>NW_020185328.1:9758368-9788519 GCF_003031525.2 Neophocaena asiaeorientalis asiaeorientalis
CTAGAGACTGTCACACAGAGTGAAGTAAGTCAGAAAGAGAAAAACAAATATTGTATATTAATGCATGTATGTGGAACCTAGAAAAATGGTACAGATGAACCGGTGTGCAGGGCAGAAGTTGAGACACAGATGTAGAGAACAAACGTATGGACACCAAGGGGGGAAAACCGCGGTGGGGTGGGGATGGTGGTGTGCTGAATTGGGCAATTGGGATTGACATGTATATACTGATGTGTATAAAACTGATGACTAATAAGAACCTGCAGTATAAAAGAACAAAAAACAAACAAAAAAAACAACTAATACTAAACTTTCTTTGGGTTTTTATATGGAAATATGTTAATATAAATGTTTCAGACATTACTTGAAATTTCTAAAATGTTATATTTTCTGGTGTAATGTTATAAGTCATAATTCTAGTTATTACTTTAAAATGTATATCTCAGAAATAACTAAATTTACTTGTCAATTGCATTATTATGAACTTTCATCAAATCTTTAACCGTGGTCATTTTTAAGTGTTTTGTCATTTACAAACAGTTCCTGGTGTACTCTGACGCTTTCACAAAAATGTTCCTATAAAAGTGTTTCAACTTCAAGGAATTCATGGAAAAGACTCTGACAAGTACAGGTTTCTGGTAACTGACTATACTGCTGAACTGAATGAATAAGCATTTTCAGAACTCTAATGGAAAAGTGATGAATTCATAAAAGTGCTAACAAAAGATCAAGATGAAAAAGAAAATTAATTACATGGGACTGAGTGAAGCGATGAGGATATTATAATTTTTGTGACTTTCTGTTTGAAAAAAAAAAAAAATCCCACAAGGACTCAGGCAAAAAATATACAAATCAATTTCCACTGCGAAGTAAAGGGGCTGTTACAGGGGAGGATTACTGAACTGAATGTCAATATTATGACATAGTAAAAAAAAAAAAAAATATATGATAGGAGGCAGGCCAAAGACTAAAAAAATATTTGGATTACATATATCTGACAAAGGACTTATACCCAGAATATATAAAGAAATCTTACAATTCAGTAAGAAAACAACCCAATTTTTAAAAAATGAGCAAAACACTTGAATAGGCACTTCATGAAACATGTATGAATGACCAATAAGTACATGAAATGATGTTCAATGTCCTTAGCAATCAGGGGTATACAAATTAAAATCATAATGAGATATTACTACATGCCTATTAGAATAGCTAAAATTAAAAAGACAATACCAAGTGTAATTAAGGATGTGGAACAACTATTTGTGGAAATGTAAATGGTACAGTGACTATAGCAAATAGTTTGGAAGTTTCTTATAAAGTTAAACATGCACTTCCATATGACGCAGCAAAACTACTCTTAGCTATATTTATTCAAGTGAAATGAAAACTTACATTTGTATGCATTTATAGTGGCTTTATTTAATTGTCAAAAACTAGGGGGCAAAAACAAATGTCCTCCAATTGGTGAGATACAGCAATAAAAGAGAACCAACTACTGACACATGTGACACCAGATATTAATCTGACATGCTTTATGGCAGTAAAAGAAGCCAGACTCAAAAGAGTACAGAATATATGATTCTATCTATATGACATTCTGGAAAACGCAAAATTGTGGGGACAGAAAACAGATCAGTGGGATATGAGGGAGAGATTGGAGAAAAGGGAGCATAAGGAAAATTTCTGTAGTGATGGATTAGCAATGGTGATGATCCAAGTGTATGCATTTGTCAGAACTATATATTAAAAATTTTACTAAACTCAAAAAAAAAAAAAAAAAGAACCACAGCTGCATACAACAACGTAAATGAATTCCAAAAACATAGTACTAGCAAGAGCAACAAAACATAACATTTAGGGATACACGTTTAGGTGATGTAACTAAGATGAAGAGCAAGAAAGTAAACTCCATAAGAGACAGGATCACTGTTAACTTTGAGGGGGAGTGAGAGGGTAGAGACTGAGAAGGGGTATAAGGGTTGGGGGACCTTCTGGGGTAACAACATTGTTCTAATTTCTCTGGTGGTTATTTGAGTAGTTGCTTTCTGATAATTCATTGTGCTATCATGTATATTTTATATACTTTTAAAAGAAAGCAACTCAGTGTAAATTATAAAACAATAAAATAATATATATATTTTTTAGAGGTAGGAAGCATTCCTGGATTCATATCTTGATTTCACCATTTGTTAGATGTGGACTTTAGGCAGGTTTCTTAAACCTTTCTCAGCCTCACTTTACTCATCTATTTAATGGGAAAATTACACCTGCCTCATAAAGCAATTATGTGAATTAAATGGGATTAATGTAATTTTTCCTTGAGGGTATCTGCATAGCTCCCAATTTCCTTTTGGAGGGTTCCTCTTATCCACATGGGATGGGTCCTCCAGTAGCTATGACTTTGTGTTAAATGACCCCACTACTGCCCAGCTGGGTCAGTACTCAAGCTGGGCTAATAAGAAGCCCTCTGGGGAGCTTAAAATGGAGAACGAGCAAGTTAATTCTGTATCTGGGCTTTATCATGAACAGAACAGATATAAATCTCCAGAACAGATATAAATTTCCAGAAGACTAGTGTGCACACATTCTATCCCCTACATTCAGAGCAGCAGAGAAAGAAAAGACGAGAACAGGGAGACAGAGGGAGTACTGCCCACATTTCTGACTGATTCCTGGTTCCTGATTCCAGTCCCTTACTGAGGCCTGCCCTTGGGTTCCATAAAACACAGAATACCTATATATAAATATCTTTAAGGAAATAACGCTCGCTTATGTTGGAGTCTACTACTTACAATCCAACCGTCCTAGATAATATGTTATATAAAGCATGAAGCACATGGAAAAGGCTCAAAATCTAATCTCTGTGACAACAACTGTCTGATCTTTGACCTCCTATATAAGGTGGGGACTTCCTTACCGAGCTCTTGAAAGAGTCCTACTGTGGTGTTCAAAATACAGACTGACCTTGTTAGCCCATTTTCACCCCTCTATCTATAAGAAATCTGTAAGAAAAGAGTCCATCCTCAAATTTCCTGCTAGATTCAAAATTTTCAGTTGCTAAAGACTGCCTAAAGAGAGAAAGAAATTCTAGTATAACAGAATAAAATTACAACAAAAAAATAGAATCAAGTGCCTCAATTTAGAGCCTAAAGCAAAAGTCAGACTAGGTAAGATGTCATCTAACAACCAAGATAAATGTTGAGCATTTACAGTTCATATTGTCCCAGATTCCATTTTTTTCTTAGGTAATGCCTACAGAATTTACACTTCTACATTTTGGTGCCTGTACTTTTACATTCTCAAGCTAAAGGCTATTTTCCCTATATATCAATAGTTAGGGTACTCTGGTATTCTGAGTAACGCTGACATGGACTTATTACTATATTCCAGAAAGTCCAACTCTTTGAGGGCAGGCTGTTTGCATATTTATCAAAAGTCAACCTATATACACTCAGATAAAGCAGTTTAGAATTAAGTTATATAAGCCAAGCTTATTGCAATCAGTCCTTATTTTACCTCATTTGTTCTTGTAAATAAATTAAAAACACAATAAGTAAAACACACGCTGAAACAACTGTTGTTACTAAGGATATGACTGTAAGGATATGACCTTACTCAATATAAGTATTTATATGACTGTACCTTACTCATATAATACGTATATGTCAGAAGACATACAAAACATCAATTATTTCATACAGCTACTTCAGTCAATTTTATGTACTAATGCTCTCCATCATATCTGACTTTAGTTTAATACACAAAATATGAAATATGGACAATCTGGACAAATGAGTTGTTATTTTCTTAATATATGTAGAAAGCAGTATTCTTAAAAGTTTAACTGCCAATTTTAATAACAGTAACTATATTGATGTTTTTAACCTAAGATCTCAAAAAATACATATACATTCAAGCCCATAATTTCCTTAATAAAATAGTTTTTTATGATAGCTGATCTCTCAAGAATATATAATACTTTTCTCTAAACAAACATCCAATTGCCATTCATATTTGCATATAAATAGCACCTATATATAATGAGATAATATTTCTATCATCCATTCCTGGAACATGTTGGAAACTTAATCTTCCTAAATTAACTGGATAACAAATATCAGTAATTATGAAACCGTCTGTAAGCAATGTTCTAAATAAAATTTATTTATAAACACTAGAGGGTGCTCTAATTCAACAATGTCTGCTCATTGCTGTACACCTGAAACTAACACATTGTTAATCAACTATACTCCAATATAAAATAACTTAAAAAACAAAAACAAAACACAGTGCCTGGTATCTGGCTTTGATGCTTAATATAATTTTCTCCTTGATTATAGATAAATGAAGATAATTATCAGCACCAACAATTTTTGCTTTCGAACTAATACATGGAGATACTTTATGAAACAAAAATTTCATCTTTCCAGAACATAAAATAAAACTTAGTAGAATTCCACTGAAATCATTTTTATTGTACAATTATTATGTATTTAATATTGTGTTAAGTGGATAGAACAGAAAATAACACAGAAGAAGTATAAAGATAGTCCTTATCTCTAAAGGAAATTAATGCAATATTCAGACGATTAAGAGAAGGTATATCTTGTATCTTACAGGCTTAACTTCAAGGGACATTACAAAATGAATTTGGTAAAAAAACATATGGTAGCTCAATTTCAGTTGCTAAGTATTAAGGTATAGTTTAGCTATTTTACAAAAGTAATTTGAAATTTTAAATAATAAATAAAAGTGATATTGTTGAAGGTATCACCTGCTGTCTCAAGAAAATATTTTCTAAGCCAACAGATACAGGAAATTGAAAAAGAAAAAATCCAAAACTTTGAATATGCATAATAGGAAATAATAATATCAATTTCAAATCTTCATAAGGAATAATTTACTGCTAGTTTTTTAATTTATTTCTAAAACATTCACAAGCTCAATCATAAATCTTTTAAATTTTCAAAATTAAAAGTACTTTATATGCCACCGTTTGACAATCCAGAAAAGTTCCCTGGAGTATGAGTTTCCAATAGACAGCATTAAACAATCCCAAATAACAAAGTTTAATGGCTAGGAAAATATACGTCTATATAGTTCAAGAAAGTGTCTATTAACTGAGACACTATTTAATCCCAACGAAGTATTGTGCCTTTAAAAATGTTTACAGAAAAGAAAACAAGCAGAACATTATAAATACTTCTAAATTCACGTACCCCAAATCAACCAGTCTCTCGCAATCTCTCTCTCTCTCACACACACACACACACACACACACACACACACGCACGCGCACACCCACGACTCACACACACACAGTCCATTCCCCAAGAGGGGAGTACTTGGCTTATACCTCTCTCTCTCATTCTCTTCCCTAATCAATAACTAAGAGTCCCCAAAGAAATCCTAAAGATAAACTTTTGAAGATTAATAGAATGTAACACTAGGCAAAAGCCAGAGATAGGACTGAACCAGGCTCACAAACCACCCAGACTCTATGAACCAAAACACGTGGCAGAGAACTAATCAGATTGCTGGAGCCCAGAGAAATTCTGAAAATGCAAGCATTGTGTTACAGTTTGAAGTATACATTTGGCACCTATATTCATTTGACACTCACTTCCCCTTTATATGTTTATCTGCCTTGCATCTACCAGATTCCTAGGGCCCTATTATACTCTAAATGCCCAGCTGCCAACTTCCCTATTCAGTGTCACGTCATTTAACACCTTCTACTGCAATAGGTGACAACCTACACATTGTTAGAGTATTAATAATGTTCGAAACATTCACATACCTGCCCCATCATGAAGGTTTTCTGAACCAGCATATATACCTCTACTGACAGAAAAGTATGGCTCTGAGACAGTCAATTGTTGTGTAAGTTTTAGTCCCTTTTTTTTTTTTGCGGTACAAGGGCTCTCACTGTTGTGGCCTCTCCCGTTGTGAAGCACAGCCTCCGGACGCGCCTGCTCAGCGGCCATGGCTCACAGGCCCAGCCACTTCACGGCATGTGGGATCTTCCCAGACCGGGGCACGAACCCGTGTCCCCTGCATCGGCAGGCGGACTCTCAACCACTGTGCCACCAGTGAAGTCCCTGTTTTAGTCCTTTTTAAACCAAGCCTGAACTCATACTTCTACAAATGTATTTTGGAGCTACAACATAACCCTAATCAAGATCTTAGCTTCCCACTGATATTTAGAGTTTCTGCCCATTAATCTGAAAAGCATAGGGGCTACATAAAGAATGGGTAGAAATGTGTGATTTTCTTTATAAATACCAATTTTCATCTCTTAATATAATGTTACATAAAAGTTTACAAATCATGAGACTAGAATACTCTATTCAAATAAAAATTTAAGATGAATACCTGCTTTCCATGATTCCTGAATCTGGCTGCAAACTAATAGTCTCTGTTGTAATTTCCACTTTCCGTACACTTCCAAAGAAATCAGTTATCAGTACATTTTTAGGATCCCTCTGAAAAAGATCAGTGCGATGTCCAGGAGTAGACACACATAGACTTTTGGGGCATACCTGAAACTGAAAAAAATATGTACAACAATAATAAATACACATGCTTACATATTCATACAACTTTTATTAAATCCATTAATACAATATAGTAGACTGTAATATATTTTCAAAGCTCTCCCAACCTAAAGAAACTACTGGCTCTAAAGATTAAAGTTTCATTGCTATCGTAATGCTTGACACTTTAAGAAGCTTTACAGACATTAGAATAGGTTATCAATAAAACAGGAAGCTGGCAAGGCAACGAAAAAACATTCACTTTTTTAAATCATTTGCTACAAAGTTTATTTTGAACACTTATTTATGAGAACTCATAGGCAACACTATGACAAGAGAATTGCTTTTTTTCTGTAACTACATCCATCTCAGTGGAATGCTCTACCAGAGCATTTTTTAAACATTTTGTAATCATGACCCTTCATTCAAACTTTAAATTCAAATAAAATATTACATAGTAGCTCAATATATAAAAAAGATGAAACCAGAGCTGCTCTGGATTGCAGGAAGTTAAGTGTAGCCTGTTCACTAGCTATCCCCCTCATCCTCCTGCTGTGAATCTACAAAAACCATTCTATAAATCAAGTAACTTTCTTAGTTTATCCATGATAAAAATTACAAACCCAAAGCACCTCATACACTATAGTGCTCCAGAGAATAGTCTGCAAACTACAACTTCACCACTACACAGATCTCGCAATATTTTTTATGTTAATCTTATTCCTGATATTCCACATCAGTGCATTACCAAGGACCTTTGCAGGACATTTGGTCCATGCCAAAAGGTCCTTGATATTTGGTCCTGTCCAAAACCATTTGGCATGAACCAAATATGCTCATGAACATTTGGACAAGACCAAATTTCAAGGACCTTTTGGCATGGGCCAAATGTCGTATGGACGTTTTGGACAGGACCAAGTGTCTGCTAACCCCAGACACATGTTCATTCACTCAGCAAAGCATAAAAAGTGTCTATTATACACACTTCATATGGTTACCTTCCATAGGGGATACAAAAATTGATGAGACTTGGGTCCTCTCCTCAAGGCTTTAAGTCTAATCAGAGATGAATAAACATAACAAGGTAGAAAAAAAAGGGACAGGCTCTAATTCAGAAAAAGATAAACTTCTTAGTGTTTGAGGATAAGAAAAAAGGAGTGGGGCGTTAGCTATTTTCTGAAGGAAAAGGAAGATTAGATTGGAAATAACGTTCCTAATAAAGGAGCAGCTGCAGAGACATGTTAAGGCAAAGAACTCAATTTGGCAGAAGCCCAGCATATATGAAGGAAACCATTACAGGCCCACTAGTAAGGACCCAGAGCCCACAGCACTTGCCCACTTGTAGGGACAAGACTATCTGCATAGGTATAATCACCAACACGACAGTAGAGATGGGGAAGGGCACAGCAACTATATATGAAACAGTGTTCCAAGCACTGTGTTAAGCAGTTTGCAGATCTTCCCATTTAAGCTTACCAATAACTTTGAGGTATACAAAAATTATTATCTCTCCTTCAAACTAAGGCTCAAAGAGATTAATTGGTCTAACATCATACTGCCTTCCAGGTTCAGGAAAGCAATAACAGGAAATACAAAGAAGAGTTCAGGATATAAATTAAGAAGCAAAGAAGGAAAAAAGGGTGGGGGAAGATCAAGGAAGTTAAATGTCAAACAAGGACAAAACAGACAGAAGGCTGAATAAACAAAATAAAAGATAAAATAAACAAGATAAAATTAAAGTTCGAGGTATATCAAAGGTATTCCTGTATGAGCAACTTGGTCAGTTTTATTAGGTACTAGCAGAAGCAAGCAAGAAAAGAAAAGCAGTTGAATGAGCTTGGCAAACACTAAATAAGTATTATATTCTTTGCTGCTAAAAACAAAAACAAAAAACTTCCACTTAAAAAAAATTGAATTATAATTGAAACAATTATATTAGTTTCAGGCGTACCACATATTGATTTGATTTTTTTTTTTTTTGCAGTACGTGTGCGTCTCACTGTTGTGGCCTCTCCCGTTGCGGAGCACAGGCTCCGGACGCGCAGGCTCAGCGGCCATGGCTCACGGGCCTAGCCTCTCCGCAGCATGTGGGATCTTCCCGGACCAGGGCAACAATCTGTGTCCCCTGCATCGGCAAGCGGACTCTCAACCACTGCGCCACCAGGGAAGCCCATGATTTTTTTATACATCACAAAATGATCACCATGACAAGTCTGCTTACAATCTGTCACCATACAAAGTTATTACAGTATTATTGGCTATATTCCCTATGCTGTACATTACTTTGCCATGACTTATTTACTTTTAACTGGAAGTTTGTACTTGTTAATCCTCTTTATCTATTTCACCTGTGTCCCCACTCACCCACCCCTCTGACAACCATTTATTTGTTCTCTGTATGTCTACTTCTGTGTTTTTTCTTTATATTCCACATATAGTTGACAGCATACAGTATTTGTCTTTCTCTGACTTATTTCACTGAGCATAATACCCTCTAGGTCCATCCATGTTGCTGCAAATGGCAGAATTTCATTCTTTTCTAAGGCTGAGTAATATTCCATTGTATATATAGCACAACTTTACACACTCATCTATTGATGGAGACTTATGGTTGCTTCCCTATCTTGGCTATTGTTAATAATGTTGCTATGAACACTGGGGTGCATGAGAGTGTTTTCCCCTATTTTATATTCTTACCTCCTTTGTTGTATATTAACTGACCATATAAGCAAGCATGCCTTTATTTCCAGGCTATCTATTCTGTTCCATTGTTCTATGTGTCTGTTTTTGTACAGTACCATATGATTATTATTTTTTTAATTTGAAAATCTAATTGGCTTTAACAGGCCAATTCATGAATCAGGCAGCATCCCATCTAGCAACTAGAAGGGTGCTCTGAGGAGTTGTACAAAATAGGTTTTATAGGAGGAAAGTTGGGGAGCTATTAGCAAAAGAAAAGATTTTGTTAGGCCAGGCTTCCTTTGGGGGGTGTAGGGGGAGGAAATGACAAGGGTTTTATCATGCAGATTGCCTCTAGGGGGATGGGGGATAGAGAGCGCCCAAAATGTTTTTTGCTTAATTCCCATAACATCCACAGATCATGGTTCCAGGTTCATAAATTTTTCATAAATTTTAAGTTGGTCATTCTCTTCATTTCATTTCTGACCTTCCAGTCTTAGGAGATCATTTGCCTGGCAGTTAGCAGCTGCACACATGAATTGAAAGCTTTTGAGAGAATATGATCCGCCAGGGGGATTATTATGATTATTATAAGCAGGATAATCCCAGTACTTGGAAGGCACTTCAGAGTCAGGTCCCCAAGACCCAAACCAATCAAAGAAAGACCTGGTTGAAGGAGTCACCCTTTTAAGCCAAGTGGTTTGCTCAGTGACTGAAATGTCAATCCTGTTGGTGGCATTGGCCGCAGTACAGACACCTCCTGGTTCAGCTAAAAGATAATCAAGGACTATGCTATAATCAAGAACAACTCTAGCCACAGAGTCTAAGGATATTTTCTGGGCAGCTAATGCTTTAGCAGTGGGTTCTGCAATACTTTCAAGAGTTAAGAAGAGGCTTCTGATCATATTCTCATTTGTATTTACTCCTAATCAGGGAAACTGACCCTGCCAAAGGAAGTGATTCCGAATTATGAATGCCTCCTGGTAGGTTCTTTCTAGAACAGTTAGGGGCACAGTTAGATTACCTAATGGGTACTGCCTGGTTATATACCAGCCATCTAGGCATTCATAGGCCCAAGGAAGAATAACCATCACTGACTAAGACAAATCCTGTCAGGGCACAAACTACTTCCACTTAGGTGGCACTGTTAATGGATTCATTTGCAAGTGTTGTTGCACTTGCCCATTCAAGCCAAGGGTCAGTCAGATTTTCTCCTAACCTGAAATAAAAAGTTGTTCTAAATTTGAGAGGTTACCCCTCTAAGCAATGGCCTGGGAGATATGGATGATGGTGTTATCTTTCCAGGTCAATTCCAGAGTAAAGGAAAGAAAGCAAAGAGGAAAAGGTTTTAGTTAAAGTATGAAGTCTTGATCCGTTATCTTGGGCAGAAGCAGTCTACATCAATATCAGCTACTTCTCTTCCTTGTCAGTTTGACTCAGGGGTCTCCAGCATTAGTACAGGACCAGATGCCAGGTGGAATCCTCCTTGGCTGTGAGATGTGCACCCAAGCCTCAAAACCTTTTAGTTTTGCAGCAGTGTCAGTGGTCAGGAACACTTGGTTAGGTCCCTTCCAATGGGGCTCAAGGGCTGCCTTTGTTCTTAATGATTCCAAATAAGAAGGGTGAGAAAAAGCTGGAAATGTTAATTGGGTAAGTCATAGTCAGATATCTGAGGAAACTAGAGGAATCTTTGACCACAAAGACAATTAACAGGACTAGAATCTAATATCTACAAAGGTGCAAACATAATTTTTCTATGATTATCCCATTTTTTTTAACCAGAGATAATCACAGTATAACTAATTTGTCTGTATTAAACTTAGCCTGATTTTTATAGAGGTACAGCAAGAATAGTGACTGACCATATAAGTTCTTTTTTAAGATTGCTTTGCTGGAACTTTGTAAGCCAAGTACCAGCTTGATTTTTCCACGTGGTTTCTTGCAGCTGTCTGGTCATGTCTGAGTCTATGTACACATTCCAGTCAAAGCCTTGGTAATATAGCCCATGTTTCTAATTGTGTCCTGTTACAAGGAACATGAAAATAAGAATATTCACTAAGAGTTTCTGAATTTGGGGGATCAGATAGGGAGAAAAAGTAAATGTTTCATCTTTGTTCACAAAGGTATATATTACCAAATTGTTGGTAGCTTAAGAGAAAAGATTTCTTTAAATCTGGAAAAAACATTAAAGAACCCGCAATATTTTAAACACAGTCATAAAAATTAAAATCATCCTTATCAGTTCATTCAGTCCCATGTTATTAATTCTTGTTCTGCTTGAATCCAGTTTTTTCCGGTAGTTCTCTCAACCTTGCCTGATGATTGAGGGTGATAGGGACAGTAATAATTCCAAGAAATTTGCAAGGTTTTCGTTAAAGACCGTATGATTTTCCCAGCAAAGTGTGTGCCTCAATCACTGGAGATTGTGGAAGGTATACCCCAGGTGGGAAACACATTTTCTAACAGTTTCTTTGCCACGGTGAGGGTACTGGCCTTGCAGCAGGGGAAGGCTTCAACCCATCTGGGAAACATACATACAATAACAAGAACATACCGATAACCCATACTAAGTGGCAAATGAATGAAGTCCAGTTGTAGGTGCTAAAGGAGACGAGAGAGAGGAGGTCTGAGACCACCTCTAGGGACAAAAATTGTTATTCTTAAATGCACTGGTGGGTGGGCAAAAGAATGCAAAAAAAGAAAAACGTTTGCCAGGAAGAACCAAACGCTGTCTAGGTTCTCCCATAGCCCTGACTGGTCATTCCGTTTACAGCCATTATTTACCCACCTTAATTTCTCTGATTCAGGAACAAACTGTTGCCATGTTACAAGGACATCAGGATGGCAAAAGTCTGGCAATGAGAGGGTCATGTTTTGCAGAAGCAGAATGGACTTCATCCACATGTGCCACCATCTTTATAAGCCTCTATTGCTGCTGCCTTTGCATGAAAGTCAGCTAGGGCAACTCCCTAATACTGAGGTTCAGTCCTTTGGTGTAAGTCTCAATTTTGATGACAGACAATATAATACACCCGGATATATCAGACTTTCAAGAATTTCATGCAATTTCTGGAACACTTATAATACATACCTATATAGACACAGCATAAAGAAGGCTTGTTCCTTCTTATTAGACAATGTTTCCCATGTAACTTAAAGTATGAAACAAGCCTAATCAGTTTAACATCTTCCTTTTTATAAGGAGAGGAAATACATCCTTTGAAATGTTCCAGGCACCCTCTGAAAAACTTGAAAGTTAATTGAGGTCAAAAGACTTCAGTTTTAGAATCTGATTTTGGGAAGTCTGTCAAAGATACCAAAAGGTTTGGACACTTGAAGAAACAGGATCACAGATCAATATGAAACAATATTGTCTACTTAGCAGATGAAAAAAATTAAGTTCTAGTTTGAAGTACACTATTGATAATAAAGCTTAATTTTTAAAACCTTTATAAACAATTCAATTTCAGCCAGCTTGATTAGACAAGGTAAAATTCTCTTTCTCAACCTTTTATATACGTTTAGTTTGTCCTTCATAACCAGAAGTTCTAGTTAAGACAAAATTATCCTCATTTCCCTTAACACAAATGCATCTTTATTCCTCATACTTTTTCTTAGCCAAAAACACATCCTGCTTTTCCCTGCCTATGGAGATGTCTCCCACATCGTTTCTAATAGCTTTACTTGCATAATTAGAATTTTTAACCTTTAAAAACCTTAATTTCTAGTGAAAATTTAGGAAGTAAACAATTGTGGACTATCTCTTACCCTAGCATTACAGCTTGGCAAACTTATAAATACTTTTTTATAATTTCTAGAAACATGTGCTTTCTCATAGAAAATTTCTCAGCATGGCACCAAACAAGTGTGAATGAATAATGTTGCCTGCCATATCAGTAAACAAAGGATGTTGCAGCCATCGAGCCACTACAGCTGCTCCCAAAGGTGCACCCTGAAGGGACTCAGGATGGGAAAGCCCAGGATACTGGCCCTAGACAGCTATGATGCATATCAAAGGAATGATTTCAATGAGCCCAGACTCTTGCATCTTCCCATACATAGATAAGTGCTAAATTCATTAATTTGAGATGTCTGGTTTTATTTAATTAACAGTAATCTTTTTTCTTTTTTCTTTTTTTTTTTGCGGTACACGGGCCTCTCACTGCTGTGGCCTCTCCCACCGCGGAGCACAGGCTCCAGACGCGCAGGCTCAGCGGCCATGGCTCACGGGCCCAGCCGCTCCGCGGCATGTGGGATCTTCCTGGACCGGGGCACGAACCCGTGTCCCCTGCATCGGCAGGCGGACTCTCAACCACTGCGCCACCAGGGAAGTCCAACAGTAATCTTTTGATATTCTGACTACCTGGTCTTCCTTGCAAAAACTCATAAAATCTGGTTCCTCCCTTACCTCTTCATAACAGTCCCTCAGAGCTATCTGAGAAGCTACATCCTGGGCTTAAGTCCTCAATTTTGTCTGCCAAACAAAACATAATTCTCAACTTTTGGTTGCACATTTTTTTCACTCGACACACGCTTACTAATAAACCCAAATTTATCTTTAGCTTCTCTATAATAAGAAACCAAAAGTAGATAAACCTATGTTCAATAATTAATGGCTCAGTATTTTTTCTTATTTGGGGAGATCTAGATATTCAATAAATTTCTAGCACTTAATCTTAGCAAAACTTTAAGGTTTCAGGTTACTGAAAAGATTTGGGAAATTAATTTGAAAAGTTCAACTAAGAACTTTTTATCCTACTTATATTTATTTAATACTTGCTCTTAACAATTATTTAGATTACTTATGAAAACTTCATCATATCCAGCTATTTTCCTTGCAAGCCTAGGTAAAATAAAAGTATTATATTTAATGCTGATAACTCTAAAGACATCTCTGCTTTAATTAAACCAACAACCTTAAACTAGCTTTTATTTACAAAAGATATCTTAGATCACATAATTTTAAAAAGCATTTCAGTTAGTTTCTGTTGTATTTCTCACAACTTTGGAATGCCCATTTTGACTCCACATTGGCTCTGTTTCTTTGACTTTAGCCTTTGCTTTTCCTTGCTTTTGTTATTATAATCATACATAATGGCCTGCCGCAGGGAACCCTACCCACCTGCGAATGGCTGCATGAAAGAAGAAATTAACACATGCCCTCCTGGAAGCTGGCCATTCCAGGAGATGTTTTTGCAAGACTGATGGCCCTTTTTACTTTACTTCCTCCCCGCCTCTCCCTCTCTATTCTGCCTTCTTACTTTACTTCCCTCTCTGATTCTATAAAAGAAACTGGCATCCAGACCCCGATAAGATGTTTTTATTGGGGACCTTAGTCCACCACCTTCTCGGTCTGCTGCCTTTCTGAATAAAGTCATATTCCTTGCCTCAACACCTTGTCTCCCGATTTATTGGCCTGTTGTGCGGTGAGCAGAGCGTGCTTGCACTCGGTAACACAATCGTTACAAGCTTGTCTTCAAACCAACTAAATAGAGCTCTTCTACAAAATAATTCTGCAGTACCATCTAGAGGTTAAAAACAAACACCACCACATATCTACAACGTACATAAGGAGATACACACAGATGCAAAGAGAGATCTCATAGTTACCAATATTTGTGGAGAAGACACTTAAGATTTTTTTTTATCTGCCAAATTTCCAAATTTTTCTTCCCTTCTTTTTTTTTTCTGTTCTGATAAGAAACAATTGCATTTCAAAGAATGGCTCTTAAGTCTCAGAGAATATAGAGATAGGAAATCTACATCACAAAGACACAGATTAAGTACAGAACAATTCTATTTCCAAAGTCCCAATATCTACAAGTATTCTGAGATGAAGAGAGGAGGTCTGGGGATTGGCAAAAAGGAATGACACCCATCTACCTATTGTTGGAATGTTTCTTTTCCTCTGGGTATATCTAGCTTCGGGTATAAGGTCTAAATTCTTACCAGACTCTGAATAATTTCAGTTCCCTAAGTGTTTAAGGGAATAATTTAGCAGTTTATCCAAAAAATCTGTATCATCAACTCTGTGCGGGGCCCATATGGGAGTTTAAGTTGATGTTGAAGAATTTACACAGAGCCTTGAAAACAATCTCTTTTCCAGTGTCCCAGCTGATAACAGCTGAAACATCGATCTCTGGGCAAGTGTTTTAATAATGAACCCCCAAGAAGGTGAAATGGGGAGGCCTAGGCATTGTTTTACATATCTTTTTTATCTTTAATTTTTCATTGGATTTTGCAACGAATCTTTTAATGAAGTTATTTTGGAATTTTGAAAGCTTTTGGAGACTTCTGCATACTAATTAAAATAGGTATTCCACTTGGTTTATTTAACTTGGGAGCCCTTGTTTTTAAGTGATCTTACCTGTTTGGAACATTCCTCATAATGGCCAATGTAATTCTAGGTTGACTTTAGTAAAACTTTGCCATTTTGTTAAATAACTGCAGCTTCCAGGATTCACAGTTCTTAAATATAAACTAAGCAGATGTGATGGAAGGCAGTGTGCTCAACTATTTGTACATAAAGGATCATGTTTCTTCTAGCTAGGCCTTTGGTTTTCTCAGTCAAACGAATACCTAAGAGGTACTTGTGGCAGGGTTGGGAATTATGTGTGTTTTACAGTGTACATTATCGCATGGAAGTTTTCTTGAGGTTGGTGAGTGACCTAGATGTCAGTCTAACCCATTCTGTGACCAACTTATCCTAACATGAGACTCTTTGGGTGGGGTGATGAGCACTCTAATAACTTTTAAACGTCTGGTACCCACCAAACTTTGCAGCTTTTCAGCTTCTGAGATTCCCATTAGCAATGGGCTTTACTTCGTGTGCACATTAACAGAAACCCATGGTAACTAAAAGAGAGAGAGAGAGAGAGAGAGAGACTGGGGAAAGGACTGAACGAGCAGACCTCAAAGAATGAGTACTGCAGACTGATTCCAAGCAAAAGGAGAACTGCAGCTATAACTTGTAGTTCTCAACAGGGAATCTGGGAAAGGATTCCAAACAAATGGGGAGGTGCATATTAAACCATCATGGTTCCAAATGTGGAGACAGAATCAAGGGACTGGAGTTTTCCACTCAAAACAATGAACTGTGGAAAGCTAATTAGATCAGGAGCTCAAACACAAAAAGAACAGAGCTCAACCAAAAGGAACTTACCAATGGCCCTTGGAAACAGCAAGAAAGACAGTGAACTGAAAAGGGTTCACAGGGTGCCATGCCTGTGTTTCCTGCTCCTTGAAAGCCATCCCAAGTTCACTTCAAATCTCATCACTGCCACCCATCCGTTAAAAAGTAAAAGTCAACCAAGTAAATTTGAAGATATATTTGGCTTTATTAGATGATTCATGAATTGGGCAGGCAGCATCCCATCTAGCAGCTAGAAGGGTGCTCCCAGTACCACACTTGTTTTGATTACTATAGCTTAGTAGCATAGTTTGAAATCAGGGCATATGATAGCTCCAGCTTTGTTCTTCTTTCTCAAGATTGCTTTAGCTATTTGGGGTCTTCAGTGCTTCCATACAAAATTTAGGATTATTTGTTCTAGTTCTATTTTAAAAAAAAGTCTTTATTATTTTGATATGGATTACATGAAATTTATAGATTGCTTTGGAAAATATGGACATTTTAGCAATATTAATTCTTCTAAATCAGAAGCATGGATTTATTCTACTTATTTGTGTCATCTTCAGTTTCTTTCATCAATGCTTAGAGTTTTCAGAATACAGGTCTTTCACCTCCTTGGTTAAATCCATCTCTAGGTATTTTATTCTTTTTTATACAATTGTAAGAGGGATTGTTTTCATCACTTCTCTTTCTGATAGTTCATTATTAGTGTACAGAAATTCAGCCAATTTTTGTATATTAATTTTGTATTTTACAACTTAACTGAATTCATTATTAGTTCTAATAGTTTTTTTGGTAGTCTTTAGGGATTTCTGTACTATGCCATCTGCAAATAGTGACAGTTTTGCTACTTCTTCCTTTCCAGTTTGGATGCCTTTTATTTCTTTTCCTGATTAATTTCTTTTTTTTTTTTTTAACATCTTTATTGGCATATAATTGCTTTACAGTGTTGTGTTAGTTTCTTCTGTAAAACAAAGTGAATCAGCTATATGCATACGTATATCCCCATATCCCCTCCCTCTTGCATCTCCCTCCCCCCCTCCTTATCCCACCCCTCTAGGTGGCCGCAAAGCACCGAGCTGATCTCCCTGTGCTATGCAGCTGTTTCCCACTAGCTATCTATTTTACATTTGGTAGTGTATATCTGTCAACGTTACTCTCTCAGTTCATCCCAACTTACCCTTCCCCCTCCCCATGTCGTCAAGTCCATTTTCTATGTCTGTGTCTTTATTCCTGTCCTGCCCCTAGGTTCATCCATTTTTTTTCAGATTCCATATAGATGTGTTAGCATACGGTATTATTTTTCTCTTTCTGACTTACTTCACTCTGTATGACAGACTAAGTCCATCCACCTCACTACAAATAACTCAGTTTTGTTTCTTTCTTGACTAATTTCTGTGGCTAAGACTTCCAACACTATGGATAAAAGTGGCAAGAGTGGGCATCCCTGTATTGTTCCTAATCTTAGAGGAAAAAGCTTTCTCAGTTTTTCACTGCTGAGTATAATGTTAGCTGTGAGTTTGTCATATATGGCCTTTATTATATTGAGGTATATTCCCTCTATACCAACTTTGTAAAGAGTTTTTATCATAAGTGGATGTTAAATTGTCAAATGCTTTTTTCTGCATCTATTGAAATGATCATATGATTTAAATCAGTCATTTTGTTAATGTGGTATATCACATTATTGATTTTCAGGTGTTAAACCAAACTTGCATCCCTGGAATGAATCCCACTTGATCATGCTGCATGATTCTTTTAATGTATTGTTGAATTTGGTTTGCTAATATTTTGTTGAGGATTTTTGCATCTATATTCATCAGGGATATTGGCCAATAATTTTCTTTTTTTGTAGCATCAATTCTTTTGTTTTGGTGTCAGGGTAATGCTAGTCTCATAAAATGACTTTGGAAGTGTTCTTTCTTTCTTCTCAAACTTAAGAAGTGTGTATTATCCAAAGTGTGTATTATTTTATTTGGAATAATTGGACAAGGATGGGTATTACCTTCTTTAAATGTTTGGCAGAATCACCTATGAAGCCACCTAGACCTGGACTTTTTGTTTGCTGGCGTTTTTTCTTTTTTTTGGATTACTGATTTAATTTCATTACTAGTAATTGGTCTCTTCAGATTTTCTAATTCCTCATGATTTAGTCTTGGAAGACTGCATGTTTCTAGGAATTTATCCAATTCTAGATTGTCTAATTTGTTGGCATATAATGTTCATAATAGTCTCTTATGATCTTTTGTATTTCTGTGATATTGACTGTAATTTCTCTTCCTTCATTTCTGATTTTACTTATTTGGGCTCATTTTTCCTTGATGAGTCTGTCTTGCTAAAGATTTGCCAATTTTGTTTATCTTTCAAGGAACCAGCTCTTAGTTTCATTGATTGTTCTATTGTCTTTTTAGCTGTTATTTCATTTACTTCTGCTCTGATCTTTATTATTTCCTTCTTTCTACTAACTTCGGGCTTTGTTTGTTCTTTTTCTAGTTCCTTTAAATGAGTTAGATGGTTAAGAGTTTTCTTGTTTCTTGAGGTAGGTCAGTATTAATATGAACTTCCCTCTTAGAAACTGCTTTCGCTAGCAGCATCCCAAAGATTTTGGAATGTTGTGTTTCCATTTGCATTTGTCTCAAGGTATTTTGTGATTTCTTTGATAACCCACTGATTGTTAAACAGCATGTTGTTTAGTCTCCACATGTTTTGTGGTTTTTTCCAGTTTTCTTTTTATAACTGATTTCTGGTTTCATACAGTTGTGATCAGAAAAGATGCTCAAATTTATTAAGACTTCTTAAATTTACTGAGACTTGGTCCGTAGCTTAACATGTGATCTATTCTGCAGAATGTTCCATGTACACTTGAATGTGTATTTTGCTGTTTTTATTTTGGATGGAATGTTCTGTATGTATCTATTTAGTCAATCTGATATAAGGTGTCTTTTAAGGCCAATGTTTCTTGTTGATTTTCTGTCTGGATGATCTATCCATTGATATTAAGTGGGGTATTAAGTCCTCTACTGTTATTGTATTACTGTCTATTTCTCCCTTTATTTCCATTACTATTTGATTTATATATTTAAGTGGTGCCATGTTGGGTGCACAAATGTTTACAAATGTTATATCCTCTTGTTGGACTGTTGGACTGACCCCTTTATATTATGTAATGCCCTTGTTACAGTATTTGTTTGGAAGTCTATTACTACCCCAGTTTCCTTTTCATTTTCATGGTATATCTTTTTCCATCCATTCACTTTCAGACTGTGAGTGTCTTAAGGTTTGAAGTGAGTGTCTTGTAAGGAGCATTGAGACGGGTCTTGTTTTTTTTAATCCATTCAGCCACCCTATGTCCTTTGATTGGAGAATTTAGTCCATTTGCATTTATAGTAATTATTGATAGGTATTTACTTACTGCCATTTTGTTAATTGTTTTCTCACTGTTTCTGTAGTTCATCCCTGTTCCTTTATTCTTCTCTTTCTTTCTTCCCTTGTTGTTTGACTGTTTTCTTTACAGTTATTTTAAATTCCTTTTTCATTTACTTTTGTGTATTTACTAAAGGTTTTTTGTTTGTGGTTACCATAGGTCACACATAACATCCTACATATATAACGATCTCCTTTAAGTTTATAGTAACTTAATTTTGGACACATTCCGAAGCTTTATATTTTACATCCCCAACACATTTTTGATAACATATTTTACATCTATTCATTTTATATATCCCTTAACTACATATTGTATTTTTAATTAATTTTATGACTTTTGTCTTTTACCCTTTGTACTGACTTTATAAATGATTAACCCACTACCTTTTTATTTACCTTTTTCAGTGAGATTTTTAATTTAATATGTTATCTTACTATTGATTAGTATCTTTTCTTTCTAGCTTAGAGAAGTCCGTTTAACATTTCTTGTAAAATTGTGATGAACTCTTTTAGTTTTGCTTATCTGGAAAACTCCTGATCTCTCCTTCAATTCTGAATGATAACCCTGCAGTTTACAGAATTCCTAGTTGGCAGTTATTCCCTTTCAAAACTTCAAAATGTAGTATGTAGTTTGATGTTATCAAATTGATAGCTTAAAGCAGTGGTTTTCAGAATTTTAGAGTTGAACCTCTTTAATAAATAGAAATCTACCTGAAAGGTTTCTATATAATAAAAGAGATCAATACAAAGCTGCTTGGTTTATGAAATACTAGAGCCCAGAACCCTATCTACTCAGGCTCCCATTCATTCCAAAGCTCCATGAAAGCAGGGACAGTATCTGCCTCTATCTCTAGAGTACAGCCAGTGCCTGTCACTTAGCAAAAACCCAAGAAATATTTGTGAATGAATTAAGATATAAATTAATGAAAAAAGAATGAAAGTCATTAATTCAAAGTAATTATCCAGTCTAGAACTGCTATTTCAAGCTTTTTATTATGCTTACTTTTGATAGCAACTTCAAAGTAGATTTATTTTAAAAGAGACAATCAGTGCGGAAAATTCAGGAAAAAAAGTTGAACTAAATTCAACAGGCCACATCAAAACATGGTACTAGAAGTTGTAGGGTGCACAAAAATATGTAAGAGGAGGCCTCTCTCCTTCAAGAACTTCCCATTAAGTGAGAAAAACATTTACACTCAATTAGTAAGTCCAAAAAAAGACAGACTGTGACAAATGGCATAAAAAAAAAAAGAAAGAAATCTCTGAGTAGCTTTACTTATTTTACATAAATTCCAACAAGACTATGAGAAGATCTCCTGGAGGAGGTAGGATCTGATTTGACTCCCAAAGAATAGGTAGAATTTCAATATGTGAATCTAAAAAAGGAGATTTCTGGTAGGGAAAAAAAAACATGAGCAAATGAATGACAATAGCAAAATACCTCAAGGAATAGCAAGTTAACTAGGCTAAGGTTTTAGGCCTCTTGTAGTAAAGAAAGAGATACTACTGTAATGGGAGATTCAAAACACTTTAAAAGGCCACCATTCAGCATATGGAAGAGTACCCTAGAAATCGAGGAATAACAGACTTCACTTATTACATTAAGGTTAGCATAGCTATTGTGCTATAATCAAATCAAGCAAATACTTACAAGATCATTCATATTAGTCTGGCTAGCTGGATTAATTTCCTCCAAAAATTCTAAGACATAAAATGTGTATCTATCCATAAGATGGACTCCAATTGCAGGATCAGGTTGATGCTATAAAAAAAAGCAAAGGAAAAAAAAGTGTATGTCTAATAGATAGGATCATCACATTACAACAAAATATTTTAAATATAATCAAAATTTCCTTCTAAGATATAAAGAATTCTAAGAATAAGAAATAACAGATATATTTATAAAGCATATAAGCGATCCTACAAATAGCTACACATTCCAAAGATAATGCCATTTACAAACGGGAAAGAAAAAATGCACTTACCGAGAGTGAATCTTCTCCCACTTGGCTACTAGCTAAAGCCATTATGTTAGGAGAATAAAATCTCTCATACATGGATGCTCCTTGACAAGTATCAATAATAAACAATAGCTCATTGTAGCTGAAAGAAAAGTGATAATATCTTTGACATGAATCATGCTGTTAAACATACATTAACATTTTACAATACTTCCCTAAGATGTTTAAGTCATATCTTAGTCATTTCATTAGCTAAAAATTTGAGATTTTTTGATAGAATTCCCAATACAAATTTAATATTAGAAATATTAAAGGTATAACCTGTCCAGGGGAACCACCTCAATAGAGTGCAGTAGTTGTGCCATAAAGTGGCTGCCCCAACTTCTTCCCCCTCCCTTATCTATGCCAGAAGATTCAGAATTCAAACACATGTTCAATTCAAAAAAACATTATCTGGCACCCACACAGTCCTAGAAACTGAGCTAGATTCAGAAAAAATATATATATGACTTAGTCACCATACTCAAAGATCTTAAAATCTAACTGGAAGACAGACACATAAACATATAACTAAATCAGAATGTGATGAGTGTTACAAATTTTATTGAAGGCCTACAATGTGCCTGACACTAAGCTGGGGATACAATAGTCCTTGCCCTCACAGAGCTTAGAGTCTAACAAAGTCAAAGTGCTCCAAGAGCACTGAGAAAGAAACAGAGGAAACTGTAAGGAAAGGCAGGTCAGGGAAAGGTGATGTCTGACAAGGGCAGTGAGGGGTGAGTGTTATATTATTTAACAAAGAGAGGAATAGCACATTCCAGCAGAGGAAAAAGCCTGTATTAAGGCATCTAAATGTAAAAAAGTATAAATGTTTAGGAAAAAGGAATTGTATCATGTAGCTTGGATTTAGAGTTAATTTGGTAAAATGGAGAGAAATTCATTTCAAAACGGTAAGGCAGGGTCAACCTGTAAAGTATCCTGTACAAAGTTTGGATCTTAACCTGTAAGTTTGAAGAAGCCATTAAAGGCTTTTTTAAAGTGAAAGAATAACAAAATCAGCTCTATATTTAAGCTGCCTAGTTGGTGAAGGTGAAAACAGGGAGCAAATAACATTTTCTCAGAGGTTTCTCTCAGACATTGGATCTAAGTAAACAGCTAACACTACACCTAAAAAAGAAAGCATGGAATCTTAATATTATCTAAGCAAGGGATAGAAGGCACGATTAATATGACACATTTGTTCTGAGACAAAAATCTGTGGACACCCCTGGGGATCATAAACATCTAAGGTTATGAGAGGCAGTACAGTAAAACAATTAAGAGAGTAAGCTCTGGAACAGGCCCACTTGGATGTGAATTCTAGTACTGGCACTTATGAGCTGTATAAAGTTTGGCAAGTTATTTAATCTATCTGTGCCTCAATTTACACATTTGTAAAAATGGGAATAATAACAATATCTGCCTCATGGTGTTATTAAAATTAAACAGAACAACACATTATATAACAGTGCCCAGCACCTAGGATACCTTCAATAAATGTAAGCTATGAATAAGATAAAACCAGTACCAAGCAAAAGCTTCCTCTTCAACACTTCTATACATTCTCCTTATGCCTATAATTCAGAATTTAGAATATTTAATTTGTAGCAGAGTTGTGTACACATTTCTCTTTTCTACTAGATTTTAAAAACTTTGAAGGCACAGTAAGCATCATATTCCCCTCTGTGCCACATGCTCAGAAGGTAAGCAATAAGTATTTATTGAGGGTAATTAATTTAAAAGCAGTTCAATCGCTACTTTAAATTCACTTAAGTTCATATGACAACTTTCAACTAAAAGGGTGCTTACCACAGATTACTAACAATATATCATCCTTAATGTGAGTTGCTACAAATTTTATACTAATCCTAATTTCAGCATCTTTTTTCCAAAGAAGAAATAATGTATTCCTATCACTTGGAGGGCCCAAGATTGTACAAAAAGAATAAGTACAAGATGAAAAATAAATATATGTTCACAATCCCCCTAAATAATGGGGAACGTGGTTGGTGGGATTCTTATTTCCTCCAAACAGGATGAGCAATAACAAGAGACATGATCTTAACAGGTGAATTTCTTTCCATGCTCTTTAAGAAACCCAAGTTTTTCTTCTAAAAAGAATTCAGTTCATACTTCTGTAAAATATAATAAAACTACTGCTACAATGTACAATTTCTAAAAAAAAAAAAATAGTTCAGTTCAATAGAAATAACAAACATAAATCTAGAGTAGAAGAAATAACTTATTAAAATAAGTTTAGATCTCATAAGATTTATAAATCTACTAACCATGGAAAAATTAGGTACTAATTTATCTTATGAAAAGTAGTCATTTGTCAATTACCGTCTTTTTTGCCACATTTGTTCAAAAGCATCTGCAAGTTCTATGTTGGTAATTTCTTCAGAATCTTGAAATTTCAAGAAACCGTTTCCACCATGTCCTTATAGGAAGAGTCAGAAAGATCAAACAGACACTGTTCTTAATGCAAACTGCACACATCCAGATATAAACATTCACTTCATTCATGGCAATATTTTAATATCACTTGTTATACTCTAAAATAAAAAGTACTGTAAAAACAAATAAATTTAATTTTCTGCTATACCAATTAAAGAGAATAATGATAGACTATGTACAAAATAGTAGATATAATATATATTTAAAAGATTTTCTATCATTCAGTTTTAGAAAAACACATTTATACTTTTTTCACTGGCTCCATTATTATGTCAGAAATGAGTTTCCATAGATAAAAATTTCTCAAATACCAGGCAAACATTTTGGGTGAGAAAGGAGTTGAAGACACTAGCTAGTCCCATGGTAAGCTAGCACTATTCACAGTATATACTTGAAATGCTATATCAATAGGAAGTGTAGTTCTCACCTAAAACTTGATGTTTTCACAATCATCAACCACTGTCCCATGAGAGTTGACCAGAAGATTATGACATTTAGAATGCATGATAGAGCCAGTCTGCCTGGATACAAACACTAGCTTTACTACTTAATGACTGTGTTATTTTAGGCAAGTAACTTAACCTTTCTATGCCTCAGTTTCCTCAGATGTAAAGTAAGAAATGTATCAGTAAGGTCATCATTAGCGTGTCTATATATGTCCTTTGTGCAGATTTTCAAAAGGTACTTCCCACTGGGTAACAAAGTAGAAAAATCTGTGTGTTTCAGTGCTCCCACTGAATATAAGCAGTCCTGTAAGCTCAAAAGTGGTTAGTGGCTATGCCTTAGGGTGGGTTAAGGGAAGAAGAATATTTCTCTCTCCCATTAGACACAACTTTATAGCAGGGCACACAGCTGAGTAAATGTAAACATATACTAGATCTCAGCTCCCACTCACCACCCGAGCCAGACACTTATATGCAGTGCACAACCCACACAACCATATATGACAGCCCTGAAAATCGGCACCTAAATCTTTAGATTGTTGTGAGGATGAAATGAACTAATATACACAATGATTAAGAATACTGCGTGATGTATAGTAAGCCTCAATAAATATTAGCTATTACCGTTTTTATTATCATATTATCATAATTATCAACCTTCCCGTTCTCTTACACGGGTTGGCAAGCTTTTTCTGTAAAGGGCCATGTGGTAAATGTTTTAGACTTGTGAGCCATATGGTCTCTGTTGCAACTCCTGGACTCTCTACCACTGTAACGTAAAAGCAGCCACAGACAATACACAAAACAAATGGTTACAACTATGTTCTAATAAAACTTTACTTCCAAAACAGTAGCCCTTCCATGGGCCAGGGTTTGCCAATTCTTTCTTAGATACTGGAATTTCTCCCATACCTGGAGCTATCCTGAAAGAGGATCAACAGACTCAGAAAAAATGTTGTAAAACCTTTTGTTTAGTACATCAAATAAAGCCAAGCTACAAGACTGTCCTTCATCCTATTTGTCACAAAAACTTTAAAATTTCTTGTAAATGTCAGATAAACTAAAATGAAAATTTTTCTGACTTCATTAACTTGCTGGGTTAATTTAGAAAGTTTATAAATTGATTGTATTTTAAAAGCTGTAAATAAATGCAACATGATAAAGAAAAGAAGACCACTAAGTAGGGGGTCACTGTCTTGCTGTATGACATCTAAGAATCATTCTGCACCTGTTTTATCATCAGTTGATGAGTAATACACTGTTCTAAAATATCATTTCAAGTTTTTATACATTATGAGAAAAGAGAACTTCATAACAAACTATCAAACTACTTGAACCAAAATAATTTAAGATGTTTAAATTTCTTTCCACACAAATTCCTTTTTGAAAAGAGTTGCAACATATGCTATCATTAAATATCTAAATTATGAAATTACCTGTCATATAAATAAGAATATTACTCCTATCATCAGAAAGAAGACGTTTTGACCGAGGCGTACTAGATGGAATCCTCCCAGTTAATACCCGTAAAAAATTTTCCACAGTTACCTGAAAAATAAGTGAAAAATCAGATGAAATAGAATTGAGGGAAACCTGATAATTGTTTTTTACTTTCAAAAATATTCCGTCTTCTTTCTCTATGTATTACTCAGCATAAACTGAAAATAAAACCTGAAGAGAAATATAACTCAATTAAAATATATTTATTTAAATGTATACCTCAAACTAACTTTGTTTCCATTTTTTAAAAAATACTAAAAACTAACAAATAAAAACTACCTTGGGGAAAAATAGGTTAATTATACATTTAAAAATTCAAATACTATACAAAATATTGCCCAAAACTTAAAGATTATCAGTCTGTCTTCACAGGCAATTCTTTGGGAAGAAACAAGATATAGAAACATAAATAAATTCAACAACATTATAACCATTGCAATTAATATGTGCAACTACTTAGTCAATTCTAGATTAACAGTGAAAGACAGGTCCATAATAAATTATAAAAATAAAACCATAAGGATAGATCCATAAATAATTCCCAAATTATGCATCTTTGATTTTTTAATGCATTTTGTTACTTAAATTTCATTAGGGGTATCTTTAACATGTAAAAAATTCTAACACTGTAAACCAGATTTCCCAACCAGGAATTTCTGGACATCTGGGATTCTTTGAAAGATATTTAAGGTCTTGGGAGTATAATGCTAATTTGAAGTTATACTACACAGATCTATATTTAAAAGGCAGAAAATCAATCCAGCTTTCTTGTTTGACTTTTCCCTAGATCATGAGTATGTAAGTGTGTGTGTGTGTGTGTGTGTGTGTGTGTGCGCGTGTGTGTGTGTGTGTAAGCTATTTGGTTTACATTTTTCCCAGAAGACAGCAAAATGCTAAGTGTTTTTCTTTAACAGGACTTCTTGTTGGCTAACAAGGAAGGGAAGTATTTGGTCTACATTTTATAATGACTAAATAAACAAGAAAAAATCCAACATTCATAAACATTTAACTGTTGAACAAACATTTTTGAGCGCCTTCAGAAGGTTACAGGAACTCTCTAGGTGTAAGATACAGGTCATGTTCTCAAGCAGCTTACAACCTGGGAAAAGATATTCTTTTTAAATTGCTTCAAAACAGGTCTGGGAACATGGGAAATTGTGTCTTACTTTTGGTAAACTTGGTAAAAGGGGAAGGATTATTGAGGAAGACTTCATCAAGGAAGACTTCAAATTTTAAACATACAATTTATTAAATTTAAAATGAAGTTTCAAAGGGAGAAAATATAGTATAATGCCATTTTTCCAAATTTACATTTTTATTTTTAATCATACATGCTAAAAACACTGGAAGCATATTAAAAGTGATTACCTCTAAGTAGTGTTAGTCACTTTAGTATTTTCACAATATACTTACTAAAAATATAAAACTTGAAATTTTAGATCAAATATGAAAAACAAAGAATATACTTACTATAAAAGAATGTTGATACATTAAACATCAATAAAATACTCTAATATAGAAGCCAAGATAAAGTTGTTCTATCCTAGATACATATATGAAATATTCATGCTGTTATAGTTTTACTCATATATTGTTTCCTTAATATGAACTCCAGAAACAGAATTATAGCAAGGTTTCAGTGACAATCATGTACAAAGTTTAAAGAAAAAGAATAAGATTATTTTATTCTACCACTATTTTAAAGCTTAAAAGTGAAAATATTTCAAAAATGTTGCTAAACTAAACAATTTACCTCATAACTTCTATAATCCACTTCCACATCATCTCCATATACATTTAATTCCATATTCTTGTGACTAAACACTGTAGCTGGTTTAGGATTTCTAGGGTTGCATGCCATATCATCTGCAAGCATCAGAACAATGTGACTAGGAAAAAAAAATTTCAGTAAATATAGTGTACTATTAAATAAAACCAGAAAGGTAAAAACAAATATATTCTATTTATATAATATGGTAATTATCTTCATTCTTTATTAAAATTAACTCAAAATAATTATTGAGGACATATTTAAAAGAGCTTTAATTATTTTTTTCATATCTTTATGTAGTATAAGTTTTTTTTTTTTTGGCAGTACACGGGCCTCTTTCTGTTGTGGCCTCTCCCGCTGCGGAGCACAGGCTCCGGACGCGCAGGCTCAGCGGCCATGGCCCATGGGCCCAGCTGCTCCGCGGCATGTGGGATCTTCCCGGACCGGGGCACGAATCCGTGTCCCCTGCATCGGCAGGCGGACTCTCAACCACTGCGCCACCAGGGAAGCCCTAGTATAAGTTTTAAAGTCGAGAAATTAGAACAATCTGTCATGAACTTATCCTCAGAACTTGAAATTAACTAACTTAATTTTTTTTCCCAACAGAGTATACTTTATGCCATATAGCAAAAGGAAGTTAAGATGAAGGAGCTACACTGTCCTCCCAAAACATTTTTTTCAATTTTAATAATATTTGAAACTCTCAAGACTTACTGAGTTAAACTATGATATTCCAAAGAATCTACTTTTCAGAATCTCAAATGCTTAAGTATGAAAACATGCAATCCATCAGCAAGTGTAATCACTGTACCACAGGAACACATCTCCAATGCAGTCATTCTTCACTGGCTCCACTCCATCTCCCTGACACCAGCCACCATCATCTCTAGATGATGCTGGACTAGGTGCTGGATTAGCTCCCACCTGGCTTCCCACTTCCACTCTCACCCTCCCATGGTTCATTCCCCTTATAGCCACCAGAGTGACCTTCCTTAAACAAGTCAAATCACTAAACTTTCTCACTTAAAACCATTCAAGAACTCCCCATTATAATTAGAGGAAAACAAATTCCTTACATGGTCTAAAAGGCTCAATGTGGTCTCTGTCTGTCTCTCTAACTTCAGCCCCTAGCACCCATGTTCACGGATGCTACTTCCATACTGTTCCAGGAATATGCCAAGCCTTTCCCAATTCAGGGGCTACTGACCAAATTTAGACTTCTCTCCTCCCAAATCTTCATATCATTCAAATTTCAGCTAAGGTACTCTATTCTCACTTCAAGTTTTCTTTCCTATAGGTCATTTACGAATCTGAAATCCCCATCTTCTCCCACTACCCCCTCCCATTAGAATATGAGCATCTCTCTGAGGGCAGGGGCTTTTATCTGTCCTGTTCATCACTGTATCACTCAGGCTTAGTAATACAGCTTGGCATATAGTAGGTATTCAATAAACATTCATTGAGTGAATGAAACATTTTCATTTTTGCTTTTATTTTCTTTGAGAGAAAATTACAAAGTCTCTCTTTAATTAAATGCTTCTCATCTTGATCTTTCCATTAAAACTGGTGAACATGAATCAGGCAATTCTTTATTCTACAATATACTTGAGCTTCCCAAACATAAGGGAAAAATTAATGTGGCATATGTAATTAGTTTGGCAAGAGATAGCAAGAAGAAAATGTTCTGCCGCATATGGTCCAAATACATTAAAGTTCAGAACTGAAACACTGTGATTTTTCTTGAAAATTGGCTAGGTTTCTATTTTGAAAGGGTTCCAACACTGCCACATTCAAAGATCAGATCTTCAGCTGTTACTGATTCATACTCACAGAATGATGAAAGTTATTCCTCTTAAAATGGAAAATATATCTTCTCATTTTAATAACTTAAAATGATTTATATTGTTATTATCAATCATATCTTTTCTGTTATAAGCCACTATTAAACAAGAATGAACTGACCTATAAATCTCAATATAAAAATAAAAATATTCCTTTAGGTCATGTTTTTGGTTGAAGGTTAATTTCGTTCCTTGAAATGAAATGATTACTTAATATCTATATAATGTCAATTTCATAAAGAAGTAGTCAATTCAGCTTAAAATTATAAATTCAATCAACACTATAACCTTTGGTTAACATAATCAATATATCATAAAAAAATTCATTATAGGGCTTCCCTGGTGGCGCAGTGGTTGAGAGTCCGC
>NW_020185328.1:9788598-9795294 GCF_003031525.2 Neophocaena asiaeorientalis asiaeorientalis
GTGGCCACTGAGCCTGCGCATCCGGAGCCTGTGCTCCGCAACGGGAGAGGCCACAACAGTGAGAGGCCCGCGTACCGCAAAAAAAAAAAAAATTTTTTTAATTTTAAAAATTTTTTTTAAAAATTTAAAAAAATTTTTTTAAATTTTTAATTATATCTGTAGATAATAAATAAAAAACAGGACAGAAAACAGACTGAATTTCCAAAGGTTTAGAAATTCAACCACATATTCTAATGCACTGTTTCTGAAAGTTCAGAACTCTTTTCTGGAGAAAAAAACCCCTTTCACCTGGCCCAAGCATAAAATTATTTGTAAAATGATACTTAAATATATACATGAAAATAAACTCCTTAGGCTTATATTTCTTACAAAACTAAAAATAAATACAAAATTATAAAGTAGATTCTAATAAAACTACTAAACTAATAATATTCTAAGAACATTAATTCCATCTGAAGGATGATGTTACTTTGCTGAAATTAAATGACTGCTGTTGTATTTAACAGGAGAAAGGGGTTAACTTCAGGTCTGGTTCTACACTTCAATTTTTTCTATATTTTGACATCCACACTACTATATAATTTTATGATATAGAATATATCTGTTCACAAAAGTATGTTGCACAAAATGCCATTCATAATTTCCATGCTTTGTTTACTGTTCAGGATAATCAGATCTTACATTTAACTAAGGCTTTTGCCAACAAACACTCTTTGGACACCAGTTATCGTGAGATCTAACTTGTTATCTCCTTAAAGTGCCTTTTTCACCTGAATATCAGGTTAACATCACAGCAGTTATTTAAGTCTTCACTGAGTGGGTATCAAACAATCACTGCTAGAATCAAGACAAAAAAAAAGCTACATTGAAGACACACTACTACATTCCTATAAATAACGAAAGCAAGTTGCTTTGTTATCTTATTAAAATTAAGACAAAAATCCCTCAAATTGATAGAAGAATATGATATTCTTACAGTTTGGCAATCCTATACTACCATGTGTGATGACTCAACTCTCACACTTTACTCAAGGCCCAGCAAAACCTACATCACACAACAAAGCATATGGTATGGCCTTCTCTCAGCACAAAACCAAAAGGTGAGCGCTGAAACTGTATAAAGTTCAAACTGGGTTTGAAACAAATACAGTGGTTATTTATATAAGTAGTTTCCACACTGTTTAAATCATATACTCACTCCTGTTAGTTAAAAAAATGTGAGGACACACATGTATATATATATATATCTACTAATTTGTAAGTCATATGTATTTGCTATTTCAAATATATATAATAAATATTAGTGAAGCACAACTTCATTCTTTTATAGATTAAAAAAAAGAAACTGCTAAAATTTTCTTCCCTTACCACTATTTGGTGTCTGATCTAATAGAATACCCTGATCATGCTTAAATAGATTTTAAAGATCATCAAAATGAAAAAGAAATTTTAAAACCTTTCAAAAAAGAAGGCATGAAACCCAGTTCTAGAAACATATGTGAGTGGAAAATGGTCTGAAATAAATACTTTCCCATTATTATGTTTGTCTAACATTGAAGGAACAGGTAAGCCCTGTATCAGGGCTGCTCGGCCATTCTTTACCCTCCTCCCTGAAATTCTTCCTTGGCCCAGTCAGGAACCAGTAACCAATGGGTAAAAAAAAAAAAACATTTTAAATAAATAATCTTTCACTGCTCTAGACCATTAGAGTATGACATTTCAAAAAGCATAACTTTTCATTTATAACAGGCTGGTATTACCATAAGAAAAATTTTTCACTAAATGAAATTTAAATAAATTACTGTATTGGTGAAAATGTTTTTAAACCATTCACTTAAAATTGCTATACATTCTTTAACCACGCTACTAATCAGATAATACTACCTTAGAGCATCTTTAGCAACCTACACCAAGCTTATCTTCAATATCATCATCCCAATCTAGAATAGTAGTTGAAATTAAAGCAACTGAGGATTTGAGGATCACAGAGATCTTTGATGCTCTCTTAAATCTCTGAGTTTCTGCTCATAAGTGTTACTTTTTTTTCCTGACATAAATTATTCAGAATGCTCTGTGGGTTACCTCTTCTGCAGCAATCTAATGACTACGGGACCAAGCAAATTCAACAAATTTTGTTATATAATTGTTAGCTTGATGCCAGAGTAATTTACTTTTGGCTTTTCTTCTTCCTTTTCTTCCATGTCTTGAGGAATCGCCAAGTTAACAAATCTCGCCACCAATGCTCTACAAAACTAATCATAACAAATCTGCTAGTCACAGGTGTTGGACCATCAAGACTTTCTGAATTACTTTCAATTTGCCAAATTGTAAATATTTGGCATTATAAGACTATATGATACCAGGTATTCTGCCCTTATATTATTAGAAATAAAACTCAAAAAACTGCACTGCAGAGACAGGAACTCAACAGCAACAGACATGTTACATAAGGGTTGAGCTAGGTAGCTATAGGCTCATATATGTAAGTCACATGGGGTTTAGTATAATACAATAATAAATAACATTTATTGAGCACTTGGTATATCTCCAGCATTGCACTAATAAAATAAGCACATTACAGGCATTATCTCATACATTATTTCCAAGATACATATTATTATCATACCTGTTTTACAGGTTATGAAACTGAGGCACAAAGAAGTTAAGTAACATGTCCCAGGTCACACAGCTAGTAAGTAGTGGAGTTTGAAGTCAAACCCATTTTGTGTGACATGAACCTTTGCTTTTAGTAATTCTGCATTACCCTGACACTATGTGAACTGGAATTTGAAAGAATTTAATGGTGTGTTTTGTTTTATATTGATAATTTAATCAACTCAGATAATTAAGTTAAATGCATGCACTCATTATTGCTGTTCAATATTTATGGCAAATAACTAACATAAAATAGGCCCTTGAAATTCTAAATGGAACCATCCAGAGACCATAGCAAACTCTTAAATTGAAGAACAGCACTAGGGTATGTAATTTCTCCTTTAAAAGTAGTAAGGTATAACTGAAAATTTTAACTGTCCATTTAAATGCAAAAATCAGAGAACAGAACATCAAAGAGATACAGAGGCTAATGTTCTAGACATTCTCCAATCAATTCTTTAAAGCCCCTGACTCTCTTCTTACAGAAAGGCATTGGGATTACATCCTGCTACTGGCCCTTCTCTCACCAACATCTTTTCAGCCACCAAGCCTGCCATTTTCACTCTCAGCCATCTGCAGCTGAACCTATAGCCTATACCTAAGTCTTGATTGCTCTTATCTCTGCTTCCAAACACTGCCCAACATTAACCACTCTTCCTATAATGGAGGAGGAGGTAAGCAGCAGAGGTGCCCCATCCACTCCTTCCCTTCTCTTATCAGAGCTAAAATTAGTATTGTGTAGACAAGTTTTCCATCTCTTTTTTCCTGTTTTCCATTGCTCACCTTCCCACTAACTATTTAGTTTACTGACTTAGTCAAGCACACCAGCTTCAAGGCTTGAAATTCAAATCTGTGCATTATATTAGCAAAACTACAAGTTATTATATTTCTCGAACATTTTGGATGGCTCACAGAAATGGTCAAAATAACAAATGTTGCTGTGGGGAAGGCGCCTCCACTAACCCAACAGTCAAGTCACGGAATTGCCTGCGTCCACCTCTCTGTTCAACCAGCCGTTATGTCCTCTCCATGACCTCCTCCAGCTGGATTTTAGCTTGGACAAACCACTCTCCCTGTCTCACTGTTGGTCCACCACTGGAAAGAATGATTACCATGTGGCTGACAGGGTACTGGTGTTCCAGCCAGGGATCAGGCCTGAGCCTCTGAGGTGGGAGAACAGAATTCAGGACACTGGTCCACCAGAGACCTCTCGCCCCACATAATATCAACCGGTGAGAGCTCTCCCAGACATCCCTGTCTCAAAGCTAAGACCCCGCTCCACCCAAAGCCAGCAAGCTCCAGAGCTGGACGCCCCATGCCAAACAACTAGCAAGACAGGAACACAAGCCCACCCATTAGGAGAGAGGCTGCCTAAATTCATAATAAGGTCACAGACACACCAAAAAACACCACTGGACACGGCCCTGCCCACCAGTAAGACAAGACCCAGCCCGACCCACAGGAACACAGGCACCAGTCCCCTCCACCAGGAAGCCTACACAAACCACTGAAACAACCTTAGCCAACGGGGGCAGATGACAAAAACAACAGGAACTACGAACCTGCAGCCTGTGAAAAGGAGACCCCAAACACGGTAAGTTAAACAAAATGAGAAGACAAAGAAATGTGAAGCAGATGCAGGAGCAAGATAAAAACCCACCAGACCAAACGACTGAAGAGGAAATAAGCAGTCTACCTGAAAAAGAATTCAGAGTAATGATAGTAAAGATGATCCAAAATCTTGGAAATAGAATGGAGAAAATACAAGAAACGTTTAAAAGGACCTAGAAGAACTAGAGAGCTGACAAACAATGATAAACAAAAAAATAAATGAAATTAAAAATTCTCTACCAGGAATCAATAGCAGAATAACTGAGGCAGGAGAACAGATAAGTGACCAGGAAGATAAAAGAGTGGAAATAACTACCACAGAGCAGAATAAAGAAAAGAGAATGAAAAGAAATGAGGACAGCCTCTGGGACAACATTAAAGGCACCAACATTCAAATTATAGGGGTCCCAGAAGAAGAAGAGCAAAATAAAGGGACGGAGGATATATTTGAAGAGATTATAGTTGAAAACTTCCCTAACATGGGAAAGGAAATAGTCAATCAAGTCCAGGAAGCACAGAGAGTCCCATACAGCATAAATCCAAGGAGAAACCCTCCAAGACACATATTAATTACACTATCAAAAATTCAATACAAAGAAAAAATATTGAAAGCAGCAAGGGAAAAGCAACAAATAACATACAAGGGAATCCCCATAGGGTTAACAGCTGACCTTTCAGCAGAAACTCTGCAAGCCAGAAGGGAGTGGCAGGACATATTTAAAGTGATGAAAGGGAAAATCCTACAAACAAGATTACTTTACCCAGCAAGGATCTCATTCAGATTTGACAGAGAAATTAAAACCTTTACAGACAAGCAGAAGTTAAGAGAATTCAGCACCACCAAACCAACTTTATAATAAATGCTAAAGGAACTTCTCTAGGGAGGAAACACAATAGAAGGAAAAGACCTACAAAAACAAAACAATTAAGAAAATGGTAACAGGAACATACATATCAATAATTACCTTAAATGTAAATGGATTAAATGCTCCAACCAAAATACACAGACTGGCTGAATGGATACAAAAACAAGACCCATATATATGCTGTCTACAAAAGACCCACTTTAGACCTAGGGACACATACAGACTGAAAGTGAGGGGATGGAAAAAGATACTCCATGCAAATGGAGATCAAAAGAAAGCTGGAGTAGCACTTCTCATATCAGACAAAACAGACTTTAAAATAAAGACTATTATAAGAGACAAAAAAGGACACTACATAATGATCAAGGGATTGATCCAAGAAGAAGATATAACAATTGTAAATATTTATGCACCCAACAGTGGAGCACCTCAATACATAAGGCAAATGCCAAAAACCATAAAAGTGGAAATCGACAGTAACACAGAAATAATATGGGACTTTAATACCCCACTTTCACCAATGGACATATCATCCAAAATAAAAATCAACAAGGAAACACAAGCTTTAAATGACACATTAAACAAGATGGAAAACTACAGGCCAATATCACTGATGAACATAGATGCAAATATCCTCAACAAAATACTAGCAAACAGAACCCAACAGCAAATTAAAAGGATCATACACCATGATCAAGTGGGGTTCACTCCAGGAACACAAGGATTCTTCAATATACACAAATCAATCAATGTGATACACCGTATTAACAAACTGAAGCATAAAAACCACATGATAATCTCAATAGATGCAGAAAAAGCTTTTGACAAAATTCAACACCCATTTATTATAAAAACTCTCCAGAAAATGGGCATAGAGGGAACCTACCTCAACATAATAAAGGCCATATATGACAAACCCACAGCCAACATCGTTCTCAATGGTGAAAAACCGAAACCATTTCCTATAAGATCAGGAATAAGACAAGTTTACCCACTCTCACCACTATTATTCAACAAGGTTTTGGAAGTTTTAGGCACAGCAATCAGGGAAGAAAAAGAAGTAAAAGGAATCAAATCGGAAAAGAAGTAAGCTGTCACTGTTTGCAGATGACATGATACTATACATAGAGAATCCTAAAGATGCTACCAGAAAACTACTAGAGCTAATCAAGAATTTGGTAAAGTAGCACGATACAAAATTAATGTACAGAAAACTCTTGCATTCCGATACACTAACAATGAAAAATCTGAAAGAGAAATTAAGGAAAACTCCCATCTACCACTGCAACAAAAAGAATAAAATACCTAGGAATATACCTACCTAAGGAGACAAAAGACCTGTAAGCAGAAAACTATAAGACACTGATGAAAGAAATTAAAGATGATACAAACAGATGGAGAGATATACCATGTTCTTGGATTGGAAGAATCAACATTGTGAAAATGATTATACTACCCAAAGCAATCTACAGTTTCAATGCAATCCCTATCAAACTACCAATGGTATTTTTAACACAACTACAACAAAAAGTTTCACAATTTGTATGGAAACACAAAAGACCCC
>NW_020185328.1:9799345-9799624 GCF_003031525.2 Neophocaena asiaeorientalis asiaeorientalis
AATCAAGTCCAGGAAGCACAGAGAGTCCCATACAGCATAAATCCAAGGAGAAACCCTCCAAGACACATATTAATTACACTATCAAAAATTCAATACAAAGAAAAAATATTGAAAGCAGCAAGGGAAAAGCAACAAATAACATACAAGGGAATCCCCATAAGGTTAACAGCTGACCTTTCAGCAGAAACTCTGCAAGCCAGAAGGGAGTGGCAGGACATATTTAAAGTGATGAAAGGGAAAATCCTACAAACAAGATTACTTTAACCAGCAAGGATCTCA
>NW_020185328.1:9799663-9812910 GCF_003031525.2 Neophocaena asiaeorientalis asiaeorientalis
TAAGAGAATTCAGCACCACCAAACCAACTTTATAATAAATGCTAAAGGAACTTCTCTAGGGAGGAAACACAATAGAAGGAAAAGACCTACAAAAACAAAACAATTAAGAAAATGGTAACAGGAACATACATATCAATAATTACCTTAAATGTAAATGGATTAAATGCTCCAACCAAAATACACAGACTGGCTGAATGGATACAAAAACAAGACCCATATATATGCTGTCTACAAAAGACCCACTTTAGACCTAGGGACACATACAGACTGAAAGTGAGGGGATGGAAAAAGATACTCCATGCAAATGGAGATCAAAAGAAAGCTGGAGTAGCAATTCTCATATCAGACAAAACAGACTTTAAAATAAAGACTATTATAAGAGACAAAAAAGGACACTACATAATGATCAAGGGATCGATCCAAGAAGAAGATATAACAATTGTAAATATTTATGCACCCAACAGTGGAGCACCTCAATACATAAGGCAAATGCCAAAAACCATAAAAGTGGAAATCGACAGTAACACAGAAATAATATGGGACTTTAATACCCCACTTTCACCAATGGACATATCATCCAAAATAAAAATCAACAAGGAAACACAAGCTTTAAATGACACATTAAACAAGATGGAAAACTACAGGCCAATATCACTGATGAACATAGATGCAAATATCCTCAACAAAATACTAGCAAACAGAACCCAACAGCAAATTAAAAGGATCATACACCATGATCAAGTGGGGTTCACTCCAGGAACACAAGGATTCTTCAATATACACAAATCAATCAATGTGATACACCGTATTAACAAACTGAAGCATAAAAACCACATGATAATCTCAATAGATGCAGAAAAAGCTTTTGACAAAATTCAACACCCATTTATTATAAAAACTCTCCAGAAAATGGGCATAGAGGGAACCTACCTCAACATAATAAAGGCCATATATGACAAACCCACAGCCAACATCGTTCTCAATGGTGAAAAACCGAAACCATTTCCTATAAGATCAGGAACAAGACAAGTTTACCCACTCTCACCACTATTATTCAACAAGGTTTTGGAAGTTTTAGGCACAGCAATCAGGGAAGAAAAAGAAGTAAAAGGAATCAAATCAGAAAAGAAGTAAGCTGTCACTGTTTGCAGATGACATGATACTATACATAGAGAATCCTAAAGATGCTACCAGAAAACTACTAGAGCTAATCAAGAATTTGGTAAAGTAGCACGATACAAAATTAATGTACAGAAAACTCTTGCATTCCGATACACTAACAATGAAAAATCTGAAAGAGAAATTAAGGAAAACTCCCATCTACCACTGCAACAAAAAGAATAAAATACCTAGGAATATACCTACCTAAGGAGACAAAAGACCTGTAAGAAAATTGAGTTATTTGTAGTGAGGTGCGTGGACCTAGAGACTGTCATACAGAGTGAAGTAAGTTAGAAAGAGAAAAACAAATACCGTATGCTAATACATATATCTGGAATCTATAAAAAAAAAAAAAAACACTGGTTCTGAAGAAGCTAGGGGCAGGACAGGACAGGAATAAAGATGCAGACGTAGAGAATGACTTGAGGACAACTCCAATAAAGATGTTAATTTAAAAAAATGAAGAAAGAAAATAAGCTCTAGATAGTGGAAAATAACTGGTAAAATATTTTTAAAAGGCATATATATAGGAAATTGGGGGTAGATGATGTTCCAATTTTTAAAAGAGAAAACTCAAAGGCTTTTTTTACAAATGTTTTAAATTGGCGTATTTGAAAAGGTGTACTAATATTACTATTCTAATAACAATAACGATGAGTTAGTAATAAGGAAAAGCTAAAAAATTGCTTGTACTCAAAAGTTTCCATTTTGCTTTCCTAGTGAATGGTTAAATTCAGTGTAAAATGTTCATAATAATAAGACTAGCATGACCCGAAGGTGCATTTATTGGGATCCACTAAATTTGTTTTTTTATCCTAGCTGTAATAGCATTAGATGCTAATGGTTTCCTGGAAAAACAGTCATCAATATTAGATAAAACTTTCTTACCTTACCATTCCCTCTAGAAATTATTTGTCTATTTTTATCAGAGGAATGTGTGATAAATAAATAAAGCATAATGTTAAGCTTTGTGCAATAAATGACATACTAATGAAACAGAAATAACCTGAGTAGAGTGTTATGAAGCAGTTTGTAAAAGTTAAAGTACTGGATCAAATGCAGTTAATTCGAAGAACAATTAAAGGTATTGAGTTCTGTATTTAGTTGTTCAGAAAAAATAACATTTTAAATTCACTGGCAACATTCAGTTAATAAAGTTAATAAAAGAAAAAAAAAGAATATTGCATCCACTGATCTAGTATAACCTACTTTTTGTCAAAAGACACAGGATACAATTGGATATATTGTATACAATCCATCATAATGGAAATCAATATATGCAATCTTTCACATATTCTCATGTTTAACAAAAATTTTACTTTTATTTTTCCAGTAATGGTCTGTACTGACTTAATCAGTCTCCCCAACTCATCTACTTTTATGACAAGTATCTTGGAATCTTGCTTAACATCAGTAGATTTTAGCAGTCTATATGTAACCTCACTAGGATGCTACAAAGTTTCCTAGGACTTGACCACAATGCCTGAACTGCACATTTTGCGTGAAAAATATATGCAAACATCATTAATAAGCCTTCTCTGGTACATTTCTATTCTCGAATAGCAAGTAAATGAAAAGGTCCTCTTAATCTCTCTGGGCACTAAGAAAGATATTCTTAAGAATTAAGTTCAGATATTCTTTTCTTTAAGAAGACTTGGATGGCTATGCTTCGAGGTATCACTTTTATCAGTTTTTTTAAATCTATTTGGCAAAGAATAAAATACAGAGACACAACACAGATAGTGAAGAGTATTTTACTACCACTTCTGTTCTTCAATTCGATCAAAAAGTCAACTAGGACAAAAATTAAAGAGGAAAAATATAAATGGAGACTATGACAGACAAAAGGATAATTAACTGGAAGATAATAAATCTCAATTTAATATATTTCAACAATTTTTAAAGCATTATAATGGTGTTAACTGACATAAATTTGATTTAACCATTCCATATTAAACTGTACACTTACTATTTTACCCAAGTTATCACTTTGGATTTCATATTTCAAGATTATAAAAACATAAGATTAGAAGCTATGGAAAAATGGAAACAAGGTAAGATGACAGATGATGGAAACAAATATTTGTTGAGTTTACTGTGTGACAGGCATTGTGCTGCAGTCTTTTCAGATACTTAATTCTCACTAAATCACAACAATCCCATGAAGACTATTATTGTCTCCATTCTAAAGATAAGGAAATTCAGCGAGGGCAGATCACTTGCCCAAAGCTGCATGACTAGTAAGCAGAAGAGATGAGATTTGATTTCAAAGTCCACACACTTTCCACCCATTACTACATTCTTTGGCAGAATGGAATACATTGCCTTTCACTCCACTTTCACTCCCAAATAGTGAGCAGAGCCAAAAGAAAATGTGTAATCATTTCTATACTCGCATCAACAAATATTAAGGGGACATCACCTTCCTCATAAAAATCTCATTTCAGTATTTCCATTGTTCATGACTCAATGAAATTTATCCTTTAAACTTCATTACAAATACTTTTAAAACTTTAAATATGCAAATCATTTAATTTTAGAGCTACAGATTTTAAGTCTGTTTTCACCTTTAAAAAAACTGAAAAATATTCCCAAAGTCTTCTTTTAATAATGAGAAAATCAGACAAAGAATGCTTGGGGAATGGAACGTTCTGATTTCAACTATTTTTCAAAACCCAATACCTGCCTGCTGCCTGTCAACACCTGCACTGTCTCCACCCAGCAACCGACCACCACGGAGCCCCACCCTGCAGCTGCAACCGCAGCTGCCTGTGTCGCTGCCACTTTGGTACCCACTGCATGATTAGGCCACAGTTTTCAATGAGTAAACAAAATCCTTTCTGTCATCACACATTTACGGAGTTTCTGAAGGTCAGTGAAGATTACTGCCAAGCACAGCATAACCTTTATGAGGACATGAGAGCTGTAGAAATTCATTACCACCTCCACCAAGAAGCCGCATAAGAGCAGTTACTTGGACACAAAAGTGTTGAACTGAAATCCACAGAGCATTTTCCAGTTCTGACCTAGACAGGGTGAGCCTCAAAACACTTCCTCTCTGTTGCTCAGTATTACAGGATTGAAGATTGAAGACTTTCTTCTTCTTAGGGGGTTCATCTCATTCCCCATTATTCCCAACTTCATACTCAAAGCACTGAGAATTTCAAGTGGAATAAGCTGAAGTTTCTTTACATCATTTCTGTATTCAATTTGTTTAATTCTTTCATAGCCCTAATGAGTATTTTTTGACTAAATTAACATGTCTTGCATGAACTGCCCAACTCCCACTGAAGGCACATACAAAAACATTTTTCTTATCATACACAATCCAACCAAAGAGACCTTGAACAAAGTTATTGAGAAACTTAAGAAATATGGATTACCACAATAGTAAGAGTATGTGAAGCAATGTACGATGACATTGCGCTTACGGAAAAAGAAGGCATCCATGTTCTTGACTGGCCTTTTCATGAAGGTGCACCACCATCCAACCTTATTGTTGATGGCTAGTTACGTCTTGTGAAATCAAGTTTTATGAAGAACCTGGTTACTATACTGCTGTTCACCGTGTTGCAAGCCTTGGAACAGCTCCACTGCTTGTTGCCCTAGCATTAATAGAAGGCAGAATGAAACAGGAAGATGCAGTACAGGTCAGAAAACAAAAGCAGCATGGAGATTTTAACATCAAGCAACTTTTGTACTTAGAGAAGTATCATTCTCAATGTGCTGCAAAGACTTCAATGGTCAATAAAACTGAGGTGTCTGATGCTGTTGTCTTGGAAGTAGAACTTCAAACAGGACCTAATTTGTTGCACATATTAGCCAAGAAGTTGGCTCAGTGAACAAGTCTAATGAAGCTTTTACAAGAGTATTGAAAAGCAATTTTACCAGTTTACCTGCTTGACAGAACTTCTATGTTTAGGGTTACGATCAACGTATTTGGACACTTAGCAAAAGATTCTTGCTGTTCAGCATTTCAAATTTGTTTATCATTTGCTCCAATTCCTGAACTCATGCAGTACTGAGTTATAAGTCTTTAAACCTATTCCCATGCCAGAATCTTTTCAATGCATAAGAAATTTAGGAAGATTAGGTACCAAGATATCCAGTGTAACACGTGCATGTTTTTTATTATCATATAGAACTAAAACCCTAGGAACTAAGAATACTCTAGATCTTATGTGGTTTACTGCTTCAGTCATTTCTTACATTGAAAGCAGGGCCTATGTAGTTATTTCCTTGCTCACTTTACATTTACATTTGCCCACATTCATACCAGTATACATCAGGTTTGCATAACCATTGATTTTTGTTAAATTTTTTACCAAGTCATATGGTGTTATTTAATATCTTTCTATAAATATCATTTGTGCTGTTATGGAAAATCTGCATTTTGAAAAGCTACATTGTATATAGAAGTATATCTTTAACATCTCCAAGCAAAAAAGCTTTACAATTATTTTAATGTTTGTACTTTTGTGTGCCACTTAACAGGAAGAGCTTAAAAAGGAACAGGAGAGGGCTATTAAATATTTCTAGTAAGATACTGCCTTTACCTTGTATAGAATATGTAGAATATGCTCTTTGATTTAGTAAATATTTTTTAAAGATAAAGATGTTTTGTTATTGTAGCTAATTCTTAGTCATAAAATATTTGAAATTCTTGTTATTTTTCCATACCTACTGGAAGTTGTTTACCAGCTATTATTTTTGTTTGAAATGTGCTTTTATTTCTTCTCTTCCCAACCTCCCTTTTAAAAAAAAGAAGTGGGGACGTCCCTGGTGGCGCAGTGGTTAAGAGTCCGCCTGCCAATGCAGGGGACAAGGGTTCAATCCCTGGTCTGGGAAGATCCCACATGCCACGGAGCAACTAAGCCCATGTGCCACAAATACTGAGCCTGCGCTCTGGAGCCCGCAAGCCACAACTACTGAGCCTGTGCTCTGCAACAAGAGAAGCCACCACAATGAGAAGCCCAAGCACTGCAACGAAGAGTAGTCCCTGCTTGCCCCAACTAAATAACTCCTGTGCACAGCAGTGAAGACCCAATGCAGCCAAAAATAAATAAATAAATAATTTTTTTTTAAAAGTGGGTTTCTGCTAGTGAACTGAGCAGACATCTAATTTTTCTATGCCTTTTGAACTGTGTAACTCAATACTTGGATACTTGATAGTTTATTATGAAACTGATCAAACGGTGATGTATATTAATGTTAGTTTGACCACATACTTATATTCTCTTGTAATATGTAGTTATTGTTCTGTGAGACAAATAATTTGTCAGGGTTCACCAGTTTGCAAAAACCTAGTGCGAGAGCTAAACATCTAAATAAATAATGAAATGGAAAAAAAAAAGACAATATCTAAACTACTTTCTTGTATAAGTATAATCAATCTACTAAATAAAAATCTTTATCAGTATATCAAAGCTAACATTTGAATATCTATTATTAAATATAACACAATAGATAAAGTACAGAATATTAAGTTAGCTTTTACTTGTCCAGAATAAATCTGAAAATATATTTGTAGAACAAACTCCCTAATATGATTTTATTTGATTGGCCTTTGCTTCCAGTATGGTAGAAAAAAACTGACAGTTTAGGTAAATTAAGTTCTGATTAATATAGGTTTTACTTTCTGAAATAACATATCCGAATTTCATGATTTGAAGCCTTGAAGATGGATATAATTAAATATAAGTTAATGGGTAGGTATAAGGATTTAATGTCAGGGTACCTTTTACTGAATTGAGTAATCTCCCACTCATGCTCAGGTCAAATTCTTAGAAATCATTAATATAAAACTCTGTGAAATATCTTTTCTACAAAGAAATCAAATTATGTTCACAAATGTTAATTTCACTTATCCTTTTAACATCCCTGAGTAGGATATAACATGACAGAGAATTACAACATTGTTTGTATCAATTCTCCACTAGAAGTTCTCAGAAATTTCTTAGAAATACTTATTATTATTACCACTTTCCATGTTGAAATGTCAAGTTGAGTCTGACTTATTTTGAGGTCACTCCCACTGTCACCAGCCAAGCACTTAGGTTTTTCATGGAAGTTATAGTTCACTCCTCTACCCTTTTCTCTTCCTTGTATCCCCACATCAGTTGAAATTACAAAAATTGGCAAGTGTATTCTAAACACCATATGCTCTCAATACATATTTTGTTGGCTGGAAAAGGGAAGGAGGAAGAAGGAAAGGAGAAAAGGAAGAAGAAAGGAAAAGAAGTAAATTAAATTAGTGTGTGTCCCACCCCCACCAACTGTCTTTCTTCCTTCGTATTTCTCAGACCAACCTAGCACCTACCCAAAGTTATATGACATCAAACGTATCAGGCTCCTTTTATTGGTTCCCCAATACAGTTGTTCCTGAGTATCTGCAGGGGGTTGGTTCCAGAAATCCCTATGAACATCCACCGATGTTCTAGTTCTTTATATAAAATGACTTGGTATTTGCGTGTTAACCTACACAGCAATATCCTCCCTGTGCTTTAAATCATCTCTAGATTATTTACAATAATATCTCATTGTGGTTTTCTTTGCATTTCCCTGATGCTTAGTGACGTTAAGCACCTTTTCATGTACTTTTTGGCCAGCCGTATGTCTTCTTTGGAAAATGTCTATTCAGATCCTCTGCTCATTTTTGATTGGATTGTTTGGTTTTTTGCTATTGAGTTTACGAGTTCTTTATATATTTTGATCACTAACCCCTTATCAGACATATGATTTGCAAATATTTTCTCCTATTCAGTAGACTGCCTTTTCATTTTGTGGATGGTTTCCTTTTGTACAGAAGCTTTTTAGTATGATGTAGTCCCACTTGTTGATTTTTGCTTTTGTTGCCTTTGGTTTTGACGTCAAATCCAAAAAATCATCACCAAGACCAACATCAAACAGCTTACTGCCAGTGTTTTCCTCTAGGAGTTTTATGGTTTCAGGTCTTATGTTCAAGTCTTTAATCCATTTTAAGTTTATTTTTATATATGGTGTGAGAAAATGTTCTAATTTCAATCTTTTACATGTAGCTGTTTAGTTTTCCCAACACCATTTATTGAAGAGACTGTCCTTTCCCCATTGTATATTTTTAGCTCCTCTGTCGTAAACTAACTGATCATATATGTGTGGCTTTATTTCTGGGCTCTCTATTCTGTTCCATTGATCTATGCATCTGTTTTTATGCAATACTATACTGCTTTGATTATTATGGCTTTTTAATATAGTTTGAAATCAGGGCATGTGATGCCCCCAGCTTTTTTCTTCTTTCTCAAGACTGCTTTGGCTATTTGGGGTCTTTTGTGGTTTTATACAAACTTTAGGGTTGTTTTTTCTATTTCTGTGAAAAATGCCATTGGAATTTTGATATGGATTACACTCGGTAGTACAGACACTTGGGTAGTACACACTGCTTTAGGTAGTACAGACATTTTAACAGTATTAATTCTTACACAGACTATCTTTCCACTTATTTGTGTATTCTTCAGTTTCTTTCATTAATGTCTTATATAGTTTTCAGCATACAGGTCTTTTACCTCCTTGGTTAAATTTATTCCTAGGTATTTTATTGTTCTTGATGGAACTGTTTTCTTAATTTCTCTTTCTGATAGTTCGTTATTAGTAGAGGCATAAGAGATTTTCATATATTGATTTTGTATCCTGCAATTTTACTGATTTTGTTTATTAGTTCTAACAATTTTTTGGTGGAGTCTCTTCAGCGTTTTCTATACATAATAGTATGTCATCAGCAAATAGAGACCGTTTAAGAGCTTGAACTCTTAAACACTATGCTAAATGCCTCCAATCTAAATTGTGATTTATTTACAACACAATCCTTGGAAGCCACTGAATCTTAAATTGGTTTATAATTGATTTTAAAATAATCATTCAGCAAGACTATTTAACAAGGCCATCACAAATACTTAGGAAATCAAGTTATTGCACATTCTGACATAAAAACTTGACGTAAGACGCCAACAGGTGCACTCTATTGGAGAGCCAATGTGAAAATAAAAATAATTTTCTGAGTTATTTTCAAACTAAAATAGATGTACAGCTCTAGAGAAAGCTTACCATAGGAGAAAGTTCTGAAGACAAGCTACTGTAATTTTGGTAAGGTTATTAGATTACTATTTACAATAGTAAATCCAGTATACTGAGTTATCCTGCAAACATCAACGTCCTAAGATGTATCAACAGTTATACTTATTTTTAATTAATTGCTTTCATTTATCCTTTTTCTTCAATATTTCACTTATTTCTACTGATGAATTGGGCAACACAATATAATATAATCATTATACAAGGATTCTAGCATTAGGTCTGCCACCACACAGTTGTTGACCTTAAACGTCACTTTACCTCTCAGGAACACATTTTTCTCATGTGTAAAATAAAGGATTTCCCCGGACTACTAATTTTGAGGTCTTTAAAGACAACTTTTATCCCCAAATTTTCAAATATGAAAAACTTTTGAAGAATAAAAATAAAATTTATGGTACAAAGATTTTAAAGGAAGAAAACTGTCATTTAGATTTTATGGCTACCAAAAGAGAATTTACAATCAAATTATTAAAATTAATAAGAGTTCAGTGAGTTCAGTATTGCTAGAACAATACACAAAAACCAACTGCATGTGCATCAGAAGTAAGAAAATGTATTTTTAAAAGGTACCACTTACAGTATCAACCAAAACAATATGACAACTAAAAATTCTACCAAAAACTAAAAATTATAAAGCTTGGACTTCCCTGGTGGTGCAGTGGTTAAGAATCCACCTGCCAATGCAGGGGACACGGGTTCGAGCCCTGGTCTGGGAAGATCCCACATGCCGCAGAGCAACTAAGCCCGTGTGCCACAATTACTGAGCCTGTGCTCTAGAGCCCGCAAGCCACAACTACTGGGCCTGCATGCCACAACTACTGAAGCCTGCGTGCCTACAGCCCGTGCTCCGTGACAAGAGAAGCCACCCCAATGAGAAGCCCACACACCGCAACAAAGAGTAGCCCCTGCTCGCCGCAACTAGAGAAAGCCTGCACACAGCAATGAAAACCCAACACGGCCAAAAATAAATAAATAAATAAATAAATTTATTATTTTTTTAAAAGCCAATATGTTTTAAAAAAACAAAAACAAAATTACAAAGCTTAGTTGAAAGATGTTAAACACATAATTAAATGTACATATACCTTATTCATAAATTGAATGATAAAATACCATAAAGAAGCCCATTCTCTCTAAATTAATCTAAAACTCACTGCAATGCAAATGAGAATCCCAAAAGGATTTTAAGAACTTGACAAGCTGACTGTAAACTTAATATGGAAGAACAAGACCCCAAGACAATTCAAAAGAAGACCAAAGTCAAGGAAATCAAATTCCCAGATATGAAGATAGTGTCAGGAATGAAGACGTTGTGGTATTGATGAAAAATAAGCATCTCTCACTTCTTCAACAGCCCAAAACCCTTCTATCTATTTACAAATCAATAAAGAAATTTCCCCTTTGCTCCATAAAACCCTTAATGGTCTCCTTAGTCTTCAATATGGATCTTATTATCTAAACATAAAAGAATGATAGCAGTGGCCAAAATGCTCCTTTTAGCATTGTCACTGTTCTCCTCCTCAGAGCACATTTCAGCTTCTTAACTATTCTAAACGTTTACCTATTCAAGATATTATGCACTTCACCAAGAATATCACATGGAGTGGCAGACAGATCAGCTGCCAACGTGAGAATAAAATGACAGACTGCTCAGAATATGTAAGTATCTATACTCAAACACTATTATTTGTAGTCTTACAAAGTATATGAGAAAAAAAAACTGTTAGGAAATGACAGAAGACAAGAAGCCGAACACTCAAAGACATGAGTTAATATTATCTTGACAATAACTATGATAATATATCACAAATTATTTACAAAGCATATTTATTACTGTTCTAGTTCTTTTGTTCACAAAAAAGGAGGTGAAATCGTAAAATAAAAATAGTAATAAAGTTTTAACTATATATTTAATTATTGAGAAAATTTTATAAACTAACTGTAATGGTTTAAAAAATATCACTCAGTAACCTCCATGTACAGGGTACTCTGCAAAGTTCTACATAGTGACACAAAGGAAAGAAAGCTATATGGGTAGGAAAGGACAGCACAGAGGATATTCTAAGTGTTCTAAGTGGGATGAATGGTTAAAAAAAAAATAGAAATAGGAGTGAATATTATGTAGTAAACATCATAACAAATCAACAAATGAACATAGTAAGTTGTAATTAACAAAGCAGTAAAGACTGAACACTGGTTGAAATTTTTGGATTGTTTTAGAGAAACAACAGTCACTGCAGGTTCTTAATCGTGGGAGTTAAAAGATAAAAGCAGTGTCTGAGAAAGATAATTCTGACAGCTGAGTGTAGGATGGGCTGGAGGGGGAAAGAGACTAGAGACAGGGAATAAACAGCTACAAAGCTGCTGAAGTACAGAAGCATGAAATCATGAAGACTTAGAAAATAGTAAAAACTATGGAAAAAATAGGAAAATGGGGAGGTGCTCCTTATATTATTCAATTAATATGAATGATTTTCACAAGCACCACATTCAACATGTAGATATACACTTTTTAATTAAATAAGGTATTAAATGATCAGTGTGCATAATTTTACCAACCTCTATAGGACTGTCACAAGAATAACATGAGATCATGTTATTAAAAGAATCCTCTAATTGTAAATATTACATAAATATTACCTGTTGTAATTTCTTAGGGAGGAGATAGCTGTGAAATAATTGAAATGCTCCAGCCATAAAGTCCAAACACCTGAATTCAAATTCTGCTTCTATTATTTAACAGTGCCTTTAATGTACCTTAAGCAAGTCATTTAACCATTCTGAGTAACCATTTTTAATATGTAAAAAGGGGGGGAGGGGATTCTCTCATAAAAGTTCAAGGAATAAATAATTCTTTATAAAATCCCTAACACAGTATCTGAATTATGGTGGACAGTGGATAGTGAATGTGTGTTGCAGGGGGGATGGAGGAGGAGGCCAAAAGTAGGGGTCCATTTTGGCTGACCTTATCAGAAAGTCACAAGCATCTCCAATGAACTGTAATAACCATGCCCTTCTCCATATTGTTTTAATGAGAAATTATACAAGAAAATTCCTGAAGTATCTTATTAATGTTCCACCGTACACAATATCTTCTTATGTATAAGATCAAATCCACAGCAGAATAAAAAATAACTGTCAAAAAGCGAGAGGGTGGCATGGACATATATACGCTACCAAATGTGGGATGGATGGCTGGTGGGAGGCGGTCGCATGGCACAGGGAGATCAGCTCAGTGCTTTGTGACCGCCTGGAGGGGTGGGATGGGGAGGGTAGGAGGGGGGAAGACGCAGGAGGGAAGAGATATGGGAACATATGTGTGTGTATGGCTGATTCACTTTGTTGTAGGGCAGAAGCTAGCACATCATTGTGCAGCAATTATACTCCAATAAAGATGTAAAAAATAAATAAATAAAAACTGTCAAAAGCTATACTACCAATCTGATTTTTAAAACAACAATAACAGGCAGTTAGTGATTTTTTTTTAATTTACAACATTACCAGAATTCACATTTCTAATTCTAATATTTATTACTTGAGAAAGAAGTTAAAAAGAATAAGAGACCAAAAACTCAAAAGTGCATTCTGAGGGAACTTAAACAGTAGGAAGATAGGGAATAACCTGTCTTCGGCAAGACTCTATAGACTTCTCATAGAAAGAAATGAATCTCAATTTCCCTGGTGAGATCACCCCACCCATGGATCCCAAAAGTAGGAGTCAGGGAATAGTTTATAAAATCTACTACAGGGCACTTTTAGCTCAGTGCAGCTTAAGAATAAAGATCTAGGGCTTCCCTGGTGGTGCAGTGGTTGAGAGTCCGCCTGCCGATGAACGGGACATGGGTTCGTGCCCCAGTCCGGGAAGATCCCACATGCCGCGGAGCGGCGTGAGCCATGGCCGCTGAGCCTGCGCGCCCGGAGCCTGTGCTCCGCAACGGGAGAGGCCACAACAGTGAGAGGCCCGTGTACCGCAAAAA
>NW_020185328.1:9812942-9855958 GCF_003031525.2 Neophocaena asiaeorientalis asiaeorientalis
AGATCTAAAGCGACTATAAATAAGCAATATTCATATATATTTCCTTTCTAATCTAGACCAATTAGGTTCCACTTAACTAGGGATCTTTAGCATACTATTCATTCATTCATTCATTCAACTCTGCACAATATATTACAGAATGTACTGGGAGGAATATAAATATAGTATCAGATCCTACCTTGAAGAAATAAGATCAATACATACAAAAAAGTGCCATGGGGCTTCCCTGGTGGCGCAGTGGTTGAGAGTCTGCCTGCCGATGCAGGGGACACGGGTTCGTGCCCCGGTCTGGGAAGATCCCACATGCCGCGGAGCGGCTAGGCCCGTGAGCCATGGCCGCTGAGCCTGCGCGTCCGGAGCCTGTGCTCCGCAACGGGAGAGGTCACAACAGTGAGAGGCCCGCGTACCGCAGACAAAAACAAAAAAAAAACAAAAAAGTGCCATGATAGAAGTACAAATAAAATATTTATGCAAGAAGGACTGAGAACGCGTTAGGGAATGTATGAAGTGAATTTGGGCATAGGAAAACTAGAAAGTAGGGTGGAAGGAAAAAACTGTAGACGGAAGGACCAGTGTAAGGCAATGACAGAGGCCAAAACAGAGACTTATAAGAAGGTATTGGCTAGAGCATAAGGAATTGAAATTAAATGATCAGAATATTAGATATGGACAGACTGCAAAAGCCTTGAATTCCAGCATAAGGGATTTGAACTTTATTTTGCATACCTTAAGAGTTTATGAGTAAAGGGAGATGAATAAAGGTTTAAATTAAGAATATTAATCTCACATAATGATTAAAATACAGAGTAAGGGGAAAAATAGTGTCAGAAAAGCTACTGGACCATCAATGAGTCGCTTTGCTGTACAGCAGAAATTAACACAACATTGTAAATCAACTCTACTTCAATAAAAAAAATTTTTAAAAAAAAGAAAAGCTACTGGATTTAACTATAGAAATAGTTTATCAGATAGGGATAGTTACAAAAACTCATATCCACCCAACTCGTAGCAGAGCTAAATCATATTTTAAGAAAAATTATATACACATTTAACTCCATAAACTTAATTCTTATGCATTGAGCCAAAAAAAATAAAAGGAAAGACAGACTTCATCCACCCTATTACTCAATGCATTTATTCCCCAAAGTAAACATAAGATGAGATGGGAGCTACAATTCTACATTCCCTCAGTCTCAATTCCCATGTGCCTCTCACAGCATGAGCATCACAATTCTAGTGTTAAAGATATGGCTATTTTTCATAAAACATGTCCCTTAATCCTAAGTGAACCACTTCATCAAATGTTCCACCAAAGAAAAAGAAAATAGTAATTTGCTCTAGCACTGCTCTAAAACTGCTATGTCAGACTTGATGAAAGATAATACTATATTGTGCTTTATGTGCTATTTAAGAAACTTCACAAGAAAAATTTTAGCTAAATTTTTGCTTCACATACTGACTTTAGAACCTAAGCCCTGCTTAATGCCTTTTCGCTTCCTCATCTTAAGCATTTAAAGCGTACTGGAGGTAGCAAAACAGGGATTTAGTCCAAAACAAGTATTTGAGGACATAAAATTTCCTAAAAATAGTGAAATGTTTCAGGAAGCTAAAACCAGGCAAAGAAAAACAAAATCTCTGAGGGTGGGTAAGGTTACAGAAAGCATGGGCACAAAGTGCAAGACACCTGAACTCCATGGAACCTACGTATGAAAAGGATAATAGATAAGGAGGAGGGTAATTATGAACCACTTATGAGCACGTCTTTTTATTTTCCCCCATAACCATTAAGATCCCCTCTCTGAATCAATATTTTGATACAGTATTATAAAATTCTGGCAACTTATGTATTAAAAAGTCTTTTATAACATTAACATTTGCTAAAAACTAGACTAACACACTTTAGAAGACAGAAATGTTTTTGAAGTACAGACTTGTGTTTGTTTTGCCTAACTGGTTAAAGTATTTCCAAGTCACAAGTTTATTTATCCAATACCTACTGAGCACTACTATGTGCCAAGTACTGTGCTAGATGCTAGAAGTACAAAGTGAAATAAAATATAATTCTTGTTCCCTTCAAGGAGTTTATAATCTAATGAGGGAGACATACTATAATTAGTATAACCATGTTATAATCAAAGTACAGACAAAGGATACCATAAAAGCAAACAGCGAGGTCAAGAATACTTTTTTGAAGTACTAAAGTGAATTTGGAAAGTCAGGTAAAAGTTACAGCTGTGCTTCCTAACTTGACTGTGCACCAGAACCACATATAGAGTTGATGTCTAGGACTCACTTCAGATTTAGTGAATTAGAATCTCCAGGGGTGAAGCCGAGAAATCAGTATTTTTAACATGTACCTTGAGTGATTCAGAATCACGGCCAGGTTTTGCTGGCAGTGAGCTAGAAATATAGACCACCATTCCAGGCAAAGAGAATAGCTCAGTATGGTTGGAGTAGGTGAAATACAGACAGAAAATCAAAATGAAATCAGAACAAGAGTACTGACACAATTAATGTGACATTTCAAACAGGATCTAAGGAATTGATGTGAACTTCCACAATAAAAGGCAATCATCTGTGTCATGTGTTTTGGTAAATGATTTCTGACATGAACTGGTTTCTTATTGAAGTATATGGAAAAACTAAATGCAAATACTTTGCATTGCAAGACAAAGTAAAATGCTCCTTTTAAAAAGCAAATAAGGTAAAACAAAACAAAACAGAGTTCTACTCATAATTTTTATTCAATGCAGTAACCACTCATTTTTCTCAAGATACACAGCCTGAGAAGCTGTGATATACGTCAGAAGCTAGGATAATACTGTTTTAACTTGAAAATGTTCCATAATGTATAAAATAAATTCAAACTGTATTTTGAAATTCAAGCTTTAAAACTGAAAACCACTCAATGATTTTAAGTTTCCCAACTGTTATTTCATAATAGTTTATTACTTTCTGATTAAAATTTACTTACAATTATATTTTTATACTTAATTCCAGGTAGGGGTAAAGTGAGATAAGTCACCAAGAAGAGGAGTATTCACGATAATAGACTAAAAGCCAAATAGAATCTATTCTATTGATCGCTTTTTATTAAGTAGTAAATGTTTTAAATCATCAACTGTTTCAATCCCCAATTCATTCTCCAACAAAGACTTCATAACCAGCGATGTAGACAGGATAGCATTTGAAACAGGAATAAGCTTTTAAAGAATATTCTTCAGAAACCTAAGGACAAACTTACTAATTATTATATATAAAATATATCCTACAGTTATATTCTATTTCTAAAAAGTCCTTCTAAATCTTACTTAAATCATTTAAACTTATCCTCATGACTTATAGACAGGACAAAGACTCATTTACCAAAGTGAAACCTACTGCCAAACCATGCATAGTAATTCCCTGAAGGAGCACATTGGGTATAGAAGCAATAGCAGTTAAAAATCAACAGACTAACCACATACACCTATTCGAGAACTAATTAACAAATAACAGTAATCAGCTAATTACAAGAATAGTTCTTAAATTTGATATAACAAATCATCCTTTCTCAGACTTACTTTAATGTACTTTTTAAAAATGGTATTACCAAGATGCCTTAACTTCCAGATGAAATACAGGAATTAAATTACAGCTCCAAGGCTATAGTTGTCAGCTTCTTAGGCTAAAATGATCTATTGACATAGACTGTAAGATAACTTTGTTTCCTGAGTCATGCCCTGCTTCCTTTCTTCTCCTGCAGCACTTTATACATATCTCTAGTCACTTTACTGTAAGTACCTAAATCCTGCAAAGAAGGTAGTACCACTACCATGTAATAGCTAAGGAAATAGGCTTAGTATCACGAAATGATTAACCAAAATCACCACTAAACCCAGATTTCAAACCCAGATCTGTTTAACTGCAAAGCTCTTTCCACACTACCTCACAGGTAGAGAGGAACACAGGACTAAGTAAATCAAACCTAAGTAACTGAACTGACTGCAATTTCTTCTATAACTGCTTTGGAAGTAGCAAAAAACATCTATCATATCTGACAAATCAAATGTAGAGGACAGGTATTTAGGGGTGGAGGTGTGGGAGTTCTGCTTAGTACTTGAGCTCCCTCATATAATTAGGGAATATACCACTTTATGAGTCTTCACAGAAGGTAGAGCCCCCCCTCCTTATAGAGAAGCTAACAATGCCACATAGTCATTCTTCTTGTCACCCCTGCAGCATGGACATGGGCACTTAATCTATATTCTGCCAACATGACATTCCCACCAAGGACTCTAAATTAAGAGCTAGAGACAGTAAGAAGCTGGGACAGCAAAGGTCAGATTTTGGCAGCAGGCCACAGAAGCAACATTAAGTTTCCAAAGGCAACGGTAGCAGTAATGTGGTAGCTGAGTCTAGCCATCAGCAATTCAAGGTGCATTCCTATCACTGGACTGGTTTTATGCCATGATTTTTAGATATGTCTTTTCTGTTACGTAGTCTCTCTTGTTCCTGACTCTTTAAGGCCTCAGCCTTCCCAGCAATTTGGTAAACTAATCAATATGCTTTCATTAAATACCTTTTCTACTTGAATCGGTCAGAATTGCCTTCTGTTGCCTAAAATTAAACCCAGACTGAAGCACTGAATAATTAAATAAATGACACTGAACAATTATACTTTATCAAATCTTTTTACCTTAGTGTTGATTGTTGTTTTATATAATTTGCCATTATGCTCTTAAGTAAGAACTATTTTATACATGATAGTTATGCTCTAACAACAACAAAATAATTTCAAATTAGGTTTCTTTATGTTTTTCAAAAGCAACACAAAAAAACAAATATAATATCATCTAAAGGTGATTTTCACTGAGGATCAGAGTTAAGCTTTATTAAGAATACTTACCTGTCAGGAATACCTAGCCTCTTGACACTTCTATAAACAGAAAGAGTATTTGCAACATGTCGATAATTAAACCAGAATCGGGATGTACATACCTAAAGTAATAAAAAAAAATATATTATTTTTAGGAATCAAAATAAGCTACAGAGTTACAGAATTACTTCTCTTTAAGTAGGATGTAGAGATGCTTAAAAAAGAGTATGTCATAATCAGGACTAGAAACAGCAAAGCACATAAAGAATGGTCAATAAAACCAATCTCTCTAGAAAAAGGTCTTTCATCACTAGTCAAAAAAAGATTCAGCTTAAGAGAAAACAAATACTTGGGGAATTTAATCAAATACTGAACCAACTTAGTTACTCTCAATTTATGATTCTATAATGTTCCTATTTCTAAAATATTAAATTCTTTAGAACCAAAGACAATGCCCATAATCTCTTCACAGAATAGAAAAGAATATTAACTACATTGGGTTATATAATATTCCTTTCACTCTGGATTGCTTCCTAATTTTAGTTGTGAAAAACATAAGAGAGAGACTAAAACAAAGCATAGAAAACAGGTTTATATGCACATAAGGGAATGCATTATAAAGAAGCTGTTGAACGGAACAGAAAACTAGAAACGATTTCAACAAGTTTTACACTTAAAGACAAACTGATCCTTAAAAAAGGTAACAAAGATACTAGGAAAATCTAATGCCATGCCTCAAAAGTCAGCCCTCTCGAACGCTCATTCCAAAGGAGAAACCAGAGACTGGGATCAGTTGGTAATATATCTATCCACTAAGTATCCTCCTACCTCCTACCACACTGTTCTGCTGATAGTAAGTGTAATGACAGTTTTGAGAATACCACAAATGTTCTTGCCCCTGTAAATAGGACGGAACCACAAGATTTTTTTATTAAACTGAATTTTCAACCTGGAATCCAAAAAGGAGAAGACTAAAATTCTTGACTACATAAAAAAATATGTACCATAAAATCCTAACAGAAATGGAAAACTTGAAATAATTATAACCCAATAAGAAAAAGATGAACAGCCCAATTTTGAAAAATGGGCAAAGGATGAGAGCAAGCATTTCATAACAAAAGTATTAAAAATAGACAATAAAAGTCTTAAAGATGCTCAACTTCTGTCATAAGAAAACAGGTTTGTGATGTTTCTGTTGGGCTGAAGGCTTCCCTAAGCAGATTTCCAGCCACTGTGAGGATGGTAAATGGCTTTCAGCTCATGCTGAGTGGCTGCCTAGAGTCCTGTGCTGAGGATGATTGAGAAGCGGGTCCAGGGACTGCAATGAACTCTGAGCATTGGCTTTCACTGGTGAGCAAAGGGAACTTCTGACTGGAGTCAAGATGGCAGAGTAGGAGGACGCAGAGTTCGTGTCTCCTCACATCTAGGGCACCTACCAGGCGCTAGTGGAGGACCTCAGACACCTAAGGGGACAGGAGGAATCCCTGCATTATTGGGCCAGAGGTCAGGCCTGATCTCCTGTGGTGGGAGTGCCAAGTCCAAACCACTGGACTACGAGAGAACCTCAGACCCCAGGGAATATTAATCGGTGTGAGCTCTCCCGGAGGTCCTCATCTTGGCACCAAGACCCAGCTCCACCCAACTGCCTGCAAACTCCAGTGCTGGATGCCTCACACCAAATGACCAGCAACAAAGGAACACAGCAGCACTCATCAAAAAAAAAAAAAAAAAAGAGATGACAAAAATATATGTTACAGATGAAGAAGCAAGGTAACCTACAAGACCAAATAAATGAAGAGGAAATAGGCAACCTATGTGAAAAAAATTCAGGGTAATGATAGTAAAGATGATCCAAAATCTCAGAAACAGAATGACGGCACGGATTAAGAAAATACAAGAAATGTTTAACAAGGACCTAGAAGAACTAAAGAACAAACAGTAATGAACAACACAATCACTGAAATGGAAAATACACTAGAAGGGATCAATAGCAGAATAATTGAAGCAGAACAAATAAGTAAGCTGGAAGATAGAATAGTGGCAATACCTGCCAAGGAGCAGAATAAAGAAAAAAGAATGAAAAGAAATGAGGACAGTCTCAGAGACTTCTGGGACAACATTAAATGCATCAAGGGTCGAAATATAGGGGTCCAAGAAGAAGAGAAAGAGAAAGCTCTGAGAAAATATTTGAAGAGATTATAGTTGAAAACTTCCCTAACATGGGAAAGGAAATAGCTACCCAAGTTCAGGAAGCACAGTGAGTCCCAGACAGTAAAAACCCAAGGAGAAACACATCGAGACACATATTAAACTAACAAAAAATTAAATTCAAAGAAAAAATATTAAAAGCAGGCAGGGAAAAGCAACAAATAACATACAAGGGAATCCCCATAAAGTTATCAGCTGATTTTTCTGCAGAAATTCTGCAGACCAGCAGGGAGTGGCAGGACATATTTAAAGTGATGAAAGGGAAAAACCTACCATCAAGATTACTCTACCCAGCAAGGATCTCATTCAGATTCGATGGAGAAAAAAAAGCTATACAGACAAGCAAAAGCTAAGAGAATTCAGCACCACCAAACCAGCTTTACAACAAATGCTAAACGAACTTCTTTAGGCAGGAAACACGAGAGAAGAAAAAGACCCACAAACAAACCCAAAACAAGAAAATGGTAATAGTAACATACATATCGATAACTGCCTTGAATGTAAATGGATTAAATGCTCCAACCAAAAGACATGGATACAAAATGGATACAAAAACAAGACCCATATATATGTCTCTACAAGAGACCCACCTCACACCTGGGGACACACAGACTGAAAGTGAGGGGATGGAAAAAGATATTCCATGCAAATGGAAATCAAAAGAAAGCTGGAGTGGCAATACTCATATCAGATAAAACAGACTTTAAAATAAAGACTGTTACAAGAGATAAGGAAGGACAATACATAATGATCAAGGGATCAATCCAAGAAGATATAATTATAAATATTTATGCACCCAACATAGGAGCAACTCAATACATAAGGCAGATGCTAACAGCCATAAAAGGGGAAATCAATACTAACACAATAATAGTGGGGGACTTTAACACCCCACTTACACCAGTGGACAGATCATCCAGACAGAAAATAAATAAGGAAACAGAAGCTTTAAATGACGCAACAGGCCAGACAGACTTAATTGATATTTATATGACATTCCACCGAAAAGCAGCAGAATACAATTTCTTCTCAAATGCACACAGAACATTCTCCAGGATAGACTGCATCTTGGGTAACAAATGAAGCCTCAGTAAATTTAAGAAAACTGAAATAGTATCAAGCATCTTTTCTGACCACAACGCTGAGATTAGAAATTAACTGCAGGAAAAAAACTGTTAAAAACACAAACACATGGAGGCTGAACAATACGCTACTAAATAACCAAGAGATGACTGAGGAATCAAAGAGGAAATCAGAAAATACATAGAAACAAATAACTGCGAAAACACGAGGACCCAAAACCTACGGGATGCAGCAAAAGCAGTTCTAAGAGGGAAATTTATAGCAATTCAATCTCACTACAAGAAACAAGAAAAATCTCAAATAAACAATCTAACCTTATACCTAAAGCAAGTTGGGAAGAAGAACAAAGTAAATCCCAAAGGTAGTAGAAGGAAAGAAATCACAGAGATCAGACAAGAACTAAATAAAATAGAAGTGAAGAAAACAATAGCAAAGATAAATAAAACTAAAAGTTGGTTCTTTGACAAGATAAACAAAATTGATAAACCTTTAGCCAGACTCATCAAGAAAAAAAGGAAGATTCAAATCAATAAAATTGGAAATGGAAAAGAAGAAATTACAACTGACACTGCAAAAATACAAAGGATCGTGAGAGATTACTACAAGCAACTATATGCCAATAAAATGGACAAGCTGGAAGAAATGACAAATCCTTAGAAAAGCACAATTGCCAGAGACTGAACCAGAAAGAAATAGAAAATATAAATAGACCAATCACAAGTAATGAAATTGAAAATGTAATTAAAAATCTTCCAACAAACAAAAGTCCAGAACCAGATGACTTCACAGGTGAATTCTATCAAACATTTAAAGAGCTGACATCTATCCTTCTCAAACTCTTCCAAAAAATTGCAGAGGGAGGAACACTGCCAAACAAGTTCTATGAGGCCACCATCACCCTGATACCAAAACCAGACAAAGACATCACAAAGAAAGAAAATTACACACCAATATCACTGATGAACATAGATGCAAAAACCTCAACAAAATACTAGCAAACAGAATCCAACAACATATTAAAAGGATCATACACCATGATCAACTGGGATTTATCCCAGGGATGCAAGGATTCTTCAATATAGGTAAATCAACCAATGTGATACACCATATTAACAAATTAAAGAATAAAACCAAATGATCATCTCAATAGATGCAGAAAAATCTTTTGAAAAAATTCAACATCCATTTATGATAAAAACTCTCCAGAAAGTGGGCACAGAGGGAACCTACCTCAACATAATAAAGGCCATATATGACAAACCCACAGCAAACATCATTCTCAATGGTGAAAAACTGAAAGCATCTGCTCTAAGATCAGGAAAAAGACAAGGATGTCCACTCTCACCACCATTATTCAACATAGTTTTGGAAGTCCTAGGCATGGCAGTCAGAGAAGAAAAAGAAATAAAAGGAATATAAATTGGAAAAGAAGAAGGAAAACTGTCACTGTTTGCAGATGACATGATACTATACATAGAAAATCACAAAGATGCCACCAGAAAACCACTAGAGCTAATCAGTGAATTTGGTAAAGTTGCAGGATGCAAAATTAATGCACAGAGATATCTTGCATTCCTATACACTAACAGTGAAAGATCAGAAAGAGAAATTATGGAAACTATCCCATTTACCATCACAACAAAAAGAATAAAATACCTAGGCATAAACCTACCTAAGGAGGCAAAAGCCCTGTACTCAGAAAAATATAAAACACTGATGAAAGAAACCAAAGATGACAAAAACAGATGAAGAGATATACCATGTTCTTGGATTGGAATAATCAATATTGTGAAAACGACTATACTACCCAAAGCAATCTACAGATTCAGTGCAATCCCTATCAAATTACCAATGGAAGGAGTAATCTCGAAAATTTACAAACAACTCATGCAGCTCAATATCAAAAAAACAAACAACCCAATATAAAAATGGGCAGAAGACCTAAATAGACATTTCTCCAAAGAAGACATACAGGTGGGCAAGAAGCACGTGAAAAGCTGCTCAACATCACTAATTATTAGAGAAATGCAAATCAAAACTACAATGAGGTATCACCTCACACCAGTCAGAATGGCCATCATCAAAACATCTACAAACAATAAATGCTGGAGAGGGTGTGGAGAACGGGAACCCTCTTGCACTGTTGGTGGGAATGTAAATTGATACAGCCACTATGGAGAACAGTATGGTGGTTCCTTAAAAAACTAAAAATAGAACTACCATATGACCCAGCAATCCCATTACTGGGCATATACCCTGAGAAAACCATAATTCAAAAAGAGTCATGTACCACAATGTTCATTGCAGCAGTATTTACAATAGCCAGGACATGGAAGAAACCTAAGTGTCCATAGACAGATGAATGGAAAAAGAAGATGTGGCACATATATACAATGGAATCTTAGCCAGAAATAGAAACGAAATTGAGTGAGGTGGATGGACCTAGAGTCTGTCACACAGAGTGAAGTAAGTCAGAAAGAGAAAAACAAATATCATGTATTAACGCATATATGTGGAATCTAGAAAAATGGTACAGATGAACCTATTTGCAGGGCAGGAATAGAGACGCAGATGTAGAGAACGGATGTGTGGACACGGGGGGAAAGGGAGGGTGGGATGAATAGGGAGATTAGGATTGACATATGTACACTATCATGTGTAAAATAGCTAGCTAGTGGGGACCTGCTGTATAGCACAGGGAGCTTAGCCTGGTGCTCTGTGATGACTTAGATGGGTCGGATGGGTGTTGTGGGGAGGGAGGTCCAAGAGGGAGGGCATATGTGTATACATATAGCTGATTCACTTAGTTGTACAGCAGAAACTAACACAACATTGTAAAGTAGTTATACAACAATTTAAAAAAAACATAAATTGATAAGTATCCAAAAGTCTGACAATTCGTACTATTGGCAAGGGTATGACAATACCCTTGCCAATAGTATGAGGGCAAATACTATAGATATGAGGACAAAACACTCGTATCCTATTTATGGGAATGTGAACTAATATAAAGCTTCTAAGAGGGTAATTTGCAACATATATCAAGTTTGAAAATGTACTTATTTTTTTATTTAGCTCATATAAGCATGTAAAAATATGTGTTCAAGCACTTTCACTATAATATTGCCTACATTAGCAAAAATCAAAACCAAAAAGCTAGAAACAAAATCACTACCCATCAGTATTATTTTTTTTAACCATGAGTATGGATTATCTTTGTAACATTTTTTATTAAACAGAGACAAAAATGTTTTATTCAAAGCAGATCCTGAAACTAAAATAGCATCCGATTTTCCTTCTATCTCCCTCTGGTGGCAAGTTTTCTCAATCATATTACAAGAGCGAAGGGGCATTTCATTTACCTCTGATCATCTAGTCAAGATTAAAATTAATTCAAACTGGGAGGAAAAACATATTTTTTTCTTTAATTTGAACTACGTAACATTTAAAGAAATGTATGTTTTATACTTTCAACTTGGCCCTGGTCAAATCTCATAATTTTCCACTTAAGAAAGTACAATTTATTGAAGTCTCACTCTACTAAGTCTGAGTTAATGTGTAAAATATTGCACAAAACATGAAAACTGCTGTTGTCAAATACTCAGAAGTAATTCTTTTTCACCTTCTATTTCTCAGCTGAGACCTAGGTTGCTGAGATTAGAGAGGGGCTCAGTTAAAGGTTTCCCAGATCAAGGAAGACTTCAATGTGTGTGTAGCATAAGCTAATAGGCTCCTATTCTAAAAGATGAGCCCTTTGGCAATTAGCTGTTGCACATAGGCAGTTATTCCCTCTTTTAAGAATTCCTATAGAGAGACTAATTGGAAGTGCCCTTAGTTTCCTACAGAGCAAGTTATCTTCTCAAATTGGTGGATCATGGCCTGCCTCCTCATAGTTTTCCCCAATTTAAGTGGTCACTGAAAACCTATCTCCTTATCATGAGCAGCTTTTGTTCAATTCCTTCATAAAATCTCTTACGAGGCAGTAGCATATAAAAGGTTTTTGTTCCTGAAGAACAAGAAAATGAGTCATGAACCCACGTTGCTATTCTATTTAATCACAGTAACATAAAATTAATTTGTCTTCTAAACTTTTCTGTATAATTTGAATTTTCTACAATGATCATTTATTTTTGTAAACATAAATGTTTACAAAAAACAAATTAAAAAAAGACAAAAAAACAAATAAAAGCAAAATAGCCAAAGTAGAGAGTATCTATAAACAAATATTACAGATAAGAAATACAATTACTAGTTTCCATCATTAAAATAACTCTACACTTTATAAAATGCTCCCTTTCACAATAGGATCCCTAATTTATTTTTCCATGTATTTACACATCACCACTTGACAGACACACTGAAGACAAAGGATATTATTAGTTGATGTGATCAATTTAAATATAGCCAAATGAAAATAATTTCTGTTATAAGATATAAATTATTTTCAAGAATTTGATTCACACAAAATTTCTCAGATACACATCTAATGTAAACAACAAGGTATACCTTTATAGAATACACTTACCAAAACCGCCCAGTTGTTCGTATGGCCACTTCTAAAGAACTGTTCCGCTTGATCCTATTAGTCAAATAATAGCAAAAAGCTTAAAAGAAAGTCACATTTCCCAGAATAAAGACTGATAAAGGACAGTTACGATTCACGGAGTTTTCACAGTTGTAATAACAGTAAGCCATCATTATGCAAGTTTATAAATATTCTAGTATCTGACCTTATGAAAGACAAAATAGTTTTATTTGGGGGGAGCAGGAGGCTACTGCAAGAGGAGATTTTTGTTTTTAAACACTTTATCTCAAATGCAGTCAGCTCTTCCTCATGCTTCTCATTTTCTATTCAATCTTCAAATTGTGAATGACATTTTATTTCTTGATTCACATATATTAATACCCTTCCTGCCGAAATTTCATTCAATATTCGCTCCTACTCTGTGCTGAGTGCTTCCTATTATTTTATTTTAACTCACCAATATATGTGATTAAACACATTCTCTAGCATACTTCCATGTACCATTTTGCTAATCTGTTAAAGTCTGAATTATATTTACCATCATGGGACATTAAAAACCTCAGCATCCAATACCATCCAGACACCTAATGAATATGACTTTTATTATATATTAAAATAATAGTGAATATAAACCATAATGATTTCAGATCTGCCCCTAAACAGTATGAATTACTAGAACAGTCAGACTGCCTGGATTCAAATCTGGACCCTACTACTTACTAGCTGTATAAACTTAGGAAAGCTGCTTAATTTCTTTGTACTTCCACTTCCCCACCTATAAAATGATAACATTACCTGACTCACAGAATGTAGGAATGGTGACTAGAACATAGTAATTGTATAACAAATATTAGCTGTTTTAATTTTCAGCTGGCAAGAAAATTTCAGAAAGAATGAAATAAAAAATTCACTCAGTGTGTGTGTGTCATATATGTGTGTGCGCATCATATATGTGTGTGTGTGTGCGCGCCACATATATAAATATATATATATATTTCTTTTTAAACTTTCTCAACAGCTGCATAGATGCTAAAGAAAGCAATGTGCTATAGTGGTTTAGGAATCTGAAGATCTGACTGTGAGAATGGAGTTAAGTCATTTAGCTCTGTAGACTTGATTTTCCTCATGTAGAAATGGGAGTTGACCCGATAACCTCTAATGTCCCTTCCAGCTCCAAAATCCTCACATCATTAAGACTTCAGTGAAAAAATCGAGATGGCAAAACTCTTTTGTGATTGTTTAGACAATATAGACACTGCAAAGTTATTCATTCATTCTACACATAGTGGAGCACCTATTATGTGCCAGGTACCATGTAATGTACAGGGATGCAAAAAAGTCACTAAAAAGCATGCTGCTTTCTCTCAAGAATCCCAGAGTTCAATAAAGAAGACAAGCATGCAAACACATTACACTACTATGTAACGTTCATTCATTCATCACATTCATTGGGTACCATGTGCCAGTCCCTGTTCAGTGCTCAGAATACAATGATGGGCAAAAATAGTGCTAGTACTTGCCTCCAAAGAGGTTACTATCCAATTTGATAGACATACATTAAGCAGATAAGGACAAACTACAAATTCTATAAAGGTAAGATATACAGTATCATAAAAGAGTATAATAGGGGAACCTAACCTGATCAGGGAATGGGAGGAGGAAGGGTAGGCAGCGATGTCAGGGAAGGTTTCTCTAGAGAAGTGACATTTGGTTAGGATCCAAAAGATAATGAGAAGAGGGAAGATAATTCCAGACAGAGGGAACATGAGCCCAAATGGCAGAAGGAAGCTTAAAAATTTCTAGAAACTGAAAGATTAGCACAACTAGAAGTTTGAAAAAGAGAGAGCGGGAGAGAGAACTTGAGGTGTAGGCAGGAGCCAAAGAATGCAAGGCCTTGTTTATGGGTCATAATCAAGATTTAGTTCTTTATCGTTAAAGCAGCATTAAGGTATATACGGGTGACATGATCGGATTTGCATATTTAAAAGTTACTTGGGCTGCAGCTTGGAGAACAGACTGGAAAGAAAAAAGAATGACTTGAGCCAGACCAATTAGGCAGCTATTGTCCTCTAAGTGAAAGATGATGTAATATAGAGTACAAAGAATACATGGGTTATAAGAGACGAGTGCTATACTAGCTAAGTGCACAAATTACAACAGTAAAGGCAAAAGTAAAGGATAGGGAAAGATTCTACAGAGGTTAGCTTTTACTGCATTTAGTAAATAAGCAAACAGAAGAAACTGGAGGAATGAAATATGGTAATGTAAAAAAGCACAACTGTGTAACTACAAAAAAGAGTAATGGTATCCAAAATGAAGTATACAAAATAACCTACTAAATAAGGAAAATAGAACTTCTATTTAAGTTTACATTATCTAAACAATATGCTTTATAAATACTGAATATATAAATTAGCAATAATTCATGAATAGAAAGAGGGAGTGCATACTCTCTTTTTAACTGGTAGGGATGTGTATTCAAAAAGTTTTGAGCCGCTGGTCTAAGCTCAAGGTCTGAGATGGTGGGGAGACTGGGGTCCTATATGAAGAATGGAAAAGTCTCTGCTTAGAGACCCGATCATGATGTTTAGACTCTATTCTGTATGTAATGAAAAAAATACTGAAAAGATTCAATCAGAAGAATAACCTGATCAGGTTTACATTTGATGAAGACTAAAGTAAGGGAGTTTGGAAGCCTAGAGGAAAAAAGATAAAGTTATTGCAATAATCTAAGCAAGAAATGACCAGGGCCTGCATTAAGCCAGTCGAACTGGACAGGTGAAAGCAATTTTAAAAGTTCAGAACATAGAATTTAGTGATGATTAAAATGTGAAATAAAGAGAGGAGTTAATTTTTAAAAACCCTAGGTTTCTAGCTTAGAAGCAACCCCACAGGAGGTGGGGTAGGCAGAATATAAAACTTTGGACACAAATTTTCAACTGTCTGCTGACTATCTGGGCCCCTAAGCCAGCTGGATACTCTGAAAAATGATGCTAGAGATGTAGGCTGCAGAACTGGACGAAGGTATTGTCAGACTACAGGGGATAGTAAAAGCTTTGTAACGCGCCAGAACGTAGTGTGAGCCAAAAATAAAACACCGTATCCATCTGACTCCTATTAAAGGAGAGCGTTATACTTTGGTAGCAGGGAAAAGTAGGTGCGGCATTCATGCGCTGACCTTTCACCAGCTAGGGACTGCACGCTAGTCGGAGCAAAGGATCAGGCCCTCCCCCGCCCCCAGGACTTGATTCTTTTCATTAACCGTTTTAAAAGGCTTAAACAGACGGACACTGTCCTATCCCGTCCCCTGCGACACCCTCCCCACAGCCCAGTCAGCCTAGGAAGAGGCTGGTGGGTGACTCCAGAAGGCTTCCCTCGGCGGCTGTGTATCGGACATCTGCTGGGCGCTGACAGTCAGGCCACAGCTGTCCCCCCAGGGCCCTGTCGCTCAGAGGGCCTGACTCCTACCTCGATCTGACTAGCGGCCAAGCTGCCGAAGGGCAAGAGCAATAACCCTACCAGGGTAGAGAAACCCTGGCCGAGAAAACAGGTGTCGGCCATGTTTGCCGGCTTCAGACTCGCGCACCTGGAGGGGCGGAGCGAGTGCCGTAAAGCAGCGCGGGGCAGGGTTTTGCGTACTTTTGTTTTGGTTTTTTTTTTTCTTTGCGACGCCTGCCCCGCCTCCTGGCCCCTCGCCCGCCTTTAGAAGCCCGCGCTTCCGTAGACCTTGAGTTTCCCGGGTAACTGGGGCACAGTAGGTGAAGGACTTGAGTACTTTATCTTTGACTACGTTTTTGATTTTTGTTGTTGTTGTTGTTGTTGTTGTACGTGGGCCTCTCACTGTTGTGGCCTCTCCCGTTGCGGAGCACAGGCTCCGGACGCGCAGGCTCAGCGGCCATGGCTCACGGGCCTAGCCGCTCCGCTACCTGTGGGATCTTCCCGGACCGGGGCACGAACCCGTGTCCCGTGCATCGGCAGGCAGACTCTCAACCATTGCGCCACCAGGGAAGCCCTACATTTTTGATTTTTATATCGTAAAATGGATGTAGCATTTTAAAACTTTTTTGAAAGGTGAGAGAGAAAAACGTGTGAGCCCATAAACTTTAAGAAATTATTTCCTTTTTCGCGTAGGGCTGCCAGTACTTTGACTATATGAAGCATGATGTGGTGGGAAGAGTAAGCTTTGGCGCACAAAAAGATGAGTAATTGGATCAATTACAAATGAAAAGATGGGTGAGTGCTTCAGCTAACAGGCTTGGGGTCTATTACCTATTAGAAGTATGAACCTGGAGAAATTAGTGAAATTTTTGTTTCTTCTGTAATTATAGAGCTAAGACATCTCAGAGTCTGAGGATTTAATAAGATCATGTGTATTCATTCCATTATGTTCGTTATATGCATTTAAATTCTGCTTTGCATCTAGCATGACATTAACATGTGTTTATGCTGCTTCCTAATCTTCATAAATTTAACATTTAATGGTAACATGGAATTCTTATGCCTCAGCCAAAGTAATTGCCCTTTTTTGGGGCAATACAAAGTCTCAACGGTTTACTATTAAAATAATATTGTAAAGAGTATGTTTGGGTATTGGCTTTTTACACTTGCGAATTACTTTCTTTGGATAATTTTCCTGGAGTAGGAATGTTGAGTCAAAGGATACACAAGTTTTAGTGGCTATGAATGATGTTTCTCTCCAAAGTGTACAAATCTACAGTGCCATCAAAATACACAACCTAAGACCAAATTATACCATTTTTTTCTAAATTCCTTGGGATAAAATGTTACCTCAAGGTTGTTCTACTTCTTTAATTACTATCAAGATAGTAATTGTTTTATAAAATATCTGTACATCCTCTGATGTAAATTATATGTTCATAGCTTTGTTTTACATATGAGTTTGAACGATATCTTTATAAAGAAGTGACATTGACCCTAGCCATATTTTATGCTATTGCTTTCCCAGTCTCTTGTCTCTCTTTCCATTTTGTTTCTCTTGCTTTTGCACTTTGTGATATCTTTAATGTTAGGTAGTCAAATTTCAGGCTTTCCCTTGTGAAAATAAGAAAGTTAGCACACTACCACCATGTCTTGTACCTGAATGCCTCAAGTTCATTTAGGTCTCAGACCAAAATTTTATTTTCTTTTAATTTTATATTTAACTCTTCAACTATCTGGAATATATTTTGGTATATTCTATAAGATGTTTTAATATGTTGGGTACTGCTGCATAACAAACCATCCAAAACTTTGTGGTGTGTCCACACCCAGAGACACAAGGATGTAGAAACAGGGAGACATGATTCTGTAGGAGCCATTGCTATAATGATCTACCACTACTTTTATCAAAATTGGTATTTAATTATCCAGTATAATTTTCTACATAATGCTTACCTTTCTTATTGACTCATGATATCTCTTGGATTAAATTCTTATAAGAAATAGAATATTTCTAGACTCTGTTCTCTTCAATTAAAATAGGTGTCTAATTTGGGGCCAGAACCATGGGTTTTTTTTTTTTAATATTTATTTATTTATTTATATTTTTGGCTGGGTCAGGTCTTAGGTATAGCACATGGGATCTTTCATTGAGGGGTGTGGGCTTCTCTCTAGTTGTGGTGAGCAAGCCTCTCTCTAGTTGTGGTGCACAGACTCCAGAGCACGTGGGCTCTGTAGTTGCAGCACACAGGCTCTCTAGTTGTGGCATGGGCTCAATAGCTGCAGCTCACAGGCTCAGTTGCCCCACAGCATGTGGGATCGCAGTTCCCCGACCAAGATTGAACCCGCATCCCCCGCATTGGAAGGCAGACTCTCAACACCAGGGAAGTCCCCCCATGTTATTTTAATTATTGTTGCTTTTAATATGTTTTGATATTTGGCCATTAGGGCTAACCGTTTCAGTACACTTCATTTTTCATGAAATTCTTTGATGATTTTGCCTGGTAATTTTCCAACTGAATTTTATAATCCTTCTTTCAATTTATTAAAAAAAATACTATTTGGGTTTTTTCAATGGGATTATGAAAAATCTGTTAATAAATTTGAGAGAAGCTGACATCTTTATATTTAGTCTCTCATTCAGGAATACGGTAATTTCATTTATTTGTGGTTGCTTTTTTAAATTTCTCAGTAAAACTCTAAGTCAGAGGTCACTAAATTAAGCTACTTCGTAAGCATTTTTAACATTTGTTGTTACTCTTAATGGATGTCCTTTTCATTATGTAGGAAATATATATATAAATGATTATAAATAATATATAATATTATGTATTCTGTTCAGTTATTGTTGGGATGCAGGTCATATTTTGTGTCCAACTGCTTTTTCATTATTTTAATAAGAATTATTTAAGTATCTTAATATTCAAAATTATTTAAAACTTTTGTTTGACAAATTGTTTTGGCTTTCCTAGTTTTACAGTAATGTTATCTGCAAATTATCTTTTTGTATCTTCCTTTCCAGTATTATTTCTTGTATTGTATCTTGGATCAATGTTTCATTTTCATGGCTTATGTTACGTCTTAATATTAATTAATATATTAATTGCAGAAGATTTTCTTGTTTCATTTTAATTTTAAAAGAATGGCTTTAGCACTTTTCCATTAAGTCTGTCATTAGCTCTTGGATTTGAGTAAATACTCATTGTTATGTGAAAGAAGTAGACTTCTATTCCTCTTTTTTCATTGAACCACTGATTTTCAAGTATGGGGTGGCTAGCTTCAGACCTTAATGTAGGACACATGAGCAGTTTTAAACACTACTCAAAGTGGGAAATAATAATTTTTTAATCTGTTAATATGTGAAATAGCATAGTTTAAAATTTGGTTAGAATTGTTAATGATACTCAGATACAGAGAACAGATCGGTGGTGCCAGAGGCAGAGGGCAGAGGGTGGGCAAGAGGAGTGAAGGCATTCAAAATGTATAAACTTCCACTTAAACAAATAAATCCTGGGAATGGTGACTGTGATTAACAATACAGTATTGTATATTTGAAAGTTGTTAAGAGAATAGATCTTGAAAGTTGTTAAGAGAATAGATCTTAAAAGTTCTCATCGGGCTTCCCTGGTGGCGCAGTGGTTAAGAATCCGCCTGCCAGTACAGGGGACACGGTTCAAGCCCTGGTCCGGGAAGATTCCACATGCCGCAGAGCAAATAAGCCCGTACACCACAACTGCTGAGCCTGCGGTCTAGAGCCCGTGAGCCACAACTACTGAGCCCACGTGCCTAGACCCCTTGCTCCACAACTAGAGAAGCCACCGCAATGAGAAGCCCGCACACTGCAAGGAAGAGTAGCCCCCCACTTGCCGCAACTGGAGAAAACCCACACGCAGCAACGAAAACCCAACACAGCCAAAAAATAATTAATTAATTTTTTTTTTAAGTTTTCATCACAAGAAAAAAATTGTTACTATATGATGATGGATGTTAACCAGACTTATTGTGGCAGTCATTTTGCAGTATATGCATATATCAAATCATTATGTTGTACACCTAAAACTGATACAATATTTATGTCATTCTATCTCAATCTTTTTTTAAAAAGTTGTTAACCAGAGTCTGCATTTAGACTACAGTTCAATTCAGTTATTCATTAAATGAATAATTGACTTAGCAACTAAAAGAGAAAAGCATTTGATTATCAGATCAAAATTACACACATCTATACATGTGTATTCATGGCTTCTCTAATAAAGTTTTTATGCCTGAGTCTCACAGTAAGTAAACCATGAAGTCTATCCATGCTAGGTTTTTAAATAGCCTTTTTTAAAAATTGACGTATAGTTGATTAACAGTATTATATTAGTTTCAGGTGCACAGCATAGTGAATCAGCATTTTTACAGATTATACTCCATTAAAAGTTATTACAAAACAATGGCTATAATTCCCTGTACTATACAATATATCTTTGTTGCTTATGTATTTTGTACGTAGAGGTTCATATCTCTTAATCCCTTACTCCTGATTTGCCCCTCCTCCCTTTCCTCTCCCCTCTGGTAACCACTAACTTGTTTTCTATATCTGTGAGCCTGTTTCTCATTTTGCTATATGCATTTGTTTGTATTGGGTTGGCCAAAAAGTTCATTTGGGGTTTTCCTTAAGATGTTATGGAAGACCCGAATGAACTTTTTTGGCCAACCCAAATATCATTTTTTAGATTCCACATATAAGTAGTATATAAGTAGTATACAGTATTTGTCTTTCTCTATCTGATGTACTCACTAAGCATAATATTCTCTAGGTCCATTCACATTGCTACAAATGTCAGAGTTTCATTCATTTTACGGCTGAGTAGTATTCCATTGTGTGTGTTTGTGTGTGTGTGTGTGTGTGTGTGTGTGTATACATACACATATATATCATATCTTCTTTATCCATTTGTCTGTTTCTGGGCACTTGGGTTGCTTCCATATCTCGGCTATTGTGATAGTGATGCTATGAACATTAGGGTGTGCGTGTCTTTTTGAATTAGCATTTTTGTCTATCCGTGCTGTTTTCACTATTGTTCTTCAATCAAACAATAAATCAGATTGACTCTATTGATTCTCATGTTGGATCAGTGTTTATTCTGGCTCTCTCCTCTTACCTATACCCTATCATATCTTCTTTTTCGTTCTCTTTTTCTCTCTTCTCTTTTGTGCACCAAGAACACCATTGTGTTATTCATTCCCTCGGTGGATATTTATAACACCAGTTATGTACCAAGCATTGTGCTAGTCACAGGCAACAGAAGAGAGCAAAAACTGAGCAAGTCTCTGCCCTCATGGAGCTTACAGTCCAGGGGAGAAAGACATTAATAGTAGAAGCATTTAAGTAAATGTAAAAGTCTAACAGGAGAGTTCCTAGTAGGGGACCCAAACCTTATAAGAAAAAACCAGGTTAGGTTTCCCTGAGGAAATTGACTGAACTGAAATTAATGAGTTATTGAAGCAAAGATGGAGGGGAGGGAAAAGCTTTCAAAGCAGAGGAAATAGCTCTTGCAAAGAACCTATGGAAGCTTGCCTTATCAGAGGAGCTTTTTAATCACTCATAACATTGTGCTTGCAGTTCAAGAACAAAAGAGAGAGTGCTGTAAGATGAAACTGCATTGCTAAGCAGGTGCCCGCTCCCTTCAAATCCTTGAGGGTCAGGTTCATGGAAAGCTTCAGGATGGTAAAGATCATGCTGGCTCCAAAGACGAGAATGGCTGCAGGTAGAGCATTGGGGAAGCTGCTGTTACAGTTCAGGCAACGGTAGCTTGGACCAGAGTGGTAAGAGTAAAGATGATGAAAAATGGAGAGAACCAGTAAGAATTTTAAGATTATAACCAGCAGAACATGATGATAGATTAGGAAGTAGGAGAGAGGACAATTTTAAAGATGACTTTTGGATATTTGACTCTTACAACTAAATGCATAGTAGTGTCTTTTTTTTAAACATAAGACTCACAGGAAGTGGACCAGGTTTAGGACTCATATACAAGTGAGGTCTGACTTAAACATTTGCCCAGAGCAATTTGGAAGACAGACTTGCATTAACTTATTATAAGAAGTACTTCTGTGACTACTAAATAAATTTTGTTAGAAAATGAGGTGAGTGGAAAGGATAAGTTTAATCAGGATCAGAACATGGCCCCTGAGAGAGATTTTGCAATGTGGTTTATACTATACAGTTTAATTGCTACAGGCACATCTGTTTGCTACAACAATCAGCACCACAAGTATTTGCTGAAAACATTTCACATCCAACAGTCAAAATATTTCTTTGGGCAAGATAATACTCAATAAAATTAGATACAGACATTAGATACACAATAAAATACATGTGGAAAAAATCAATTAAAATGAAGCAAAACCATTTCTTTCCAGTATATTTATATCATTTTCTAGTACTTTTTTTTAAAAATTTGCACCATCTTAAATTCCATTTCAGTTTGGCCTCAAATACTTTTCTTCCCTCCTTCCAGTGAACCATTTAATAATAGTTTGTTTTTGGTTTTTTTTTTAGATTCCATATATATGTGTTAGGGTACAGTATTTGTTTTTCTCTTTCTGACTTACTTCACTCTGTATGGCAGACTCTAGGTCCATCCACCTCACTACAAATAACTCAATTTCGTTTCATTTTATGGCTGAGTAATATTCAATTGTATTTATGTGCCACATCTTTTTTATCCATTCATTTGTCAATGGACACTTAGGTTACTTCCATGTCCTGGCTATTGTAAATAGAGCTGCAATGAACATTATGGTACATGACTCTTTTTGAATTTTATAGCTGTTTCACTTTGTTATACAGCAGAAGCTAACACAACCTTGTAAAGCAATTATACTCCAATAAGATGTTAAAAAAAAAAAAGAACACATGCTGTTATGGGGATGGATGGTGGTGATGGCTGCACAACAATGTGAAAGTATTTAACACCACTGAACTGGACACTTAAAAATGGTAGATTTTATGTTTAACACAATTTTAAAAAGGAAGAAAAGAACATATGGTAGACCTAGGTTTTATATTTCTTGTGAACCCAATGAGGAACTAGAATATAGCCTAGAATATAGTCCTATACATATAATATATCCTTAGAAAATACTTAGTAGTAATTTGATATTTATTAGCATCACGATTTAAATTAGTTGATATAGTACAGGAACAAATTTTATTCTGTATGTGACTTGCTTTTCATATGATGGTATACAGTTACTTTTGTTTACTTCTCACCAACCTTCTTGTACCTTGCAATTTGGAGTTTTAGTCCTCAGCATTAAAATGTTTTTGGTATTTCTTCCTGTTCCAAAAATCAGAAAAATAAAAGGTATTTGTTTGAAAACTTAGAAATAAAAAAATAATAGTTTGTTAGGCTGTAATCAGTTTCCAACTCATGACCTTCTCATTAACTTCAGAACTAACGCAGAATAACATTGCTTCAGTGCAAGAGTAGAGCAAATGCCCTTCAAAGTCTCATTTTTGGAAATCCTATGTTGTCATGAAAATTCCATTATGATCTGGACAGAAAGTTATGTTGAATACTTTAGTGATGTAAAACTTGGTATCTTATGAATAGTGTAATGCTCCCTTGTCAATCAAGAAGCCACTGGTTCTGTTGGTGCATAGACAATTGATAGAGTTTAGTTCTCCATGAGCTAAGAATTTCCTACAAGTGCAACTGATTTTATTCAGTTGATTTTTATCCAGTTGTTTATTGCTTTTATTCATTAAGCATCTTTTGAGACTCTATGGAGTCCCAAGGACATTTAATAAATACTTTAATTATACCATGTTTAGTAAAGTGTGGGACATTCTGAAAGCCTTTCTTAGGAAGATATTGGAGTGGTGTGGAGGGGAGGGAGGAGTTGTGTGTTTTATAGAAAGTTGCTAGAAAGGTACTGTTGTAGGCAAAATAATGGCTCCCTAGAGCCTGTGAATGTGTTTACCTAAAGTGACAAAAGGGACTTGCAAATATGATTAAGAATCTTGAAAAAAAAGAGAGAGAGAGAATCTTGAGTTGGGGAGATTATATTGAATTATCTTGGTTGGCCCTTTATAATCACAGGGGTCCTTATAAGAAGAAGGCAAGAGGATCAGAGAAGAAAAGGAGATGTGATGACAGAGACATTAGTCAGAGTGATGAAGGGCCACCAGCCGAGGAACGTGAGTAGTTTCACAAGCTGGCAAAGGCAAGAAAATGGATTCTCCCCCAGTACCTGCAAAAGAAACTCAGCTCTACCAACTCATTTTGGACTTCTGACCTCCAGAACTAGAAGATGATAAACTTGATTGTTTTAAGCCACTGAGTTCATGGTAATTTGTTACAGCAGCAATAGGAAACTACTGTAGGTATTTAAACTGAGAACAGTGGTTATTGCCCTCTGGAGATCTGAGAATGAAGATTGGGGTCTTAGAGGGCTTTTACTCTCCATCCTTCACACTATTTTGTTTTATTATGGATTTGTATAGCATCTTTAATAAAAATAAATAATCATTAAAAGAGAAACTAGATAATATTAAGTGAAATAAATTGTATATGGAATAATCTCTCAACCATGTAAAAAATTAGATGAAAATAAGAAGGAAGCTTACTAAAATGTTAGCAGTTTTCAGTCCTGGGTATTGAGATTGGGGATGTTCAATATTCATGTACCTGTTCATTCACTCAACAGTGAATGAACTGTTGAACACTGAATATTTTTTTAAAATATTCTTTTTTAAAAATTTATTTGGCTGCATTGGGTCTTCATTGCTGCACGCGGGCTTTCTCTAGTTGCGGTGATCGGGGTCTACTCTTCATTACGGTGCACGGACTTCTCATTGCAGTGGCTTCTCTTGTGGAGCAGAGGCTCTAGGGGCGTGGGCCTCAGTAGTGGTGGCGTGCGGGCTCAGGAGTTGTGGCTCATGGGCTCTAGAGTGCAGGCTTAGTAGTTGTGGCTCAGGGGCTTAGTTGCTCTGTGGCACGTGGGATCTTCCCAGACCAGGGCTTGCACCCATGTCCCCTCCATTGGCAGGCGGATTTTTAACTACTGCGCCACCAGGGAAGTCCCTCAACAGTTATTCATCTATCTGTGCTGGAGAATGTGCTAGGAACTGAGATTGCAAATGAGAATAAAATAGAGATGACCCCTGCCCTCATGGAATTTAGATGTAGTAGGGAACAGGCAATTACACAAATTATTAATTATATTTTGAGAAGTTCAACAAAGGAGAAGTACAGGTGATGTCATCATGTCCTAGGGCAGGCTAACCTAGTCAGGGGATGCTTTCCTGAGGAACTTCAGCTTAAAACTAAAGGATAAATGGAAATTTGCCAGACAGAGGTGGAAAACAAAATTTTCTTAATTTTCTGTAAAGAGCACATATCACTTTTACTATTATAAAAAATGAGTCCTTCTAGTGTTTTTTTTAAAGGAATAACTAACACTCCTCCCTCTCTTTATATCTGGAAACACAGCTGCTCAGTGCTAGAAATGGTCTGCTCATATGGCTTGATTTAGCCAAATTTAGCTTAATGAACAGACATTTTCCTCTCTTTCTCTCATATACTTCAGTCAATTGAAATATTTAAGTTAATAAATTGAAGCCACTGGACAAAAGGAGTAAAATAAAATAATGGTTAAATAGCTTCTTTGTCCAGAGCTTACATTAGGAAACTATGAGATGTATTACCTTTTGATAGTCAATCTATCAAGAAGAGCTGTGAAATGCACTTAACATTGACCTTGAGGGAATTAAAACCCAGGTTCTTTGCCCATCACAGTGCTATTTTTATGAGATCAAAATTAAGGAACACAAGGAAAGGAACAAAGAGCAAAAATTATTTTGAAATCAACACAAAGGGTATCACTAAAGGAATTTTTCTTAAAGTAATTTCATAAATGAAATAACTGGATATTAAAAAAACCAAATTTCTCAACACTAAAATCTTCTAACTGTTACAATTCCCAGATGAGTAGTAATTTTCTGAACTATAATTTGTGATTACCTTCAGATGGGTAGAGGGGAAAATAACATCTCTATAATAAATATGCCCTCATTAATAACTACTGTGACATCAAAATTTCTAAATAAAATCTTACCAATTTTAAGTGATCCTTTTTATTTGTTTACTTGCTTGCTTCTCAGTACACTTAGATGTCTGTAACATTTTGAGCAATAATGTCCTTTAATTAGAATCAGCATAAATGTGCCTATGTTCAATAAAAAAGTGTCATAATGTAGAATTGGCTTATAATAACAATGACACAATAAGAAGTTAAATTTCAGTTGCAGCAGAGATTTATATCAGCTAAATTACAAATAGGAGAGACTAAAAGTAAAGATATCAATGTGATAATAAACTGGAAGATTTAGAATTCGGATATTCTTGCTTTAGATGAAATAAAGTATTTTGGATCTGTGGTGGATTGAATAGTGTCCTCTTGAACGCCTGGAACCTCAAAATGTGACCTTATTTGAAAAGAGGGTCATTGCAGATGTAATCAAAATAAGGATCAAGGGGCTTCCCTGGTGGCACAGTGGTTAAGAATCCTCCGGCCAATGCAGGGGACACAGGTTCGAGCCCTGGTCCAGGAAGATCCCACATGCCGTGGAGCAACTAAGCCCTTGCGCCTCAACTACTAAGCCTGCACTCTGGAACCCGCAAGCCACAACTCCTGAGCCCACGTGCCACAACTACTGAACCCGCGTGCCTAGAGCCCATGCTCCGCAACAAAAGAAACCACCGCAATGAGAAGCCCGCGCACCGCAACGAAGAGTAGCCCTTGCTCACCGCAACTAGAGAGTGCCAGCATGCAGCGATGAAGACCCTACACAGCCAAAAATAAATAAATAAATAAATAAAGTTTTAAAAATAAGGATCAAAATGAGAACATACTAGATTAGGGTGGACCCCTAAATCCAATTATTTATGTCTTTATAAGAAGAGGAAAGCACACAGAGAGACACACACAGAGAGAAGAAAGTCATGTAAGGTGGTTGAGGAAGGCAACTAAAAGCCAAGGAAAACCAAGGATTGCTAGGAGCCACCAAAGGCTAGCAAGAAGCAAGGAAGGATTTGTGCTTCCCCAGAGCCTTCAGAAAGAACATAGCCCTGCCAACACTTTGATTTCCAACTTATAGACTCCAGAACTGTGAGAGAAATTTTCTGTTGTTTTACACCACCTAGTTGGTGGTAATTTGTTATGGCAGCTCTAGGAAAAAAATATAGGCTCTAATGTAGCTATTTTCATAACCAACAAATATATTTTAGTATTATGCTGGCTGCATTCTTTATTTTGTCCTCTTCTTTAACCTCTCTTATTGTAGAAATAGAGACTAAGAACAGTTTGTTTTATGATGATTATAGCAACCAGTATTTATTCACTCAACAAACATTTGTGCACTGCATTAGTAAGGATAATTTTGCCCAAAAGCAACAGAAACTTCCACTAACAGTGATTTAAACCAAAGATATATAATTACTTGGCAAGATAAGCAGTGCACTGAAAGGTGGTTTCAAGGTTGGTTTGCAAACTCAATGATTTCTTCAAAGACCAAGAGTCCTGTTCTGCCATCTCAGCCTATTGACTCTGGGATCCTGATTTGTTTGTCACGGTAGCAGGATAGCTGCTGAAGCTCCAAATATCATATCCTTGCATATCAAGAAAGACAATCTTAATGGCCTCCTAGCAGACTTTGCCTTACATGCGATTATCCAAGGCTTGGTCACATGCCTATTTCCAGACGTGACAAAGGGGCACAGGATTAATAGTAACCAAGGTCAATCACTGTTTGTCCCTGATCTCTGGTAACTGCTTTCAGTAAAAGCTAGGATTCTGTGAGCAAAGAAGGAGGAGTAGAATCGCTGAGGAAAAGATACGCATATTTAATTTCACACGGCAAAGCCAGATTTCTCTCCAAAATAGATGGTCCATGTAAACTACTACCAACAGCGCATGAGGATTCCTGTGCCCCAGTTGTCATTTCTCTCTCTCCTTTTTTTCCCATTCTAACAGGGGTAAACTGATAGCTCATGGTTTTAATGTGCATTTGCATTTCTCTGAATACTGACACTTTTGAGCATGTCTTCATATACTTGTTAACCTTTTAGAGTTCCTCTTTTGTAAATTACCTATTCATATTCTTTGCCCATTTTACAGTTGTGTTTTCTATCTTTTCCTTGTTTATTTGCAGGTGTTCCTACAAAGTACAGATATTTAATCCTTTATTGGTTTTAGACATTGCAGGTATGTTCTACCCCTCCTGTCATTGGTTTTTCTCCTTGGTTCATGTTGTCCTTCATTGAACAGAAATCCTAATTTAATGAGATTAAAGTATATATGCCTCACAGAGTTACTGTGAACTTTAAATACGACGATATATATAAAACTCTTGGCTACAATGCCAGGTACAAAGTTAAGAGCCTCCTAAATAAATCTCAGATATTATTGCTATCGTTATTATTCATTTAACCTTATTTTTTCCCAGAAGAGTCACAACTGTCTCTTGTTACCATAACACCCTACATGTATTTCTATTGTAGCAATAGTTTTATTGTCTCTTATGGTGGACTGATTGCATCTTTGAGGTCAAGGACCATGCCTTTTTCATCTTGTATTCCCATGATCTAGGACATACTAAATAAAAATGTTCAATAAATGTATTTTGAATAAACATATGAGCAAATGAGATTTCAAAAATTTTAAATAATGAAGAATACTAACTGAGGGAAAGAATAACTATAGAAATCGTGGGAAACTTTTATATTAAAAATATAAGATAGGAGAAAATATTTTAAAAAGACACATCTGATAAAGGTCTGTTATCCAAAATACAGAAAGAAAATAAGAAAATGAATACCATATTTTAAAATGGACGAAAGACCTGAACAGACACTTCACCAGAAAAGATATACAGGTGGCAAATAAGCATATGAAAAGATGATCCACATCATAGGTTATCAGAGAAATGCAAATTAAAACAATGAGATACCACTATACATGTATTAGAATGGCCAAAATCTAAATACTGACAACACCAAATGCTAGCAAGGATGTGGAGCAACAGGAACTCTCCCGCATTGCTGGTGGGAATGCAAAATGGTACAATTACTTTGGAAGGCAGTTTGGCAGTTTCTTGCAAAATTAAATGTACTTTTACCACACAGTCCAGCGATTGTGCTCCCTAGTATCTACCCAAATGAGCTGAAGGCTTATGTCCACACAAAAACCTGTATGTGGATGTTTATGGCAGGTTTATTCATTTTTGCCAAAACTTGGAAACAACCAAGATGTCCTTCAGTAGGTGAATGGATAAATAAATTGTGGTACATCCACACAGTGGAATATTATTCAGTACTGAAAATAAATGGGCCATAAAGCCATAAGAAGACGTGGAGGAATCTTAAATGTATATTACTAAATGAAAAGCCAATTTGTGAAAGCTACATACAATCAATATGTGCTTCCAACTATACAACTTTCTGAAAAAGGCAAAACCATAGAGACTTTTAAAAGATTAGTAGTTGCCAGCAATTGGGGGAAGGGAGAGATGAATAGGCAGAGCACAGAGAATTTTTAGGGCAGTGAAGCTAGTCTATATGATACTACAGTGTGGACACATGTCATAATACATTTGACCAACCCATAGAATGTACCGCACCAATAGTGAACCCTAATGTAAACTATGGACTTCAGGTGTTAATATAATTACATCACTTGTAACAAATATGCCACTGTGGTACAGAATGTCGATAGTGAAAAAGATTGTGTGTGTGGTGCAGAGGAGGGAGCAGAAAATATAAGGGAACTCTACTTTCCATTCAATTTTGCTATGAACCTGAAAATTCTCTAAGAAATAAAGGCCTACTGTGTAGCACAGGGAAAAATAAAAAGATGGTACAATCTGTTTGCAGGACATATATTAAGTTAACCTTAAAAATGCATTCTAATATACGTTGGGTGCAGACAAATACTGTTTGATTCCACTTATACAAGGTACCTAGAATAGTCAAATTCATGGAGTCAGAAAGTACATTGGTAGATGCCAGGGGCTGGGAGTTAGCGGGGGAGGGGGAATGGGGAGTTAGTGTTTAATGGAGACACAGTTTCAATTTAGGAAGGTGAAAAATTCAGGAGATGGATGATGGTGAGAGTTGCACAACAATGTGAATGTACTCAGCGTCACTGAACTGTACAGTTAAATATGGTTAAAATAGTATGTTTTATGTGACTTTTACCACAATAAAAAAAATTTTTAATAAATAAAATGCATCAATAAAAAGTACAGACCATGTTATTCTTACAGAACAAGAAAAGACAATTGGTGAGGACCAAATTCAGTGAATTATTCTAAAAGAAAACGACATGGTATGTTAAAGAAAGCAAAATGAGTCTATTAGTAAGAAAAAGTAGGGACATTTTTAAATGATGATTCTATGTGTGATATATAATTTTATTTTGATTAACTGTTATTTTAACTACAGTACTAAAAAATATTTTTAACCACATCAGCTAACAAATAGCAAGATGGATAGATTTAAATTGCAAATAAGCAAAACAGTTGTATGGGGCAGTCAGCCAAAGGGAGCAGGACAAAAGTTAAAGGGCATGAATAATCTATAAGTTAATAATCATTACTAGACCTTTAGTATTAGCTATATATATTAACACTGGACAGATTCATCAACAACTAAGAAATTCTTTGAGACTCAAAAATATTTTACCAGCCTAAAGATTATTTTAAGTAATGACCCTGAATATTCCCAAATGTCACTGCATCTCTGCAGAGTTAAACTCAGCATTTTGTATAGCTTCCTTGAATGTATATGGATGAGCAAATGATCATCATTTATACCTAAGGAAATTAGGGTTTTAATCTCAGTTTCATAAATTTGGGTTAGACATCAGAAAGAAATTTATGACCATAATGTTTTTTAAGAAGTTTGTAAACTACCTCCTCTGGAGATTTTTGTGAATTTTGTAAAAACTGCATCTTTATAATGGTTTTGGCAGTAAGGCTTCTGCAGTTATCATCAAAAATTATATGATTCCGTATGTACACCTTAATCTTCCTATTTGTGCATTTAATTTTCTTATTGTCTAAGAAGCATACTTTAGATGTAGAGCCCCTTCCAAGGCCGCCAAGACCAACAGTGACCAGTCTTGACTAGGCATGCTTTTCTCAATATCCTATTTGTTGAATTTCCTCTGTTGAACCTAATGATCTTAAATATAACCAACATGAATTGCTATCTATGGAGGCTAAAGCTGAACATAGAACCTCTAGAGGCCATCTTTTGGTCTCTTGAGTCTGTTATGGCCTAGTGGTTAAAAGTATAGCCCTTGGGGCTTCCCTGCTGGCACAGTGGTTGGCAGTCTGCCTGCCAGTGCAGGGGACATGGGTTCGAGCCCTGGTCTGGGAGGATCCCACATGCCGCGGAGTGGCTAAGCCCGTGAGCCACAACTACTGAGCCTGCGCGTCTGGAGCCTGTGCTCCGCAACGGGAGAGGCCGCGACAGTAAGAGGCCCGCACACCGCAATGAAGAGTGGCCCCCACTCGCCGCAACTGGAGAAAGCCCTTGCACAGAAACAAAGACCCAACACAGCCAAAAATAAATATAAATAAATAAATAAATTTATTTTAATATATATATATATATAGAGAGAGAGAGAGAGAGCCCTTGGAGTCAGTCCTGGTCTCGGCTAGACATTACTAGCTATGTCTCTTTGGTCAAGTTATATAATTCTTCTAAACTTAGTCCTCATATACTAAGTGGAGCTAATAATAATGCGTACTTCATGAGATATTGTGTATATATGTATGCTAAAGCCCCTAGTTCAGTGTCTGATACATGATGAGTGTTCAGTTAATAGTTATTAGCATTTCCTTCTTCCCATCCATTATGGTCAGCCCCATTCCCTGTCTCCAGCAAGTTCTCTAGTTTGTTCTCTGCCTGCCCCAATAGAACACCAAACTGTGGGTCTAAGGGGTCAAAAATTATTCTGGTAAGCTGATTTGTAACTGCACTGCAAAATGTACTCCCAGTGCCTTCCTGAGTTTTAATTAATAAAATTAATTATTTTCAATGTTCTTGTTTTTCCCATAACTTCAAGGAAATCTTTACAAAATTCAAATTAGTATTTCTAATAGTTCTATCCATGGGAATAGTAAAATAGAGTTAAGTTATACTTCACATTGCCAGACACCTCTCTCTGTAGTGGCATATTTGGGGTAATAAATGAAATTTTCACATAAATTAGATCTTTCATAGAATTTTATTTGTCTGTTCTGATGAAAAAGCCTAATCTTTCTGTGTGTTGTTTCAAAATCTTCTTCGCCAATAAGAGATAAATTGTTTTGAATACAGAAGTACATATCAGTGAAAGATATGTAGGGTTATGATGTCAATAATTTTCTATAGATGCATCCTATTGTTTCAAAAAATACAAAGTAAAAGTTACTTTAGTTCTTAAGGGCATCATTAAGGTGTAGAGGTCTGAGAACAAATTTAATCAAAATAAAATGCAGGGCTTCCCCTGGTGGCGCAGTGGTTGAGAGTCCGCCTGCCGATGCAGGGGACACGGGTTCGTGCCCCGGTCCGGGAAGATCCCACGTGCCGCGGAGCGGCTGGGCCCATGAGCCATGGCCGCTGAGCCTGTGCGTCCGGAGCCTGTGCTCCGCAACGGAAGAGGCCACAACAGTGAGAGGCCTGCATACCGCAAAAAAAAAAAAAAAAAAAAAAAGTAAAAAAAATAACATGCATTTTTACTCCTTTTGTTTGTACCACAAAATGAATATGAATGCTTTGCTTACATTTCATTTCTTTTTACAGTTGGAACTTTTTATCATTTGAAATCTAAGTTGATTTTTCCAGTAAGTAAAACAAATTTTAATGTCCCTGTGTAGCTCTCTTGTTTTCTTCATCCCTTCTTTAAAGGAGATTTATAATTATTTCAAAAAAAAAAAAGTTAATAAGGCCATTTTAAGCCAGTCTCAAGGATTCAAAAGAAAGTTTAGACTTAATTAGAGAAAATTGTCTAAAACTGATCTTGGAGATCTTAGTGAAGACACAATTCGGGCAAGAGAAACATTTTCTGACTAAGTACCATGTGCCAGGCATCACAGGAAGCCCCATAGATGCAAAGTTAAATAGCACAGTTCTTAGTTGCAAGGGGCTCATTCTGTAGGAAGGGAGGCAAAGAGCAGCCACTTGAATAAATAATAGAGTAACAGGGTTCTAGAGCTATGATGAAGGTATATTAAAGTCTTACTGGAGTGTAGAGAAATCGTTAATTCCAGTTAACTTCTCTAAGCCTAGTTTTTCTATTTGTATAATGGAGACTAACATTAGCCCTATCTCATAGGTCATTAAAATGATAAAATGAGGGCTTCCCTGGTGGTGCAGTGGTTGAGAGTCCGCCTGCCAATGCAGGGGACACAGGTTCGTGTCCCGGTCCGGGGAGATCCCACATGCCGCGGAGCGGCTAGGCCTGTGAGCCACGGCCGCTGAGCCTGCGCGTCCGGAGCCTGTGCTCAGCAACGGGAGAGGCCACAACAGTGAGAGGCCCGCGTACCACAAAAAAAAAAAAAAAAAAAAAAATAAAAAAGAAAAAAAATGGGAAACTTTAAAAAAACCAAAAAAAAAAAAAAAAAAAAAAAAAAAGATTAAATGAGATAATAATGTGAAGCATTATAGCTTGCATGTGATAAGTACTCAGTAAGTTTAACAGCTGTCATTATTTTTAGTATTGCTTTAATTATTATTAGGAAGAGTCAGGGAGGGTTTCACTGAGCAGGCAATATTAGAACTGGGTGTTCAGAGATGGGGGGAAAGAATAAGAATTTGCCTGATCGGAAGGGGCAAGGAAAATTCCAGGCAGAGGTAAGGACACAATCCAAGATACAAACTGGGGAAAAGCATGCTGTTAATTTTTTTTTTTTTTCATGCTGTTAATTTTTGAGGAAGGATGAGTAACCCAAGTAACTGGAATGTAGGAGCATGGGTCTGACTGATGAGAAATGGGGCTAGACTGTGAAGAACTTTGGACTCAATGCCAAGTGCTGAGTTTCATCCTGTGGACAGTATGCAGCCATTATAAAAAAGTGTTTTTCCGAGTAGCAAAGTAATGCAATCAAATTTATGTTTTAGGAAGACAGCGGTAAAGATACTAGAGACAGGAGGCTACAATAATAGTTTAAATGAGAAAAGTAGTGATAGCTAACAGACAATGCTTATAATGTTCATATGCTAATTATTTGCCTATTTATGTATATTCTTATTACACCTCTATAAAGAAGATGCTATTATCTCCATTTTACAGAAGTTAAACTTAGGTATACAGCTGCTAAATAATTTGCTTAAAGTTTCCATGGGTAGGAAGTGTTAAGGCTAGGATTCAAACCCAAAATGTCTTACTCCTGAGCCTGTATATTTAACCACTATCCTTCATTGCTTCTCAATTAATAAGAGTCTAGCTAGAGAAAAAGCAGTAATGGAAAGGGAAGGTGTATTCAAGGGGCATTTTGAAGGTAGAATCAACAGAATTTGATGACTGGTTTTTTCACTCAATAAAATTTGAGTGAGTTCCTACCACATGGCAAGCACCTGCAGCTAAAACAATGAAAAAGTAGGCATGGCACCTGTTCTCGGGAAACTTATTTGCCAGTGGAAGAGAAATTTGTGGTTTATATTAAGAACAAAGAAAGAAAGAAATAGAATGATAGTTAATAGAAAATAATACAAGGGGAGCTACTTTACTTAGGTCAGTTGTGACACTGAGAAGGTGGTCTTTAAGCTAGCATATAAAGAATCCTAATAGGCCAGCCATGAGGTAGAAAATCCGAGTTATTAGAGTTCAGCAAAAGGAGAATAGTGGCATGAGATGAGGTTGGAGAATTAGGCAGACACCACATTTAGGGCCATGGTAAAACTTGCACATAAGTCTAAGTGTTACAAAATGCTCTGAAGAATTTCAAGGAGAGGAGTGAATTGGTGTTGAGGGAAGAGGAGAGAGTAGCCGCTGAGGATTCTCTCAGAATGGGTGACTGAGATGATGCTGTTTCCAACACAAAAGGCATATACAGAAGAAGGAGCAATTGGAGTCATGGAGGGTAATAGTGAGTTCAGTCTGGGTTACTTAGAGTTTGAATTATCTACAGAGCTGCCAAGCCAAAAACATAGGTCTAGACTGAGCTTACTAGTAGAAGAGTCAAGGGTAGACTTCAACATTTGTGTCATAAGCTGGTCCTTGAAATCAGTGGTGATATCACTCAGGGAGCACCTGCAGACCAGGGTTTAGGCAAAGAAAGATGGAAAACCAGCCTGAAAGGGGGTGATCAATGTGGAAGTAGAAGGAACAATAGGGAGAGAATTTGGGGGTGTAGGGGCTTGGGGAGGACACATGCAACAAACATCAAGAAGGAAGAGGCCTGGGAAGAAGGGTTAGATTTGGGGATTCAGAGGTCATTATGATCTTTGCTAGAGCAATTAAAAATCATCTCTCCTTTTTTTCACAGAAATCCATCCAGAGCCTGGTTAATCCAATTGCGGTAACATGGGTAAAATCACTTACATGCAACTGTTATATATAGATATCTTTACATTTTATATATCTGTTGATATGATTATAATGATTCATTATTTCAGTTCCTGGTATTGTTTTGTGTTTCCAGAGGGAAAGATACAGTAAGCTGGTAGGAAAGCTTCAAGAAGCAATTTAAGCTAAAATTTGAAACAAGAGTATGTTTTCCATAGATGAATTGGGGATGGGGGTGGGGGAGGGATTTCAAATACCCAGAAGGACACAAATAAAATTGCAGATGTCCAGAAGCAAAAAAAGTTCTAGAGAGATGGTAATTGGATCTATTTAGTGGGGCTGACTAAGGGTTCTTTTATGACAGTCGTTAGTAGTAAAGCTAGAAAGCTGATTCATGATAGAATGTGGAGGAGCTTAAATGCAAGATTCCACATGCTGGAATCTTCTCCTGTAGGTGATGAAGAATCCCTGAGGATGAGGAAGGAAGGAAGAGACAGGATAAGACTACCATTAACCTGAGAATAGTGTTCAGCAGACTGCAGGCAGCAAGGCAAGTTAATATGAAGCCCTTTCCCAGTTAGGCAGAAGTCAGATGACTAGGCTCTAGCAAGTGGATCCCTCATCAATCAAGACAGTGCGCAGGGCTGGCACACGAAATTGAAGAACAGATATGCTGAAAGACACTAAAAACAGAGCCAGACTAGAACATCCAAAATCTATTCATCCATCTAAAAAGCAATATGGAATATGAGAGCCGAGATGTAGAGTCACAACAAGGTGAGAGTAACTGAGAGATCCACAGGAGGTAGACATGGCAGGAGGAAGTGAGGCTGAAGAAATTCTCAAGTCAGGTTACATAAGCTGCCACAGTCTGGTGGTGAGAGGCAGAATGTGAATGGGGTTGCAAATATAAGAGATATTTCAAAGAAAGAATCCGCGAGATTTGTTGACTATTAGATGTCAAAAGGGGGAGAGTTTTGAGCACTGTGAATGCAAAAATGGGGATGCCATTAATAGACATGGGGAGAAAAGCGAAGGTTAGTTTTAAAAGGTGATGTGAAGGTGAAGAATTTGGATTTGGACGTGTTATTTTGAGGTGATGTTAGGTCCAAGTAGAAGTGTCTTCAAGGTCACTGAAATGTGAGATTGGAGGTCGGGATTGGAGGTAGGCCCTGTTTGTATAGATAGAACCAGATGGAGGTGTTGGGATGCATGAAATTCCAAAGAGTCAGAGGTTTAAGAAGAGAGAAGAATCAAGAGCCAAAACCAGAACCTCTTGGTTTGAGACAAGAGTAGAAAGGGAGAAAAAAGAACGAATTAAAGAGGTAGGAAGAAAATTGAAATAGACTAATGTCGCAGAACCCAGAGAGGACTATATGGATGGAGATGGTCACAGGTGAGAGTAAGTGCTGTGGGATAGTAGCTTCAGGCTCTCGCCAGTGTGTCTGTGCCCTCTCTACATTCTCCTCTGTCCATTCCCTAGCACTTCCTCACATAAGTAACTCCCCTACTTGGTCAGGGCATCCATTGCCTCCAGAGGATAGCAGGAATGTAGAAATGGTCAACACTCATATTTTGAATTCCAAAGTAGGCCCTTGAAATTTTTTTGTTTTAAAAAGCTGCACTTAAAAAAAAAAAAAAAATGTAGGGCTTCCCTGGTGACGCAGTGGTTGAGAGTCCACCTGCTGATGCAGGGGACATGGGTTAGTGCCCGGGTCCGGGAAGATCCCACATGCCGCGGAGCGACTGGGCCCGTGAGCCATGGCCGCTGAGCCTGCGCGTCCGGAGCCTGTGATCTGCAACAGGAGAGGCCACAACAGTAAGACAGTAAGAGGCCCACATACTGGGAAAAAAAAAAAAAAAAGCTGCACATTAGAAAAATTGAGGCCTAATGTTTCTTCCAAAAAAGTGCCAAAGTAACACCCACTTACCATCTTCTAGGGAGAAGAGTTTCAAGTGAAAGAAGAAAGCTTAGACTCTGACAGGTCCCCACAATAGGCCTTTTTCCTGCCCATCCAAGAGCCAGTCTTGGGGAAGGTAGTAGATAACAGGCCCACCATGTGAACCTTGAGGGGAGTCTCTAGACAAGGCTTGTGTCTGCTTCACAACCATGCTCTGCACGAGAGTCACAAAGAGTACCAAAGAAGTGCCTTGGGCCACACAAGGGGAAGGCAGTGGGACAGAGAAGCCCAGTGACAGCTATGGGTGGCTCACAGCCCTGGGGAAGGGAGGGAACACCTTCTCCTTGAGTCAGAGAATGAAATATACAAAGCAAACAGCCAGAGGACCAAAGGGTCTCAGAGTCCTTCAAAGGGGTCATATCTGCAGACCTCTGTGTGAACTGTGCCAACAGGAAACCAGATGCGGACCTAGTATATTTCAACATGAGCAATTACCCGCCACCTCAGAGGATTCCAGGGGAGAATTCTCTGCTTATTCAATGCCATAATGCTATACATGACCCCTCTAACACCTGCTCCCACTCTCTCCCCCCTTAAATGAGATGCCATCCTAGGGAGAGGAGGGAGAGTGCTCTGAACTGGGCTACATTTAAAGCTAAATTACTAGAAATTACCATATTTACCTGAGTTTACCTCAAGTTACAAGATACAGTTCTCTACTATGAGGTGGAAACAAGTGCTGGAAGTAGAAATTAAATTTTATTATGGAAAAATAAAGTGAGTTATCATCTTTTGCACGGCCTACTTGTTTGTGTCTGTGGAATTTGCACCTGCTACATATATAGGCCTAAAGACTACATTGCTCCTTGAATAATTACAATATTCTAGTTTTGATACAGACCCCAAAAGACACAAAAATGCTAAAAATTAAGAATAAAATCATACCTAAGCAATATGTAATAGTGCCACAAGGGTTATATATGAGGTTATGGATGTCAGAGAAAAATAAGTTTTTTATTCCATTGTAGATAATTAAGCAATAGTGATACAGCCATTCAATTTTCACTACTGCTCTTCTAACGATAGCTATAAAGGACATCAAATATAATCTGTACAGTTTAAATATGTCAAATACCATTCGACTTCTATTCTAAGAACATAGAAATGGAATCTTCTAAAAACAAGTCAATTAAATGCTTTTGAAATTACTTGGACAAAGGATCCATTTTTACCCCCAAATGTTATTATCAGGGAAGAAAGTGCTTTTAAAAAATCCATTACATTATTCCAGCTGAGGGTTGTGAGTGAAGTGTAGTGATGATTTATTTTATTACAAAAAAAAAGGCTTATAAAGAAAATCTAACTCCATTAAGAAAAGAAAAGCAGTATATTGCTTTAGTGCCAAACATTGTCAGATTTGATCAGTTTAAGATGTATGCAATCCTGGCTTTCTTGGGCACCCTAATCACATTGCAGAGGTCAAGGTGGTGAGCATAACAAAACCTAGGTAATGAATACAGTCTGGCTCTGAACTTTTATCCAGCAATTCTGCTGGATAAAAAAAAAAATCTATCAGTGTTGCACCACAAAATATTCCAGGAGCCTCAGGTCTCTTCTCCCTTTGTGTTAATTCCTTTACCAAACAGGAGACTTACGGAGAGGTTCAGGAAGTCTCTGTTCCCGGATATTTGCTTAATAGTCTTAGTCCTAAGGGCCTAGATCATCAATCTAAATGGGTCCCTTTTCTATTTCTGATGAATCCCTTCAGGTGATCATTACAGGAAACCTATAGTGGGTAGATGGATTGGTTCTACATCTAGGTCCTTCCTAGAAGAGACAAAGTGTACTTATCCTAAAATGTAAAAGGCATTTCCACTTCAAAAATCCAAAAGAATACATACTCTGCTAGTACCGAGTCATGATTTACCAAAGCCTGGGAAACATGCCTGCTGAGAGGGCTCTGCTTTTCCAGTGGCAGGAGTGAGGAGGGAGCCCTGTGCTCTCTGGAACTCATGGATCATCATCAGCAAATTCTCTTATTTTCTCAGTCCCTTCTCTCATCATTTCCTTCACCTTCTTGCTTCATTGTAAACCTGGCTCGTCCCTGGGATCCTCTACATACAAGCTGCTTTTCCTCCATTTACCTGGAAATATTGGGCCTTGCAGGTAAAATAAGATGTAAGATAGGTGTCCTCCTTACTTCACCTCCAGGTCATTCTCTTTCTTTCCTTTCTAAAATTCTCTGATTTTGAATCTCAAATCATCTGTCTATACTACACCTTACCTCTTCTTGTTGCAATCATCCACCAAATTTTAATTCCTGGCTTACATCACTCTCTTCAACACAATTACTGTCTTCACTCTCAGTCACTTCAAAATCCAGCGGATGATCTTTCCAGTAGTCTAGCCTCTCCTCCATGATTCTTTACCTCCTCTCCTCCATGATCTTGTCCATCACTTTACATCAGCCACTCATTCCTATGATATATCTTAGACCTTGTTATTACCAAAAATTGAAAACCTTCCATAATCTAAATTTCCAGCCTCTAACTTCCCACCACCACCTATTTTTCTAGCTCACTCTTTTAGAACCCTGTCTTCAAACATCTCTGATCATGTCAAAACCAACGATTCATTGATTCTATCACCTTCTCACTTTTCCTCACCTCCTCTCAAGTGCTCATGTCCCTCTTCAAATAATTTGACTTCCACATTCAGCCATTACAATCCAGGCTTCCCTGGTGGTGCAGTGGTTAAGAATCTGCCTGCCAATGCAGGGGACACGGGTTCGAGCCCTAGTCCAGGAAGATCCCACATGCTGTGGAGCAACAAAGCCCATGCGCCACAACTACTGAGCCTGTGCTCTAGAGCCCGCGAGCCACAACTACTGAGCCTGCATGCCACAACTACTGAAGCCCACTCACCTAGAGCCCATGTTCCATAACAAGAGAAGCTACTGCAATGAGAAGCCTGTGCACCACAGCAAAGAGTAGCCCCCGCTCAATGCAACTAGAGAAAGCCCGCACACAGCAACGAAGACCCAACACAGCCAAAAATAGATAAATTAATTAATTTTAAAAAATCATTACAATCCATTCTCTTACATTCATATTCACTTTGTCATATTCCAGCATACAGCATATATGCTTGCTTAAAGCCTAACCCCTGTTACAGCCAACTCTCCATTGACAACATGCTCAAAACTCAGTCTAATCCATCATCAAACATGTCTTCAGAATATACCCTGAATACAATTGATTTTTACCACCTCTGCCATCAACACCCTGGTCCAAGCCACCATCACTCTCTCTCTCTTTCTCTCTCTCTCTCTCTCTCTCTCTCTCTCATTGTAATAACCCTCTAACTGGTTTTTCTGCCCCCTCTCTCTCTAAACTCTACTCTCCATGCAGTAGCCATAGTAAATCTGTTAACATGTAAGTCAGATCACATCACTCCTCTGCTAAAAACTCTAATCCCTTCCATCCCACCCAGAGTAAAAGCCAATGTCCTTACAATGACTTACCAGGGCTTACCAACCAAATATTTGTACTAAGTAAATATTTGTTGAAAAAATGAATATTTGTGAATAGAGAACTATTCTAAAAATGTATCCATAGTATCTAAGGATGCCCTCTCTGTGCTTTCCTCCCTACAGCTAAGAGCTTCAGGCTCGAAGTGGGTTACACCTGGCATACCCTCCAGACCACTAGTGGAAACTTCTTAATTGTACTTGAACTCTGTGAGGTCAAGGACGAAGTGTTGGTTACTTTTATAACCTTACCCTTAACATGATGGCTGGCACAGAGTAGACTCATATATTTGTTGTGTTTACCACAAAATACCATACGTGAGGGAAGAAAGGTATGTGTAGAATCAGTGAACCTGCCCAGGTGGCTTGAGAAATTCATTACCAATATGAAATAATTAGATTCCCTGCTGCCACTCATCCTAAAGGATACTGCCAAAACCTCTCACGTGATAAAGTCCTTCATCAGAAATCAACAGCTGCAGTTTGGAGTGAATTCCCATTTGGGATCCATGTCTGAAACCCAAGTTTGGCTTCTGTGTCCTTGATGTTTTAATCTATATGCGCTTCTTTCCCACTTGGCAGCACACAAGCTTCCTGTACTTCAATGTCATTTGCTTTAGAGGATAACTGCCTGCTGCTTTGGAATGGACCCAACAGACTCTCCAAAGTGACTTTCAACTCTGCTGTACACTCTGTATTGTAAGTCAAACCATCCTCAGTGAATTCCTCTCAAACATGATGGAATTTCATCCAGGTGTTATGGTATGCTATAGTATCACAGAGGCAAGCAGAGAGAAACTTTTATTTAAAATAAAAATATATATATGCTTCTGTATTTATAGATACTTCCTGGAAAGAAAAATAAGACACTATTAATGACAGTAACCCTCGGCAACAGCATAAAGTGTTAGCATAGAGGGTGAAAAAGCACAAATTTACTTTTTCACTTCTATACCTTTTGAGAATTTTAAATCTTGAGTCTATAAGTTTATGAGCTCAGAAACATCCTTCCCAGCTATGTTTAGGGATTGCTTCTGCTTACCGGCTTACATGTCCTTACAATCTGAGCTCCTCTCCTTCTTGTCCCGGAGCCCTTGCCTAGAGCTCTCTTCAATTTCAGAAGAAAGATTCTTTTTATTTTATATATTTTCAAAGTAGTTTAATCTAAGGGAGAAACAGGTTAAATCTTTATAGAAGATTTGCAAATGTACTTTGCTCTGTGTTGGCATGTCCAGTAGACTCATTCGAACCATTTCACAATAATATAAGAGCTCGTGTTTATTGAGCCTGGTCTAAATGCTTTACATGCATTAACTCATTGAAAGCTCTCCAGAACTCCCGATGATAGTACTAATTCTATCCACATTGTTCACATGAGGAAAGTAAAACACTGAAAGCTTGAGTAACTTGCCAAAGAGCTTAAGTAACTTGCTGGAAAGGGCAGAATCAAGATTCAAAACCTGGCAGTCAGACTCTAGAGTTGCCCTCTTAATCTATGCTCTTTGCATGCAAAAATTTAAAAGAGATTTTTCTATGAATTAAAAATGAAGAAATGTATGTATGCGACTTCCCTGGTAGTCCAGAGGTTAAGACTCCATGCTCCCAATGCAGGGAGCTGGAGTTCAATCCTTGGTCAGGGAACTAGATCCCGCATGCTGCAACTGAAAAAAGATCCCACATGCTGCAACTAAAGATCCCGCACGTCACAACGAAGATCCTGCATGACACAGCAATGACCTTGCGAGCCGCAACTAAGACCCGGTGCAGCCAAATAAATAAATAAGTATTAGGTAAAGAAAAAAGAAATGTGTGTATGGATTTGATCTAGTTCACTGTAAGTTTTTCAAAGTAAAATTTTGGCTAGCTAGTTTCTATTTGACATGTTATTTTATTATGAATTCCTTTCCTTTCCTCCTGCTTTATATT
>NW_020185328.1:9856026-9861652 GCF_003031525.2 Neophocaena asiaeorientalis asiaeorientalis
ATATATATATATAACATATATGTACTTACTTTGGGGAAGTTTGTATACAAGTTACAGTATCTATGGGTCTGATAGAATTGGGGACTGCTGGCTAGGGCAATAGTTCCCAGTCTTTTGGATTTCAAAAAAAGATGGTAGTAGCTATAGTACAATGAAGATACTATGTTTAGTGGTCCCTTGACTAGTAGATTCTCTCACTGACCTTTCAAGATTAGAATGCAGTTGTTGTAACTCAGTATCTGTTAAGGCTTCTGTTTTCCCTTGGGGATTTGTGGAAACTCAACGCCTTAATTTCAAGCTTTGTGTGAGTACAGGGCCCTTTCTATATCCTTCCTATGTCTCCACTCAGCTACTGCATTTGGGTACAAAGTTCAAGCCTATCAGTAATTTCCATGAAAGCAAAATAAAATAAAGAAGCAGTACTTTTACTGAAGATTTGGTGTCAGGCAAGTGGCATCTGTTGTCTGTCACCAGAAGTAGAAGTCCAAGCACTTCTGCCCACTGCATGTTATTATCAAAGTCTCCAAGGAAAACACAACACTGTCAAGCACTGGAAGGAACGATGCTTTACTCACGTAAAGAGACAGGGCAAGATCAGCTTCAGGAGTGCACAATGGTTTCCCATAGCCAGTGGGTCCCTCTCAGCAGCCTGCACGAACCCCTCTGGTGCAGCAACAGAAGGACCTCATCAGTTTCCTGCAGGGGACAGATATAGCAGTGGGGCTGGTCAGGTGTCATATGACACACACACACTAAACAGAACAAAAGAGTACACATTGGGTGTGAAACACGGAAAGATATTCCCACACAGGTGACAAGTCTAACACAGGCTGCAGGTGCACTTTATCTCTTGATAAGTAAATGTTCCAGGTCCCAGGCCCATTCTTATGCAACCAAGAAGAGACTGAAAGACTGTGTGCATGAGACTGCCTTTCCAAATATTTAGAAATATCATAGGGAAATGATCTAGAAAAGTACAGTGCAACAAAGTGCTAGGAGGCTGAGTGAGGAGGGATTAGAGCAGGAAGGCAAGGGTAAGAGGAAAAGGGTAAGAAAATGTGGTGAGAAAATGGGATATTAAAGTTAGAAATGCATTAGATCTTTTTCCTAATGTGACTTAAAATACCTAAAATGATGGATAAATATGACATCTATGGTTAATAATTTAAGTGGCTTAAATACTTTTTTAAAGCTGGAAATGCTAAAAATATTCCCTACATGAAACACAATGTGTCATCATTCATTGCATCTGAAAACATTTGAGTTAGTAGCAAAATGTGGAGGAAAAAATATCCATTCCAAGGAAAATTCTAAATCAAACTGCAAAGATATTAACAGACAACATTATTAGTTTAAAAATAATTATTGTCTATATTAAGCACGAAATTCAACCAGATTTTTAATTAAATAAATAACTTGCCAACTGTTGTAGTCAAGTATTTACATTTTTTTCTCAGCTTTTTTTTCCTTTACATCCTTACTGGAGTATAATTGTTTTATAATGGTGTGTTAGCTTCTGCTTTATAATGAAGTGAATCAGCTATACATTTACCTATATCACCATATCTCCTCCCTCTTGCGTCTCCCTCCCACCCTCCCTATCCCACCCCTCTAGGTGGTCACAAAGCACCAAGCTGATCTCCCTCTTATGTGGCTGCTTCCCACTAGCTATCTATTGTACATTTGGTAGTATATATAAGTCCATGCCACTCTCTCACTTTGTCCCAGCTTACCCTTCCCCCTCCCTGTGTCCTCAAGTCCATTCTCTACATCTGCGTCTTTATTCTTGTCCTGCCCCTAGGTTCTTCAGAAACTTTTTTTTTTTTAATAACATGTATATGTGTTAGCATACAGTATTTGTTTTTCTCTTTCTTACTTCACTCTGTATGACAGACTCTAGATCCACCCACCTCACTACAATTAACTCAGTTTCATTCCTTTTATGAGTAAGATTCCATTGTAGATATGTGCCACATCTATTCATCTGTTGATGGACACTTAAGTTGCTTCCATGTCCTGGCTATTGTAAATAGAGCTGCAATGAACGTTGTGGTACATGACTCTTTTTGAATTATGGTTTTCTCAAGGTATATGCCCAGTAGTAGGATCGCTGTGTTGCATGGTAGTTCTATTTTGAGTTTTTAAGATCCCTCTATACCATTCTCTATAGTGGCTGTACCAATTCACATTCCCACCAACAGAGCAGGAGGGTTCCCTTTTCTCCACACCCTCTCCAGCATTAATTGTTTGTAGATTTTTTGATGATGGCCATTCTGACTGGTGTGAGGTGATATCTCATTGTAGTTTTGATTTGCATTTCTCTAATGATTAGTGATGTTGAGCATCCTTTCATCTGTTTGTTGGCAATCTGTATATCTTCTTTCGAGAAATGTTTATTTAGGTCTTCTGCCCATTTTTGGATGGGGTTGTTTGATTTTTTCATATTGAGCTGCATGAGCTGCTTGTAAATTTTGGAGATGAATCCTTTGTCAGTTGCTTCATTTGCAAATATTTTCTCCCAATCTGAGTGTTGTCTCTTCATCTTGTTTATGGTTTCCTTTGCTGTGCAAAAGCTATTATGTTTCATTAGGTCCCATTTGTTTATTTTTGTTTTTATTTCCATTTCTCTAGGAGGTGGGTCAAAAAGGATCTTGCTGTGATTTATGTCATAGAGTGTTCTGCCTATGTTTTCCTCTAAGAGTTTTATAGTGTCTGGACTTACATTTAGGTCTTTTATCCATTTTGAGTTTATTTTTGTGTATGGTGTTAGGGAGTGTTCTAATTTCATTCTTTTACAGTAGTTGTCCAGTTTTCCCAGCACCAATTATTGAAGTGGCTATCTTTTCTCCATTGTATATTCTTTCCTCCTTTATCAAAAATAAGGTGACCCTACACGCATGGGTTTATCTCTGGGCTTTCTACTGTTCCATTGATCTATATTTCTGTCCTTGTGCAGTACCATACTGTTGTGATTACTGTAGATTTGTAATATAGTCTGAAGTCCAGGAGCCTGATTCCTCCAGCTCTGTTATTCTTTCTCAAGATTGCTTTGGCTATTTGGGGTCTTTTGTGTTTCCATACAAATTGTGAAATTTTTTGTTCTAGTTCTGCGAAAAATGCCATTGGTAGTTTGATAGGGATTGCATTGAATCCGTAGATTGCTTTGGGTAGTAGAGTCATTTTCACAATGTTGATTCTTCCCATCCAAGAACATGGTATATCTCTCCATCTATTTGTATCATCTTTAATTTCTTTCATCAGTGTCTTATAGTTTTCTGCATACAGATCTTTTCTCTCCTTAGGTAGGGTTATTCCTAGATATTTTATTCCTTTTGTTGCAATAGTAAATGGGAGTATTTCTTTAATCTCTCTTTCAGATTTTTCATTGTTAGTGTATAGGAATGCAAGAGATTTCTGTGCATTATTCTGAATTCTGCTACTTTACCAAATTCATTACTTAGCTCTAGTAGTTTTCTGGTAGCATCTCTATGTATAGTATCATGTCATCTGCAAACAGTGACAGCTTTACTTCTTTTCCGATTTGGATTCCTTTTATTTAGTTTTCTTCTCTGATTGCTGTGGCTAAGACTTCCAAAACTATATTGAGTAATAGTGGTGAGAGTGGGCAACCTTGTCTTTTTTCCTGATCTTAGAGGAAATTGTTTTAGTTTTTCACCATGGAGAATGATGTTGGCTGTGGGCGGGTCATATATGGCCTTTATTATGTTGAGGTAAGTTCCCTCTACACCTACTTTCTGAAGGGTTTTTATCATAAACAGGTGTTGAATTTTGTCAAAAGCTTTTTCGGCATCTATTGAGATGATTATATGGTTTTTCTCCTTCAATTTGTTAATATGGTTTATCACATCGATTGATTTGCATATATTGAAGAATCTTTGCATTGCTGGGATAAGCCACACTTGATCATGGTGTATGATCCTTTTAATGTACTGTTGGATTCTGTTTGCTAGTATTTTGTTGAGGATTTTTGCATCTATGTTCATCAGTGATATTGACCTGTAGTTTTCTTTCTTTGTGACATCTTAGTCTGGTTTTGGTATCAGGGTGATGGTGGCCTCACAGAATGAGTTTGGGAGTGTTCCTCCCTTTGCTATAATTTGGAAGAGTTTGAAAAGGATAGGAGTTAGCTCTTTTCTAAATGTTTGATAGAATTTGCCTGTGAAGCCATGGGCTTTTTTTTGTTGGAAGATTTTTAATCACAGTGTCAATTTCAGTGCTTCTGACTGGTCTGTTTATATTTTCTATTCCTGGTTCAGTCTCAGGAGGTTGTGCTTTTCTAAGAATTTGTCCATTTCTTCCAAGTTGTCCATATTATTGGCATAGAGTTGCTCGTAGTAATCTTTCATAGTCCTTTGTATTTCTGCAGTGCCAGTTGTTACTTCTCCTTTTTCATTTCTAATTCTGTTGAGTTGAGTCTTCTCTTTCTTTCTTAATGAGTCTAGCTAATGGTTTATAACTTTTGTTTATTTTCTCAAAGAACCAGCTTTTAGTTTTATTGATCTTTGCTATCGTTTCCTTCATTTCTTTTTCATTTATTTCTTATCTGATCTTTATGATTTCTTTTCTTCTGTTAACTTTGGGGTTCTTTTGTTCTTCTTTCTCTAACTGCTTTAGGTGCAAGGTTAGGTTGTTTATTTGAGATGTTTCTTGTTTCTTAAGGTAGGATTGTATTGCTGTAAACTTCCTTCTTAGAACTTCTTTTGCTTCATCTCATAGGTTTTGGGTCATTGTGTTTTCATTGTCATATGTTTCTAGGTATTTTTTGATTTCCTCTCTGATTTCTTCAGTGATCTCTTGGTTATTTAGTAGTTTATTGTTTAGCCTCAATGTGTTTGTATTTTTTACCGTTTTTTTTCCTGTAATTGATATCTAGTCTCATAGTGTTGTGATCACAAATGATATTTGATATGCTTTCAATTTTCTTAAATTACCGAGGCTTGATTTGTTACCTAGATATGATCTATCCTGTAGAACGTTCCATGAGCACTCGAGAAGAAATTGTATTCTGTTGTTTTTGGATGGAATGTCCTATAAATATCAATTAAGTCCATCTTGTTTAATTTATCATTTAAAGCTTGTCTTTCCTTATTTATTTACATTTTGCTTTATCTGTCCATTGGTGAAAGTGGAGTGTTAAAGTCCCCTACTATGACTGTGTTACTGTCAATTTCCCCTTTATGGCTGTTAGTATTTGCCTTATGTATTGAGGTGCTCCTATGTTGGGTGCATATTTACAATTGTTATATCTTCTTCTTTGATTGATCCCTTGATCATTATGTAGTGTCCTTCTTGGTCTCTTCTAATAGTCTTTATTTTAAAATTTTTCTTCTTAATAATTATTTTTTATTTTAATAACTATTTTATTTTACCTTACTTTATTTTATTTACTTTTATCCTCTTATTTTCTTTCTTTCTACTTTTTCTCACTTTTTTTCTGAGCCATGAGTATGAAAGGCTCTTGGTTGTGCAGCTAGGAGTCAGTGCTGTGCCTCTGAGGTGAGAGAGCCAACTTCAGGACACTGGTCACAAGAGACCTCCCAGCTCCACATAATATCAAATGGCGAAAATCTCCCAGAGATCTCCATCTCAACACCAACACCCAGCT
>NW_020185328.1:9861724-9871463 GCF_003031525.2 Neophocaena asiaeorientalis asiaeorientalis
TTCTTGGTCTCTTCTAATAGTCTTTATTTTAAAGTCTATTTTGTCTGATATGGGAATTGCTACTCCAGCTTTCTTTTGGTTTCCATTGGCATGGAATATCTTTATCCATCCCTTCACTTTCAGTCTGTATGTGTCCCTAGGTCTGAAGTGGGTCTCTTGTAGACAGCATATATACAGGTCTTTTTTTTTTATCTATTCAGCCAGTCTATGTCTTTTGGGTAGAGCATTTAATCCTTGTACACTTAAAGTAATTATCAAGGAGAGTGGGAAGATGGCAGAAGGGTAAGACACAGAGATCACCTTCATCCCCACAGATACATCAGAAATACATCTACACATGGAGCAACTCCTACAGAACACCTGCTGAATGCTGGCAGAAGACCTCAGACCTCCCAAAAGGCAAGAAACTCCCCACGTACCTGGGTAGGGCAAAAGAAAAAAGAATAAACAGAGACAAAAGAATAGGGACGGGACCTGCACCAGTGGGAGGGAGCCATGAAGGAAGAAAGGTTTCCACACACTAGAAGCCCCTTCGCGGGCAGAGACTGCGGGTGGCGGCGGTGGGGAGCTTCGGAGCCGCGGAGAAGAGCACAGCCACAGGGGTGTGGAGGGCAAAGTGGAGAGATTCCCACACAGAGGATCAGTGGTGACCAGCACTCACCAGCCCGAGAGGCTTGTCTGCTCACCCGCAGGGGTAGGTGGGGCTGGGAGCTGAGGCTTGTGCTTCGGGAGTGCAGGGAGAGGACTGGCGGCATGAACACAACCTGAAGGGGGTTAGTGCACCACGGCTAGCCCGGAGGGAGTCTGGACCTGCCAAAGAGGCAAGAGACTTTTTCTTTCCTCTTTGTTTCCTGGTGCAGGAGGAGAGGGGATTAAGAGCGCTGCTTAAAGGAGCTCCAGAGACAGGCGTGAGCCGCGGTTAAAAGCCCAGACCCCAGAGACGGGCATGAGACACTAAGGCTGCTTCTGCCGCCACCAAGAAGCCTCTGTACGAGCACGTCACTATCCACACCTCCCCTCCCAGGAGCCTGTGCAGCCCGCCACTGCCAGGTTCCCGGAATCCATGGACAACTTCCCCGGGAGAACGCAGCACGGTGCGCCTCAGGGTGGTGCAATGTCACACTGGCCTCTGCCGCTGCAGGCTCGCCTCACACTCCATACCCCTCCTCCCTCCCCCCCGGACTGAGTGAGCCAGAGCCCCTGAATCAGCGGCTCCTTTAACCCTGTCCTGTCTGAGCGAATAACAGACGCCCTCCGGCAACCTACATGCAGAGGTGGGGCCAAATCCAAAGCCGAACCCGGGAGCTGTGTGAACAAAGAAGAGAAAGGGAAATCTCTCCCAGCAGCCTCAGGGGCAGCAGATTAAATGTCCACAATCAACTTGATGTACCCTGCAACTGTGGAGCATATTTAAACTGATGAAGCAGAAAAACCTACAACCAAGATTACTCTACTCAGCAAGGAACTCATTCAGATTTGGTGGAGAAATTAAAACCTTTACAGACAAGCAAAAGCTGAGAGTTCAGCACCACCAAACCACCTTTACAAAGAATGCTAAAGGATCTTCTCTAGGGAAGAAACACAAGAGAAGAAAAAGACCTATAATAACAAACCCAAAACAATTAAGAAATTGGGAATAGGACCATACATATTGATAATTACCTTAAGCAATACAAAAGGCAAACACTAACAGCCATAAAAGGGGAAATCGACAGTAACACATTCATAGTAGGGGACCTTAACACCCCACTATCACCAATGGACAGATCATCCAAAATGAAAATAAAAAAGGAAACACAAGCTTTAAATGATACATTAAACAAGATGGACTTAATTGATATTTATAAGACATTCCATCCAAAAACAACAGAATACACATTTTTCTCAAGTGCTCATGGAACATTCTCCAGGATAGATCATATCTTGGGTCACAAAACAAGCCTTGGTAAATTAAAGAAAATTGAAATTGTACCAAGTATCTTTTCTGACCACAATGCTATGAGACTAGATATCAATTACCAGAAAAGATCTGTAAAACATACAAACACATGGTGGCTAAACAGTACACTACTTAATAACGAAGTGATCACAGAAGAAATCAAAGAGGACATCAAAAAATACCTAGAAACAAATGACAATGGAGACACGATGACCCAAAACCTATGGGATGCAGGAAAAGCAGTTCAAGGCGTCCATCAACAGATAAATGGATAAAGAAGTTGTGGTACATATATACAATGGAATATTACTCAGCCATAAAATGAAACGAAATTGAGCTATTTGTAATGAGGTGGATGGACCTAGAGTCTGTCATACAGAGTGAAGTAAGTCAGAAAGAGAAAGACAAATACAGTATGCTCACATATATATATATGGAATTTAAGGGAAAATAATGTCATGAAGAACATAGGGGTAAGACAGAAATAAAGACACAGACCTACTGGAGAATGGACTTGAGGATATGGGGAGGGGGAAGGGTAAGCTGTGATAAAGTGAGAGAGTGGCATGGACATATATACACTACCAAAGGTCAAATAGATTGCTAGTGGGAAGCAGCTGCATAGCACAGGGAGATCAGCTCGGTGCTTTGTGACCACCTAGAGGGGTGGGTTAGGGAGGGTGGGAGGGAGGGAGACGCAAAAGGAAAGAGATATGGGAACATACGTATAACTGATTCACTTTGTTATAAAGCAGAAACTAACAAACCATTGTAAAGCAATTATACTCCAATAAAGATGTAAAAAAAAAAGTAATTATCAATATGTATGTTCCTATTACAATTTTCTTATTTGTTTTGGGTTTGTTATTGTAGGTCTTTTCCTTCTCTTGTGTTTCCTACCTAGAGAAATTCCTTTAGCATTTGTTGCAAAGCTGGTTTCATGGTGCTGAATTCTCTTATCCTTTGCTTGTCTGTAAAGATTTTAATTTCTCCATCGAATCTGAATGAGATCCTTGCTAGGTAGAGTAATCTTGGTTGTAGGTTTTTCCCTTTCATCACTTTAAATATGTCCTGCCACTCCTTTCTGGCCTGCAGTATTTCTGCTGAGAAATCAGCTGTTAACCTATGGGGATTCCCTTGTATGTTATTTGTTGCTTTTCCCTTGATGCTTTTAACATTTTTTTCTTTGTATTTAATTTTTGATAGTTTGATTAATATGTGTCTTGGAGTGTTTTTCCTTAGATTTATTCTGTATGAGACTCTCTAGACTTCCTGGACTTGAGTGCCTATTTCCTTTCCCGTATTAGGGAAGTTTTCAACTATAATCTCTTCAAATATTTTCTCAGTCCCTTTCTTTATCTCTTCTTCTTCTGGGACCCCTATAATTCGAATACTGGTGTGTTTAACATTGTCCCAAAGGTCTCTGAGACTGTCCTCAATTCTTTTCATTCTTTTTTCTTTATTCTGCTCTGCAGTAGTTATTTCCACTATTTTATCTTCCAGGTCACTTATCCATTCTTCTGCCTCAGTTATTCTGCTATTGATTCCTTCTAGAGAATTTTTAATTTCATTTATTTTGTTGTTCATCAGTGTTTGTTTGCTCTTTAGTTCTTCTAGGATCTTGTTAAACATTTCTTGTATTTTCTCCATTCTATTTCCGAGATTTTGGATCATCTTTGCTATCATTACTCTGAGTGCTTTTTCAGGTAGACTGCCTATTTCCTCTTCATTTGTTTGATCTGGTGCATTTTTACCTTGCTCTTTCGTCTGCTGCACATTTCTCTGTCTTCTCATTTTGCTTTACTTACTGTGTTTGGGGTCTCCTTTTCGCAGGTGCAGGTTCATAGTTCCCGTTATTTTTAGTGTCTGCGCCCAGTGGGTATGGTTGTTTCAGTGGGTTGTGTCTGCTTCCTGGTGGAGGGGACTGTGCCTTGTTCTGGTGGATGAGGCTGGATCTTGTCTTTCTGGTGGCAGGAGCACATCCGGTGGTGTGTTTTGGGGTGTCTGTGACCTTATTATAATTTAAGGCAGCATCTCTGCTAATGCGTGGAGCTGTATTCCTGTCTTGCTAGTTGTTTGGTATGGGGTGTCTAGCACTGTGGCTTGCTGGTCGTTGAGTTGAGCTGGGTCTTAGCATTGAGATGCAGATCCCTGGAAGAGCTTTCACCATTTGATATTACATGGGGCTGGGAGGTCTCTGGTGGTCCCATGTCCTGAAGTCAGCTCTCCCACCTAAGAGGCTCAGGCCTGACACCCCGCCTGAGCCCCAGGATCCTGTCAGCCACATGGCTCAGAAGAAAAAGGAGGAAAAAAAGAAAGAAAGAAAAAATAAAATAGAGTTATTAAAATAAAAAATATATTATTAAAAAATTAATAAAATATTTTTTAAAAAGAGAAAAGAAAAAGAGCAACCAAACCAATAAACAAATCCACCAATGATAACAAGTGCTAAAAACTACACTAAAAAAAAAATAATAGAACAAAAAGGACATACAGAACACTAGGACCAAATGGTAAAAGCAAATCTATACAGACAAAATCACACAAAGAAGTATATACTTACACACAAAAAGAGAAAAAGGCAAATATATATATATATAATGGCGGGCTGCACAGGTTCCCGGGAGGGGCGGTGTTGATAGTGACCTGTTCTTGCACACAGGCTTCTAGGTGGCTGCAGCAACAGCCTTAGCGTCTCATGTTGGTCTCTGGTGTCCGCACTGATAGCCATGGCTTGCGCCTGTCTCTGGAGCTCGTTTAGGCGGTGCTCTGAATCCTCTCTCCTCACGCACTCTGAAACAATGGTCTCTTGCCTCTTAGGCAGGTCCAGACTTTTTCTCGGACTCCCTCCCGGCTAGCTGTGGTGCACTAGCCCCCTTCAGGCTGTGTTCATGCAGCCAACCCCAGTCTTCTCCCTGGGATCTGACCTCTAAAGTCCAAGCCTCAGCTCCCAGCCCCCATCCTCCCCGGCAGGTGAGCAGACAAGCCTCTCGGGCTGGTGAGTGCTGGTCAACGTTGATCCTCTGTGCGGGAATCTCTCCGCTTTGCCCTCTGCACCCCTGTTGCTGCGCTCTCCTCAGTCGCTCCGAAGCTTCCCCCTAGCCCAACCCCCATCTCTTCCAGTGCAGGGGCTTCCTAGTGTGTGGAACCTTTTCCTGCTTCACAGCCCCCTCCCACTGGTGCAGGTCCCATCCCTATTCTTTTGCCTCTGTTTTTTTCTTTTTTCTTTTGCCCTACCAAGGTACGTGGGGATTTTCTTGCCTTTTGGGAAGTCTGAGGTCTTCTGCCAGTGTTCAGTAGGTGTTCTGTAGGAGTTATTCCACTTGTAGATGTATTTTTGATGTATTTGTGGGGAGGAAGGTGATCCCCCTGTCTTACTCCTCTGCCATCTTGAAGGTCCTCTGTGTAGAGTGCTTTTGGCCACTGTAAAATTTTGACTTTTTCTCTGAGTGTGATGGGAAGCCGCTGGAGGGTTTTGGGCAAAGAATGACATGGTTGGACTTAATTTTTAACAGGATCACTTTAGCTGCTGTGTTGAGAATAGTGGTAGGCCACAGGGCATGGTAGTAGGGAGAACTGTGAGAAGGCTATTCCAATAATGCAGGTGAGAAATGATGGCATTTGGACTGAGGTGGTAGTGATGAAGACAGAGAGAAGTGCTTGGATTCTGTATGTTGTAAAGCCACAGCAAACAGTTTGTGGCAGATGAAAGAAAGATAAGAGTCAAGGATGACCCAAGGCTTCTGACCTGAGCAACTGAAAGTATTGAGTGACCCTTAACTGAGGTAGAGAAGACTTTGAAAGGACAGGCAGAAGAAGGATGACCAGGCAGCTGGCTTTGCAATATTAAATTTGAGGTACCAGTTAGACTTTAGAGGGATCATCAAGTAGGAAATTATATACAAGGGTTTCTGTAGCTTGAGGAAAAGTCTAGGCTGGGATCATAAATTTGGGAAGACTAAGCCTATTGATGGCATATAAAGCCACGAGACTTGATGATGTCATAATGGGAGTGGATCCATAACGAGAAAAAAGGGTCCAAGGGCTGAGGCCTGGTACCCTCTACAATTAAGAGTTGGGAAGATGAAGAGGAACCAACAAAAGTAACAAAAAAGGAGTAGTCAATGAAGTGAGAGGAAAACTAGGATGTATTATTCTGCCATGTCTAAGTTCATCCTGATTTTAATTTGAAACTTCCGTATGCATATGTTGGGAGTGTGAATCAACAACTAATTGTGGACTTCACCTGACTTCTTTTCCATCTACTTGAAAAATTCATAAAATCCTCCTTCCCGGGCTTCCCTGGTGGCGCAGTGGTTGAGAGTCTGCCTGCTGATGCAGGGGACACGGGTTCGTGCCTCGGTCCGGCAAGATCCCACATGCCGTGGAGCGGCTGGGCCCGTGAGCTATGGCCGCTGAGCCTGCGCGTCCAGAGCCTGTGCTCCGCAACGGGAGAGGCCACAACAGTGAGAGGCCCGCGTACCGAAAAAAAAAAAATTCCTCCTTCCCGAGATGGCACAAAGACAAGGGGAGACAGAGCCTGTAAGAAGGAGGTGTTTAGTGTTCATAGATGAGTGAGGATGAGGGACCAACAACACAGAATATTTGAATTTACTAGTGTCCCAGAGCACCCAGGTATGACAGCTAAAATGAAGTAGACGGGAATTGTAACCACAGGGAGCAAAAACATTAAAGCGATCTTAAAAGTGTGATATTGGATTATTATATGGCTTAGGAGTAACAGTGCAGCATTCAATTGTGATTAACTAATAATTTCTTCATTATGATTAATCATAGAGACAAGAGCTAAGAAATTCAGTCAAAAGCACAAATGTTTGATTTAAACAATAAAAGATACCTAGATTATAGAAATGGATGGATGCACTACAACTTCTCTATTTTCATCTCAATGGTTTTAGTCATGTTTTTACACTTTATGTCATTTTGAATTAGGAAGCTTGAGAGATGTTGCACTGTTGGTTTTTTCAATGAATATTATTAAACACCTTTTTAGTATGGAGAAATGCAATGGATAAATAAGAAAAAGATATTGCCAAAGACAGAAAATCTCTGTACCTTTTGTTATTTATGCATTTAGAGAACTAGTAAACTATGCTATTTTAGGAATACTTTCTTGTTATCTATCATTTTCATAAATAGTTTCTCTCTATGCCTTTTCCATCTAGACAGGTGCCTATTTAGCTCTTTAAAGAGAACTAAAGTAATTTTTGATGTTTTAGAACAAAATAATTCCTACTAGTTCTGAAAAGGAAGAACTGGGGGCTGAAAATAACCTAATTAGCTACTTTTGAGGATCAAATAAAAATTTCTTGGCTCTCCATTTTTATTGTCTAGAAAACCAGTCTCAAGAATTTCATTTATTTCTAAAGTTAATTTTCACATTTTATTCTCATTTCTTTCTTTCTTTTTTTTTTTTGGCCATGCCTCGCAGCATACAGGATCTTAGTTCCCTGACTAGGGATCAAACCCATGCCCCTTGCAGTGGAAGCGCAGCGTCTTAACCACTGGACCACCCAGGAACTCCCTCTCATTTATTTTCCTGTGATTCATTGAAGAAATATATTTTAACTTAAAAGACACTACAAAGTAATGTCAACAACAAGTAGAATTTAACCCCCAGTGTGGCTTTTGGTAAGCATAGGCTGTCTATATTATACAGTAGGAGAACTAGCTAAGAGATTTCTTAAGCTTGATTCATCTAAAGCAAATAGTAAAGAGGGACTAGTAACTCTGGCTTCCCTGTTATAGAAAATGTAAGAAGATCACAACATATAATAATGATAAGAATGGCAATTGTCAATGTTTAGCATGGTTTGTGTGTCAGAGACTGTACTTGAACTCTACATTCATTACTCCTAAGCCTTATAATAATCCAACACAATAGCTGTTATTTTACATTTTCTAAAGATGGAGAAATTAAGTCAGAGAGATTAAGCGATGTGCCCAAGGCCACACACCTAATAAGCAGCAGAGCCGAGAAATGAAGCTGTGCTGTTTCTTATCAAAATAGGTTTGGTCATAGATGGTTTTTCTATATTACATTACTTCCTCAATCCATTACTTTTATAAAAGAACCAAATTTTTCAGACTTTTTGTGATCCAATTATTTATTTCACTCAATAATAGCGTATAGGAATCCAGAGTCAGGTCAGGACTCCAGACTTGAAAACTTAGGTGTATAAAGTAAATATAAATTCTTTATTTTGGTTACAGCTATTCCTGATTTCCCTTGAGCCCCTCATCCAACAAAGAGTAGGAACAAAATTAACTGTGAGTTCAATATGTTTTAAAGCTTAGTACTACATAATCATTTAAATACTCATTTGGGTAGTATTTCAGTCTCTCTTAGATAAACATATGTGGTCTCTCAGACAGCCTTTCCGTGCTTCTTTCCCTAAAATGGCCTTCATGTGATGAAGGTAGGGTGTGGCCTCCTTGGGGAGGTGCCAGGGAAGAGTCTGTCAGTCACCTGGTCCTCTGCTTCCCCTGGTCCCTGGGTGATGTCCTTTAGTTCAGCTGCTGCTTGATTTTGAGCTGCTGGAGCGATGATCTGAAACCTATTGCCTTGGGTGGGAGCCAGTCCTCCTCGTCTCATCTCAGGCAAGAAGAAAGAGACAAACATTCCTTTCTTGACCGCCCAGGGCTACTTGACTGATTTCATCTTTCTTGGAAGTAACCATTGTTCCCTTTTATGAATACTTCCACCCTGCTGTGGCAGAGTTAATTATTCCCTTTCTGTGGTTATCACCACTGGTCTGGCTTCTGATCTACTGTCTCAGTGTGGAGTGAGTAGGGGATCCAACAGACCCCACAGATGAAGGATTCAGATCCCTAAAACTCCCCTTGGACACTGATGGTACCTTGTGAGACTGGGCCTGTTCAGCTGGAGGATTCCTGTTTAGCATCATGCTACATCTCTTTTCTGTGTGTGCCTCTTTGTCTCGTGCTGCAGCAGTCCCCAGCAAGTCTCTCCCTCACCCCATCTCATGGATGCTCTGCGGCATCCATGGGGAGGCCCCATCTGCTCACAGGTATCCGCTGTATCTCTTGGAAGTAGTGAACTTGCAGGGAGTAGTTCCTGCTCCCACCCACCTGGCCAACTACAGTCACAACACCTCTGGCCAACTACAGTCACAACACCTCTTCTCAGTGTTCCTTCCCTCCCTCCAATAGCCCTAGGACAAGTCAACAAGCCAAGAGTCAGCAAGCAACCACCAGGCTTGAGATGTCAGGCTGTTCTCCTACCAGCTACCCTGCAAATTTTCCCAAGGAGGGGAACTCTTGGGCTCCCTTCCCTCATCTTCAAGGAAGGAAACTATTTGAGCACCTCTCTTCCTTCCTCCATGATGAAAGGGAGGGAAACCCCTTAAACACTCTAATTTCCCAGTTTCTCACCTCCTCATCTCTGTCTCATTGGTAAAAGTCATCAATCCAATTTTCCCCTCTCATGTGGGAACAAACCAGAAGTCTCTTGCTAAGAACTAGGATTTTTAAATTTTAAAAAAAATTTTAAGTTTTTTAAAATTGAAGTGTAGTTGCTGTACAATATTATATAAATTACAAGTGTAAATATAGTGATTCACAATTTTTAAAGTTATACTCCATTTAGAGTTACTATAAAATATTGGCTTTATTTCCCATGTTGTACAATATGTCCTTGTAGCTTATTTTATACATAATAGTTTGTACCTCTTACTCCCCTACCCCTATATTGCCCCTCCCCACTGGTAGCCACTAGTTTGTTCTCTATATCTGTAAGTCTGCTTCTTTTTTGTTATA
>NW_020185328.1:9872082-9966086 GCF_003031525.2 Neophocaena asiaeorientalis asiaeorientalis
AAAATTGAAGTGTAGTTGCTGTACAATATTATATAAATTACAAGTGTAAATATAGTGATTCACAATTTTTAAAGTTATACTCCATTTAGAGTTACTATAAAATATTGGCTTTATTTCCCATGTTGTACAATATGTCCTTGTAGCTTATTTTATACATAATAGTTTGTACCTCTTACTCCCCTACCCCTATATTGCCCCTCCCCACTGGTAGCCACTAGTTTGTTCTCTATATCTGTAAGTCTGCTTCTTTTTTGTTATATTCACTAGTTTGTTGTATTTTTTAGATTCCACTTATAAGTGATATCATACAGTATTTGTCTTTCTCCATCTGACTTATTTCACTTAACATAATACCCTCCAAACCCATCCATGTTGCTGCAAACGGCAAAAGTTCACTCTTTTTTTATAGCTGAGTAGTATTCCATTGTATGTGTGTGTGTGTGTGTGTGTGTGTGTGTGTGTGTGTGTGTGTGTGGTGTGTGTATACACATATATATACGTATATATACATGCCACATCTTTGTTATCCATTCATCTGTTGATGGACACTTAGGTTGCTTCCATATCTGGCTACTGTAAATAATGTTGCTATGAACATTGGGGTGCATGTGTCTTTTTGAATTAGTGGGGTTTTTTTAAGATATATACCCATGAGTGGAATTGCTGGGTCATATGGTAGTTCTATTTTCAGTTTTTTGAGAAACCACCAAACTGTTTCCCACAGTAGCTGCACCAACAGTGTACACGGGTTCCCATTTCTCTACATCCTCATCAATATTTGCTGTTTGTGCTCTTTTTGATGATAGCCAAACTGACAGGTGTGAGGTGATATCTCGTTGTTTTGATTTGCATTTCCCTGATGATTAGCAATATTGAGCATCTTTTCATGTGCCTGTTGGCCATCTGCATTTCTTCTTTGGAAAAATGTCTACTTAGCTCTTCTGCCCATTTTTTAATTGGGCTGTTTGTTGAGTTGTATGATCTTTTTATATACGTTGGATATTAATCCCTTATTGGTCATATCACTTACAAATATTTTCTCCCGTTCAGTAGGTTGTCTTTTCATTTTGTCAGTGGTTCCCTGTGCTGTGCAAAAGATTTTAAGTTTAACTAAGTCCCATTTGTTTATTTTTGCTTTTACTTCCTTTACTTTCAGAGATAGATCAAAAAAAAATATGATTTATGCCAAAGAATGTTCTGGAACTGGGATTTTTTTCAAACTCAGCATTAAAGCATTTAGTAATTTTATTCTCAGAAAGATGTTATCTCTTTTGTAAGCCTTGCACTGTTTGTAACCTTCAGGAGCTAGAGAAGATTTCAGTTAATACTTCACACTGTCCTGTAATGATGCCTAGTATTTAGGATTTAAGACATTTCATTCATTTTACTTTAATTTTTAATGTAATTGTGGTTTGGTTTGGTTTTGCTTTTGTCCAGAAGATTCCCTACTTTATTTCTGTGTGGTGAAGTTCCCACTATAGTCACTGAGAGTTTGAAAATTTATTAAATGAATTCTTTCTGATAATTGTTACTGGTATAATTATTTAATGACTAATTTTAATCAGCTGCTCTTTGTACAAAACATATTTTTTCACTATGATTCACTGAATCATAAAGTTCAGGCCTAAAAGGGACTTTAGATGTTAATTCACGCAAATCTCTTATTTTACAAATGAGGAAACTGAAACTCAGAGAGGTTAAGTAATTTGGCTAGTGTTATATTGTTAGTTTATTAGTAGTTTGGTCAGGACTCCCTAGTCCTTTGGAGCACTTACAAATATTGAATTTGGAATTATTTGTATAATTTTTCATGTATAATCTGACTTACCCCACCCTCACTAAAATTAACACACTAAATTAAGCTCTGTCAGGGCAGGAACTGTCTATTTTGTTTTCTGCTGTATCCCAAATGCTTAGCACAGACTCTTGTATATAATAAGTGCATAATAAGTATCTATTAGATAAAGGAATGAATAATGGATGGTTGGATTCAACAAACAGGTATGTAGATTCTACCATGATTTAGGTACTAGTGCTTGGTTTGGGAGTTGCAAAGGTGAATAAGACTGAGTCCAGAAAAGAGGCAGACACAGAAACCAAAGGCTACAGGAACCCCAAGGAATGATTCACTGTGGGAAATTGTGTTTCTTCTTCTCCTGGAATGGGAAGGCAGCCCTGGGTAATAGGGGCTGAGAGCCTCAGCCCTGGAGCCCTTCATGAGCACCTCCAGGATCCAAGACATAGATCTCCACTCAAGACCTTGTACATCATTGCCCCTTAGACAATCGCATATTGCGTTTCTGTTCTGTTTTATTCTAGAAGAGTGGCTCATAGTAAGTTAAAAATACACCAATGTGTCCACAATTTCAGCAGAACAGATGACTCACAGTTCAAATCACATGAAGGGAAATGATTATAAGTCAGCTGTGAACTTATCGGTTCCAGAATAACTTAAGGCACTAGCCTGCCTAGTTCAATGAAGACACCGGTTCACAGTCACATGTAGAACTGATTTCCCAGGTCCCTTAGGATCCTTTTGATGTTGCCATCTGGTGCTGCAATAGTAGACAGATTATGTCATTGTCGTGTTGAGTTGTTTTTTCCATCGAGCAAAGTACCAAAGGAGAGAGATGAGATTCCTTCTCCCTGTCCTCACATTCAAACTTTTAGTCACAAGAAGTCAGGGGCCATGAAGAACTGCTCTCTGGGGCTTCCCTGGTGGCGCAGTGGTTGAGAGTCCACCTGCTGATGCAGGGGACACGGGTTCGTGCCCCGGTCCGGGAAGATCCCACATGCCGCGGAGCGGCTGGGCCCGTGAGCCATGGCCGCTGAGCCTGTGCGTCCGGAGCCTGTGCTCCGCAACGGAAGAGGCCACAACAGTGAGAGGCCCGCGTACCGCACACACACAAAAAAAGAACAAGTGCTCTCTGTTCATATTAATCACTCAACGAATTATTACCAGAGTCTGTTCTAACCACTAGAGAGAAAGTGGGAAGTGCCCCTGGCAAAGAAGGATAAACACTCTCCCCAGTAGCATCCGTTGTACCCATGCATTAGATCTGCCATCTCTCTTCCAGGAGGGTGCCCAGGTTGGGAACTACACCGTATGGCTGAGGTGGAAATGAAGATGCAGCAGCTGGATGTGAGTAGAGTTGACATAGAAAGCAGATTTGTAGAATTATATCACCAGTCCCTGACACTGTCATGGATCAGGTATTTCAAAATGAAATGCCTCAGATAGACATTCAACAGTGGGCAGTGGCCATCAGCAGATCGTTATCCATGGGTCAGTCGAATAATATAGGCCTTCTATACAGAATAAAATAGTTCAGAATTTTGTTTAAATAAAGAGATCAGATAAGCAAGAAAAAAATAGTATACAAAATCATAGAGAATGTAGGAAATATATAGCAGAGACATTGAACACAAGAAATCTTTTACTATTAACAGAAATAAAAAATTTTAAAGAACTTGGAGAGTTAAGAACAAAGTCTGTAACTGTCTCAAGGAAAAAAAAAAAAGAGGCAGTATTTATGCTATGAAGTTTGCAGCCTGGCTGATAAAGACATAAAATGACCAAGGTTTTGAGATTTAATGTACAGAGTTGCTAAATCAACAACTAAAATTGTTCTAAAATTTCTAGCAGAAAGAGTGTAAGGAAGCAAACAGGAAGAGCTCATTTGCTCCATTTTGTGGCGTGTGTAAGTGTGTCTGTGAATTAGGATTAATAGGCCAAGTTGTTCACAGAGTTGATTGAAACCATATGTACATATTCATATATACATTCATATTGTACAGCTAATTCATACATATTCATATTAATGTAAAAGTGAAGATGATGGCCATTACTACAAAACAAGGTACAATTGGCACTCTCAGTGGACATGTAAAACTATACAGGGCTGTTCACTGGTTTGGTCCAGCATCTTCTGGTCCCTACCTGGATACTCATGGCTGCCATAAGAGTGGTGATAGTTCACCATAGAATCATGTTTACTCATCAGAGAGCCTAAGAATTTAATAGGAATCTATGGACTTTACTAACATTTGCACAGACACAGAACGTGAAGTTACTTTGTCACTGAATAATTTAATTCATTATGTATTCTCAAACTTTAGAACAATAGGTACCAAATTGCTGCTATGGAAAATATTTCTTGCTTATGAAGATTCAAGGTATTTACTGGTTGAATGGTCTAATGACATATGAAGCAAATGAGATTACCAGTGAAATCCATTCTTTCTTCAACGATTAAAACAGTCTGAAGCTCTAGACATTCATACCTTTCCAAGAATTCAAGACTTTTGAAAGATGGTTCAAGGAAAAATCAGCCAGCAAACCCATATTTACCAAGAATCAAGGTAGCAACTTCACTTTGAAGTGGTTCATAAAGACTTATATGAGGTGGTTTTTAGGTCTGGTTTATTACCACCATTTCTAATTTACTTTAAAACATAGAAGTGGCTTCCTGAAGACAATGAGAGGGAAGTTAAAGTGGTGAAGTGAGAATAGCAAGGGCAAATTGAGGATTGAATATGGGGAAGGAGGAGCATCCCCATTCCACACTCCATTAGTTTCTTTTTATTTCAGGGGTAAGATTGTTCCACCACGTCTTCCACAAGCTCGAATGACAAACTGTTGTCACAGTTATAATACTTCAATGCATAGATATTAATGATCATTCTCATTCTAGGATTCGATGTATCACATCTCATAAAAACAACATTTAAAAAACGTTAGAACAGAATTCTACAGGATTATATGGGAACAAGTCATTTCATGCTGCAGAAACCAAGGAAAGCTTTATGAAGAGGATTATATTTCATCAAGAGCCCCGAAGCAGGAAGAATTTAGATGTGCAGAATTGGTGAGCTATTCCAGGCAGAAAGAAGAGCCTGAGCAAAGGAAAAAGGCATCAGGCAAATGTATCCAAGGAACAGGAAGTGAATCAGTTTAATTTGAGCTTACAATGTGGGAGAGGAAACAGTGGATAATTAAGATCAGGGTCTTAAAAGATAGAATAAGAAATTCAGTAGGCAACAAAATGGACTCTGGAGGCAACCAATTAGGCTGAGCTTCAACTCTGCACTTACCGGCTCCATTAAGCCTCAAATAACTCAGTGAGTTAAATAATAATATTCTCACTTTTGTAATAGAGAAAACTGAGGCTTAGACTGGTCAATAACCTGTGGGTATCAGATAGCTGGGTAAGAAAGAGACAAGAGTGGAAATTAGGACTCCACAGCCTATGCTCTTTCCACTCTGCTCTAGTGTCCTCTGCTGCATTGTCATCTTTGGTTTAGTAGTCTTTTCCTCTGTGGACACGATGAGCATTTTGCCACACTGGCTGTGTCTTTGTTTCCTAAAATCCTAGCACCGTGTCTGGCATATATATGTGAACAATAAATGTTAGTTGAATGAAAGAATAAGTATCTAGCAACCTGTTTTAATGGCAGAACTGAGCCCAGGAGAGAGGCTAGGGCTGGAGATAAACAGATGTGGAAGACACCTGCTGACAGGTCATTGGTGTAGCCAGCAGATAGATAAGTTGATATGTGCTTGTAATAAATTCAAAGGCCATTTAATGAATACATTGACTTCAGGGTGAGCATAAGAATACTTTCTCTTTCTACTCATATTGAATGGTAGCTATCAAGTCCAAAGGTATCAGGATGACTGTCACCACGAAGCCACCAGGGTCATGTTAGGAAGCACCTTCTTTTGAAGGCATGTACTCAGGATAAGAGAGATTGACAAAAACTTCCTCTTCTCTTTCCACAAAGGCAGTTCCAACATTGGGACTTTCAACATTTCGTTAGCATGAATAATCTTCACAAATAACACCTGCCAATTTCTGAAAAATTACAAGTGAGACTGTTGTGAAAGACAAGAGAAACACAATTCAAAATTTCCCTAAAAGGAATGTGCTATGGTCTTGTGCTGTGTTTTCTAGAGATGAGAGGAGTGATGACTTCTGGGAATCCATTTGGAGCTTATAATTTGATAATAGATTAACCGGTGAGAGGCTTTGTTTTGCTTTAAAAACAGGAGTGTAGTAATGGCCAACGGGTTTTCAGAAAGGCAGAAACAAAGTCGTAACAACCTTTTTTTGTTCTGATGATTGTGATTCTGCAAAACTAGTGACCAGTGGCAGATGAATGAAAAGACGCCTAGCCCATAGCACCAATTATCAGGGATTAGTAGACACTCTGTTTGATTGGCTTAAATTGCATCCTGTTTTCTAGCTATAGGCATGAGAGATAATAGAGAAGGCAGTTGAAATGCTCAAGTGTCGAATTACAGACATGAAGAGAAACCTGTATTTATAACTTGATACGGTTAATCTCTCCACTGCCCCCCCGCCCCCAAATCTAGGCTAGTCAATGGAGATGGGGTTTGAAAATGATCATCCTAAAAAATAATGGAGCAAATAAATTCACAAATTCAAAACATATCAAACAATGGGGTTGAAGAAGAAGTAATATTTAAATGTATTATAAATTACTCAAATCATCATTTTAGAGTATTCTTCATGTACATGACACTGATGAGCTGTATAGTGGTACAACCATGAAGACATACTTTGGGGGCTGGAGCAGATGATAGGAACAAAAGTACATAAATCCTATACAGGGTACAATAGAGATACAGGTTTTCCACACTCTCTGAAAGTAGGCCTTTCCTATTAAGTAATTTGTAAGCCAAAACTGTGTAAAGCAAAGACGCAGGTATCTTAGGACACGTCTTGCTAACAGATGCACAAAAAAATCAAGATATGGCTATCATCAAAAAGACAAGAAATAACAAGTGCTGGTGAGAATGTGGAGAAAAGGGAACTCTTGTGCATGGTTGGTGGGAATACAAATTGGTGCAGCCATTATAAAAACAGTATGGAGGTTCCTCAAAAAATTAAAAATAGAGCTACCATATGATCCAGCAATTCTAATTCCGGGTGTTTATTCGAGAAAATGAAAACACTAATTCAAAAAGACGTATGCACCCCTTGTTCGTTGCAGCATTATATACAATAGCTAAGATATGGAAGCAGCCTAAGTATCCATTGATAGATGAATAACAAAGAAGATGTGGTATATATATACAATGGAATATTACTCAGCCATAAAAAAGAGTGAAATCTTACCATTTGCAACAACATGGATGAAACTAGAGGGTATTATGCTTAGTGAAATAAGTCAGACAGAGAATGACAAATACTGTACGATTTCACTTATATGTAGAATCTAAAAAACAAAACAAATGAACAAACAAAACAAAACAAGAACAGACTCATAGATACAGAGAACAAACTGGTGGTTGCCAGAAGGGAGAGTGGGCGGGGGGGACAGGCAAAATAGGTGAAGGAGATTAAGGGGTACAGACTTCCAGTTAAAAAATAAATCACAGGGTTGTAAAGTAGAGCATAGGGATTATAGTCAATAATATTGTAATAACTTTGCATGGTGGCAAATGGTAACTAGACATTGTGATCATTTCTTAATGTAAAAAATATCAAATCACTATGTTGTACATCTGAAACTAACATAATAGTGTAGGTCAATTATAATTCGATGAAAAAGAAAAAGGATACTGAAAGATAATAGATAAATCAAGATAAAGCACAGATGCTCACAGACACAGTTCAAAGCTATGGCAGCTTGATGCTGGGGTGCTGAGCACAGTTCCCAGGGAAGGAGCTTGGTGGTACCACTCTTGCTGCACAGGTCATGTGCTGCCTCTATAACGCTAGCTACAAAACAAGTGCTGAATGCCATTTTTTATTTTCTCCTTTTTTGTAAAAGCAAAAATCTTTGGATTTCTTTTGGTTAGAGAAAACAAGTACTAATGCAAGTCTTTCATAAAAGCAAAGTGACGTAAAGCGAACTATCAAAAACCAGGGGATACCTGTACAAGCACATTCTAGAGAACAGCAAGGAAGAAATTACTTAAATCCACCAGGGCTGAATATAGATGGCTTTTATGAAGAAGGTACATTTAACTGGATCCTTGTAGCTATGGGAATATTTCACTAAATGGAAAACAGATGAAATTAATAATAAGCTGAGGGAATCAAATAAGTAAGGGCTCAGAAATACAAAAGTATAGGATTCATAGGTCACATGTGATCAGTATAGTGGAAGATATACCTAGTAAGGTAAACTGGAATGAAATAATGGAATGCTTGGAATTCCATGCTAAAAAAATTACAAGTTATTCTCTACACCAGCACTTTCCAAAAGAATTTTCTGTGATGAGAGAAATGTTCTATATCTATATCTACATTTATATCTAATTCCATCCAAACATGGTGACCACTAGCCACACATGACTATTTAGTACTTGCAGTGTGTCTAGTTCAACTGAGAAACTAAAGTTTTAATTTTATTGTTTTAAAATTATTATTAAATAATGTGTTAAACTTAAATAGCCATAGGTGGCTAGTGTACCATATTGGACAGTGCAGACAATGGTAGCCACTAAAATGTTTGCACAAGAGACTGACATGATTGGAGAAATGCTTTAGTATTCGTTTTCCTTTGCAAAATCTAAAATGTTGATTTATTCGGGGAAGGGACCTCTTTAAATTAGTCACTGCCCATGTTATCTCTACTAGATATTTAGTTTTATGATTTCACCTAATTAGAAAAACACTGTGAATGCTAATTAATTGTATTATAGAAGAACAGTTAATAGAGAAAATGTGACTAAATGAAAAAGATTTTAAAAAACAGTAGCAGATGGTAAATTCTGGTAAGTTTTAAAAATTTCTAGCACACCAACATGAATGCCTTGTGACTCTTGAGAAACAGCACATTTCATTCCTTGGATGGAAAGATTATATCTTACTCATTCTAAGCTGATTAATATATGCATTACTAATAGACTGTTCATAAGGCATATAGTAAAAAGACAAAAGTAAGAAATGTAGACACTTAAAAGGGCATACTGGTTCTGACACATATGTGTGATTTAGAAATTTTAGGCCTCTAGGCTCACAGAATTGCCATTTTTCCATAATGATAAAAAAGAATAATAAAAACTCAAATGTGTTCTTTGCATTCTGTGAAAACAAACTTAAAAACATAAATTGATGTCATGGATTTATTTTTCTCTGGGGCTTCTATGAGACTCAAAAAAGCTTTTACTTCAAAGCTTCTGTCAGAATATTCATTTAAGTCAAAATGAAAATGCTTCTCTATGTATTTTAGCTAGAGCATTTAAATTTAGAAGCTCCTTGGAGCTCAAGTTGTTTCCTTATTTGTATTTATCTTAGCCAAGTTAGGTTGACTGGTGAAGACCCGATTTGATGGAATTACAGATTTCCCATTGGTAGGTAAAATAGTCATGCCAATGAATGGACATTGAAATCCTAAAACATTAAGTTCCAAATATGTTCCTGAAATAACTGGAAATTCCTCTCTTCTACTTGCACAAGAGGTTGACTTCCTGTGACATGTACATTAACCTAACATGAGCTCAGATGGCCACATTTAAGCCAGAGGTTGTGTATGAAAACAGAAAATTGGTCAGTGAGTAGAAGAGAGAACTCACCATGTGCCAGGCCTCCTTCAGAGCAAGTCAAAATTCCCTTCCATGTATCTGATTTTCTAAGTTAGCAAGCTACATGTGGCCAATTAGTTAATAGTCTACTACCCTCAGGCCAAAAAACATGAAGTCATCCTTGATGTTTTCTCTTTCTCTCATATACCACATGCAATCTGTCCAAAAGTCCTGTTTGTTCTATCTTCAAAATATATCTAGAATCTAACCAGTTCTCATCGCCTCTACTGACTTCATCTCATCTGAATCACATAGCCTCCCAACTGTTCTCCATGCTCCTACCTTTGCCCTCTGTCCTCTTCCTAAACCAGCAGACAGATGTGCCTTTTAAAAATTTAAGTCAGATAGAAAACAAACTTATGGTTACCAAAGGGGAAAGGTGGGGGGGCACGGATAAATTAGGAGTTTGTGATTAACATATACACACTGCTATATATAAAATAGATAACCAGCAAGGACCTACTGTATAGCACAGGGAACTCTACTCAATATTCTGTAATAACCTATATGGGAAAAGAATCTGAAAAAGAATAGATATATATACACCTGAAACTAATAAAACATTGTAAATTAACTATACTCCAATATAAAATTTAAAAAAAATTTTAATATAAGTCAGATCATGTTAGTCTTGGCTCAAAACCCTTCACTAATTTCCCATTTCATTCAGAGGAAAAGTCTAAGAACTTACTAGGTTTACAAGGTCCTACGTGATTCGGCTGCATTCCCTCTGCCCTTCCCCTCCTTCACTCCGCTCCAGTCAACCCACCCCGCTGCTGCTGCCAAAACATGTCAGGCATCCTTCCCCTCTAGGATATTTGAACTGGCTGCTCCCCCAGATACTGGCAGGGTTAACTCCATCACCTTCTCAAATCTTTGCTGGAATGTCATGTTCTCCATGACACCTTCTTTCACCACTCTATTTAAAATTGTAATCAGCCACAGGCTCATGAAAAGATGCTCAACATTGCTAATCATCGGGGAAATGCGAATCAAAACCACAATGAGATATCACCTCACAGCTATCAGAATGGCTATCATCAAAAGTTTACAAATAACAAATGTTTATGAGGATGTGGAGAAAAGGGAACACTTGTACACTGTTGGTGGGAATATAAATTGGTGCAGCTACTGTGGGAAACAGTTGGCGTTTTCTCAAAAAACTAAAAATAGAACTACCATATGACTCAGCAGTTCCACTCCTGGGTATATATCTGAAAAAAAACGAAAACACTAATTTGAGAAGATACATGCACCCCAATGTTCATAGCACCATTATTTACAATTGCCAAGATATGGAAGCAACTTAAGTATCCATCAACAGATGAATGGATAAAGAAGATGTGGTATATAGATACAATGGAATACTACTCAGCCATAAAAAGAACTAAATTTTGCCATTTGCAACAAATGGATGGATTTGGAGGGCATTATGCTAAATGAAATAAGTCAGACAAAAATAAAAACTGTATGATATTGCTTATATATGGAATCTAAAAAATATAACAACTAGTGAATAAAAAATAAAAGAAGCAATTCACAGATATAGAGAACAAATTAGTGCTTACAGGGGGGAGGGGCAATATAAGGGTAGGGAAATGGGATGTACAAACTATTGGGTGTAAGATAGGCTCAAGGATGTATTGTACGACATGGGGAATATAGCCAATATTTTGTAATAACTGTAAATGAAAAATAACCTTTAAAATTGTATAAATTTTTTTTAAAAAACTGAAACTGTCCTCTGTCCCTCCTTACTCTCCTCTGCTTTTTCTTTTCGCATGGTATTTATCACATTCTAACAACCTATATGATTTATAAATATAAAAAATACATATATGATTTATAAAATATTATTTTATTGTTTCCACCTTCTAGATATATGTTATACGCGTGTATTTTATTTGTCTATGTGCTGAGTAGCACAGCAGTGCCTGGCACATACTAGGAACTCAAGAAATATTTGACTGAATGAATGATTACAAAACACTGTTTTCATTTTAATTTGTGTAGCTTAATCATGTATTTATAAACCATTATATTTCTAGACCTTACAAAAACATTGTCTGAGTTAGATTTTCTCAGCACCTAAACTCCCACATGGTAAATCAGGAATCCCTACAAATGGCATTAACTCTTTCAAGTCATCATGGTGCAATTTTTAAAGGTTTCAACCTATTTGTTTTTAAAAAACATTAGAAAGTTTACTTTTTCCTGCTAGGATATCTTTCTAAATTTCTTTGGCTGAGTCCTAAGCATTCTATACATATAGACACAGATAGTTCATTCCTGCATTCATGTGTATCTATTTTAAGCCAGACATTGTCCAATGCACAGAGAAAATAGAGATTTCTAGGACATGGTCCTACTGATGAGAAGCTCAGAATCTTACAGTGAGAGAGACTAAACTGTAAGTAAATTATTACTTACAAACAACATAGTGTTGAGTGCAGCAATTTGACTCTAAGTGCAATAATAAAGGCACAAGCAAAGGGCCATGGATTGCAAATTCACTTTTGATCTGCTTATTAAATGATAAAATAGCATGGAACTGTTAGGAGGGCATGGGATTTAACAATGAGATGGTCTTGGGTTTGAGTCCCATACTTCACCATCTTTTACTTTTCAACATATGTCTTTACTGAAGTTTAATATACACACAGAGAAGTGCACATTCTATTTGCACAGCTGAATGCGTTTTCACAAGATGAGCACACCCGTGTAACCTGCACCCAAATCAAGGAGCAGAACGTGAGCAGTTTCCCCTAAATCCTTCTTGAGCTCTCTCTGTCACTTCATTCTCCTATGGGTAACCACTGTCCTGATTTCTAACAGCATAGATTTTTTTGGCCCGTTTTTGTTCTTTATATAAATGAAATCATACAGCTTGTATATTTTGTGTCTGGTGATTACTCAACATTATGCCTGTGAGACTCATCCATGTTGTTACATGTAGCTGTAGACTGTTGATCCTCATTGCTTATAGTATTCCATGCTGTGAATCTAACACAATTTATGTGTTCTACTTGTTGGTGATCGTTGGAGTATATTTTAGTTTAGGACTATTTAAAATAGTGCTTCTGCGAAAATTCTAATACATATCTTTTGGTGAATATAAAAATACATCAGCTTCAATAGTTATTCCCAGTTTTCTAAAGTGGTTGTGCAAGTTTACATTCCCCCAGTAGTGTGTGTGAGTTCTGTTCTAAGTGCTTTTTTTTTTTACCATATACATATTTATATGAGTCATGTACCTTTGTGTCCCCTACCTCCACATATCTACTTCTATCATATTATTAAAACATAGTATTACGTTTACCTGTACTTAATTACTACAAGCCCATGTCTCCCTACTAGACAGCGAACCTTTTAGTCTTGCTGTTTGTATTCGTAGCTCCAGACACAGGTCTGGATCATACAAGGTTATTTCATAATTGTTTGATCAATGAACATATTAATGAATAGATAAATATATAGGATTTTCCTATTCTTAGTGTATAAATTATACACTTGGAAATTTTCCTAAAGTTTTCAGACATTGTAGGAGAGTTTTCAATCTCTTACCTCTACTAACCCAAAAATTCATAGAGGTCTTTGAGATCCAGAATCCAAGTGTCTGGCTCAGCTACTCGGCCAGTGTAGAGAAAAGAAATAGAGCATAGGGAAATTCTGCTTTGGCTGAAGAGTTGTGTTATACATCATTATTTCATCCTGCATTTACCCCAGATTTCACAGACCAGTATGTATACTCCACATTTACAAAAAAGTAAAAGCCTCAGAAAGACCTTCTAAAAAAAACCCTGTAAATAAGGGGTATACTTATCAGGCCAATGTACACAATATGGATAGTCTTATGTATTTAGAATTTTTTCTGGATAAACAAAATATTTACAAATGGCCCTGAAAATACAAATAGCCCAGTGGGTTGTCAATTAGTGAGGGAAATAGAATAATTAGGAGGGAGATATTGGGGGGTTTTTGTGCAGAATGAGAGAAATTCAGCACTCAAGATTTCAATAAATAGGAATGTTGTGTTATCTTTTCAACCTCTGAATCATGAAAAAACTTTCAAATAGAAAAGAACCTTAAACAATTAGAAAATCTATAGAGATAAACTCGTTGTTATACAGGTTTTGTTGTTGTACTTGTGTTTTGAAACACATTTCCCCTCAAATACAAAATAACATCTGCTAAAAAAAAAAAGAAAGCAAGGAAGGGAATAGGAAAGGAAGAATGGAAGGTTGCAGGCCTTTGTAACACTGAAAGGCATGGTGATGATGAAGTTCTAAGAGAAAGGAAGGAAGGGAATAGGAAAGGAAGAATGGAAGGTTGCAGGGCTTTGTAACACTGAAAGGCATGGTGATGATGAAGTTCTAAGGAATGAGGATGCATAGGGATTTGCAGTTGGACTGATAGTAACTACTAGTATAATCTTGGAATTAGGCTCTCTGAGTCTCAGTTATTTCATTTACATAATGCAAGTAATACATATCTCACAGGTTGATCTGAGAATTAAATATGGCATATGCAATATACTTTATAAAGTGCTTGTCACAATGCCTGACTCATAACACTCAATGAATTTTTACCTTGTATTATGGCCAAATTTGTCATGACATCATTACTATCAACTATACCAGGGCCTGTGGTAGATCCCGTTAGACTCGTCTCCTGGGGTGAGAAACTGCAACATGAGAAATATTTGACACTTTATCAGTAAAATTTTCTGCGGTTAAACTTGCCCTATTTAAATTATAAATGGCATAAATATCTGTTAGGAATGAATGAGCATTTAAGCATGGCTTCCAACCATCTCTGTGGGGTTTGGGAAGTTGCTGCCCTGGGTGCAGAGCCCTTGAGCCTTCTCAAGTGGATGCAGTCAATGGTCTCTACTCTGAGACAGCTGCTTAATAGCGACAGAGCAAGGTTCAGCCCTTTGCTGAGACATAGCCTGTGTGTCAGCAGTGAGCCAGAGAAACATTCCCACCAAGAGGCTCCTCCTCAAGAACTTTGGAAAGTTCTAGCTATCACCTCAAAGGTTATCACCATTCCCACTTGCTCTGCTACTTCCAGCAAAGAATCTGGACTCCACCCTTTTGCATCAAATCAACAGTTAAGCCTGTTTGATTTTCATCATTACATTTATCACTATCTGATATGTTCTCACTTATGTCTTTGGTGGGAGAGGGGTTAATTATTTATCTGCTGTTCATTTATCACTATCTTATGTTGTTTCTGCATTTTTATTTGCTTATGGTCCATCTGGACTTCTTACATGCACTCTCCAGGAGAATGTATATTCCTTGACAGAGGAATTATGTATGTCTTATTCACTGCTGTATAACGCAGCACACTCTCCCAATGTGGGAGCAGAAGAGATTCTGCCTGGAGACGCTAGGTATGCAGTAAGCATCTTGATTCCTTGCAACGATGTATCCCCAAGTAAACAAAGAAACCCTTTATTTACCCACCCTTAGAATTTCATATCAGGGAGAGATGAGCCAGCTTTCCCATGGCAAGAATGTATTTGTTGTTCCTTGTCCTTTCTATTGCCTCTCTTCCAAACAATCAGCCTGGCTTTTAAGCATTACACTTTCCCCATATAGCCCTTCCATAACAGGCTACAACTCCCTTTGCAAAAGTAATTGTGAATACTTACTTCTTTCGTACATCTGGAACACACCAAAGAGCACTGATTGTCAGTGTATGAGGCTACCTGAAAATCTGCCATATCTCCAGCTACTATGTTTTTTCAGGCTATTTAGAATATTTAGTGCAATGCAGTCTTCATTATCCACTCTCTTTATACAAGCAAGTTGTTATCCTTGCCTGACTACACTGAAGTGCACTTAGAATCATATATCCATTCAGGATTCGTTCCTCCCTAGGAGAGAAGATGTGAGCTGTACTCTGCCAGATTCTTGTCTGTAAAGGGTGACCTTGAAAGGTCCAGTAGAAAGTGGCCTCTTCAGTCCTAGGTGCTTTGCCTCAGCTGTGCCTGCTCATAAAGTAAGCTTTCAGGCCATGGATCCTGGTAGTTATCAAGCATTGTTGCACAGGGAACAGACAATGCTTCACTACTGTCAAAACCTGCTCTTACACAAGGTAAAGAACGTCAGAAGCTGGAACTATAAATGATGTGGCATATTCGGAGGGCAGAAACCAATTTCTATGGAACACCTGCCTCATTTAAGGCTACCATATGACACATGGTTTCACAAGTGTTCAGAAAACTTCATTTACTTTACAAAACTCAATTAATTCTTGAGTTCCCTCCCTGGATAAAACAAAACTGCAGCTATAGTGAGGGCATGAGTAGCAGTCTTTACTGTGACAAGAAATAGAACCAAGAAAAGATCTGCAAAAGATGAACTTGAAAGGGACATCCAGACACTGGTTCCTGGAAGCAGTGGCGGTGTTGCCTCTCTCCCTGGCCTGATCCCCGATGGCAAGAGCCTCCTTTCTCTGACATGCCCTCCCACGTGTTGGGTCTTGTACAGAATTAGAGGTCATGTTCCCAGGGTGGCATGGACCATTTTCAAGCAGGCAATGAAAAGACATCATAATGGGGGAAATGGGAAGATACTTGACCCGTAACGCTGCTTTATCACATCAACCCATACCCACCCCAGGGTGCTCCAACGGCCCATGGTCCACCAACAGCACACTCCTCCGATCGGATTAACGGTGGCGCCCAGTCACCTACCAAGCATGTTTCCAGTTTAAGCCGTCTCCGGCTCTCAACCACCACCCACTTCTCGCCTCCACCTTCCCATTCCTCTCTACAGACATAATTAACTAGTTGATTACTGACTAATCCTTCTGTTAGGGAAGATTTCAGCCTCACTGTAAGGCCTGATTCTGAAATCTGTAAGGATTTGTGACACTAACAGGGAAAAAAATTCGAGACCAGCTAGCAAAACGTTCCTGAAGGATAGAAATACTCAAGATCTAAAAATTATCTTAAGGGGATGGAGTCAACACCCTCAATCCCCTTTTCTCCTTACTCCCAGCTCCCTGTTATGAAGGACCGGTAACCTTAGGAATAAATGATAAATTCTGTGACAATTAGGTTTCTTCCTGGGAGCTCCTCGGGCATGCACGAGTAACTCGTGGGGGGGGGTGGTCGGGAGAGGTGAAAGGGTCGCACATTGCTACAGACCCCGACTCTGTTCCTTTGGCCACCTGGTCCCAGGTTGCTGCGTTCCGGGGACGGCGCGCGCAGGGAAGCGCGCCAGGCGGTGGTGTGACACGGGGGGCGTGACTGCAAGCCCCCCGCGCGCACCCTTCCCCACCCCCGCGCCACGCTCCGCTCGAGCAGCGTGACTGGCCGCCGCCGTCGCCGCCCGCATACCGGGTTCGGGAGGCTCAGAGCGCGGCGCGCCGAGCGGGACAAGCAGGCGGGCGGGGTGCTGCCTGGCGTCGGGCGGGCTGCTGCCTGGCGTCCGCCGCGCTGTTCTCCTTCCTCCGTTCCCTCCGCCCCCTCCGCCCCTCCGCTGGCGGCCGCGCAGCCTAGAGCCCGGGAAGCCGCGGCTCCGAGGCCGCAGCTCCGGCGTGGGGACCAGCACCGAGGAGGGGGCGGTGGGAGCTCTGAGACCACAGTCGCCACGGAGAGGCGGAGGGGGACCCGGCCTGGGTAGGCAGAGCCGAGCGCGTATTTGCGCGTGAGAGCGAGGGCTGCGCGGTGCTCGGTGCGGACACCGCCAGCCCCAGCCCTGATCGCCGCAGCCCGGGAGCCTCCCGCCTGCGCCCCAGGGCGCGCGCGGAACAGCCATGAACACCAACGAAGCCAAGGAGTATCTGGCCCGGAGGGAAATCCCGCAGCTTTTCGAGGTAGGGGGCTAGGTCTGGCAGAGAGGACGGGAGGGTCGGGGAGGGCATCCCCGGGGCTCGGGGTGAGAGGCCGTTCGCCGTCCCACCTTGCCGACGCGGGGCACGGAAGTGAAGGCGCTTGCGGAAGCTTGCTCGCCCGCTTGCCCAGGGGTAGCTGCCTGTCTGGCGGGTTGCGGGGTCCTTGTCGGAAGGCTGGACTCAGAAGCCTCCATCTCGAAAATCAAATTTCAGTCTTCGAACAGGGTTCTGGAAGCAGGCTGCCCCCAGCGCATCCCTCCCATGTGGACCCCCAGGATGGGCTGCTGGCAGCGGCCGGCCGCGCTCTCCCGGGGCGAGGATCAGGCCAGGTGGGTACGCTGGCGCCCAGCAGCCAGCAAGGACTCGGAACTGGGAATCGAGAGCCTGAGTCCCTTCGCGCGCCGAGGGTTGGGACCCCCGCGTTGACGGGGAAGTGAGGATGAAAGCAGTCCACCACAGGGACAGCTTGGGGGAGAGGGATGAAGATGCAAAAAACAAATCCAAACCCATCAAGTGCAGCGCTACCTCCCGGGTGGCTCTCACCGAGCGCTGCTCTGCGCTTTCGGTGAATGAACTCCTGAGCACGTTTTCCCGTCACCTTGGAAGGGATGGTTCTCCTTCCTCACCTCCCCAGCCCATAGCTTTCGCCTGCCCTCACCAACCCATGTAGAGAAGGCGAATCGGAGAGGGAGTGGCGAGGCGGGCGTGACTCCTGTTGCTCTGTCTTCCGACCGCATCACAGCATCATCTGCACCAGAGACCAGGGAAATGGGGAACACTTTGGGAATGTGGGAGAGGAAGGAGGCTTGATGGATGAACTAGAACCTTGGTTAGTTCTAAACCATAGGCTACGTCGCGGATCGTCTTGTTTCCTTTCCTTCTCTCCGTATTTGAATTTTAGGACGTTCCTGAATCCTATGTGTTTTTACTTAGGTTAAGGAAAAAAAAAAAAAAAAATGGAAGCGAGCCAAGCTTCATAGAGCGACCTCTGAAACCTGCTCCCCCATTTCTGAAAGGTGATAGACTGTGGACTGATACAGTAAACTAAAAGTTATGCGTTGCTCGTTCTCCTATTTGGGGGGTTTGTTCTGCTAAAAGGAATTTTATAACACTACTTGGGAAAATAATCTTGTCTCTGTTTTCCCAAATTATCTTTAAATGGGCCGCCATAATTACAGATCTCCATTTTCCTCTCACCTCCATAAGCCACCGGTTTCAGGTCCATCTGAAGACAAGATTTCCAGGTAAATCACCCACTGAGCACAAGCCTAGTATGTGAAACCCCAATCTAGCAAGTGTGTTACTAGTATTTGAAAATAATCAGGAGGTGTTGCATAAGGACAGGTCTTGGGGGTATGCAGGATTCTCGTTAAGAGTTTTTCTTTTCTTTTTTTTAATTTTCAAAAACTAAATATGGAGATGAAGAGCTTGCAGGGTTTTGTCATAAATACTGCTATTGAGATCAATGTCATCCCTAAAAGAGTAATTAGAAACATCTGCAGCAGGGCCACCTGATTGCAAAGTGCTTCTTAATAGTACGCCTTTTTTTCTATATAAATGTGAGTACTGTTTTTCCCCCTTGGTAACCACAGAGGATTTTGATAGCTTGTGTATGAAAATCTACACTGTGCAAATAAGTGATGGCAGGCATTTTTGTTCAGGTGCTATGCTTTTCCTTGGCTTTTCTGCATATGAATGGGATGTTTTAAAATAGTGCATACCCAGAAAGGGAAGTCAACTTGCCTAGGTGAAATACAGATATACAGTGTACTTAAATGCAATCCAAGGCAATGGGAAGCTGGAAGGAGACTGCTGGTGACCTCCAAAAGCTCCATCCTTCCAGTAAGAAGAATCTGTGCTGTGCACAGCACAAGAGAGAAGTAAAACTTGGCAGCTCTCCATGTGATGAGTGTAGACAGCAAAACCAAATGCTTTAAGTTTCCAAACTTAAACCAAACGCTTTAAGTTTCCAAACTTAAACCAAACACTTTAAGTTTGAGGGAGATTTTCTCCCTCAAAACCACAATGTAGGTATACAAAGTTTCTAGGCATACAAAGTTTAGCAGTTAGATATCTATCAAGCCCAAAACATTGGGCACAGTTGTGGATACTAGACACCATTGTAGACCAAGTGATTGATTATTGAATCTACATATTGTCAAGCAACTAGCTATATCTAACTGACCTTTTCAGATTTCTTTCTGACTTGAAACATCATATGGGCTAAATGGGATATCTCTGGTAGGTTCAAGTTTGAAATGTGTTTCCATTTTTAGATTAAATGTTAAAACAAAAACCACTTTCCCCTGATGAGTTCTTAACTCTAGTTAACCTTATGGTGTATATATTGATCTTGTATTGCTGTACCTTAGAGCAAAGATTTGGCAATTAATTTGAATACTGGGGCAAGTCAAATTAGATTGTTCAGGTTCTCAAAGGGTTGACTCAAGTAGACCGAGTAAAAAATGTTTGCTGGTTGTTTTGGATCCCCGATTCTGGCTATTAGAAGAATGGATTTAAATTATCTATGAAGGAGTGGACCTCATTCCCCCTGCTAAAATCAGTACCCTTTGTGGAGTCAGATATGTTTAGGGAGGCTGGAACCATATTTTCCAGTAAAAAAAAAAAATCTTCCTTGAGTGTGTTCACTCATTTTAGGCAATGATAGGGATCAAAAAACTAAAAACCTAATCTTGAGTGACTCGAATTGCAGTTGGATTATGTATGGGGCACAGAAAATCTGGCACTTTTTTAATCCTATATCATATTTTTGCAAGATGTAGAGAGAGGAATATATGGGTTTTGGAATCAAAACCATTGACTTGGAATCCTAGGCCTACAAGTTTCTAGCTGAGTAACCTAGATCAACTCACTAACATCTCTGAGCCAGGATTTCCTAGTCTATAAATGGTGATAATAATGCCACATAGGGCTGAAAGTGCATTGGGTAAGCTAAAGCATGCAAAGATACAGAGTAAGCCCTGCCACAGAGTTAGCTACATTGAGGTAGGAGGAATCCGAGGAGTTAAACGCAATGTGTGTGTATCTGTGTGTGTGTGTAGCACAGACCTTGACATACAAACTGGGTGTGGATGCCCAGGTTAGTTTTTTCTGCTCCCTCTGCAGTTGAACTCCTCTGATTGAACATTCTAACCTACGTTATTTAGGATTTCAGAGAACAAATGTACCTGGTAGGAACTGCCTACCATTCAGAGCAAATTGCACAAGAATAATTTGAAAATAAAATACTGTATTTAGGAAAGATGTCAGCTTTTCAAAGGGTGTATGTTTTGTGCATTAATAATGGTGATAATAATCCTCTATGCTTTTTCCATGAAATACTCCAAAGGAAAATATTTTGCACATCAGTTCAGTTCCCAGGAATCAGCATTTCCAAATCTATAGCATTTTTAGAAATTAATACTTATGAAATATCAGACACCAGGTTTTCCTCTGTAATATCAATGGATATTGTAGTGATTTATTATATATCAAATGTGTTTATTTAAACTCAGTCTTTATGTTTCGAGTGAAATTTTTTTTTCTAAGTAGAGAACCGTTCAGTATGTACCTACCATGTGTGAGGGAAAGTGTCAGAGGCTGGATATTGCGAAACAAATAAGACCCACACTGTATTGTTGAAGAGTTTCTAGGTTAGAAGAGGAGACCAACACATAAACTGGTGGTTTTAGTATGAATGACAGGTAAGATAGTTTTTTCTGGGTATCATGAACACCAAGGAAGGGTGTTGGGTCCACAAGCCAACCTGAGGGCTCAGGGGAGACTTCCTGATGATGATGGTGATGATGATGACTACAACCACCAACGTTTATTATTTACTATGTTCCAGGCACTTAATATGTACTTTACAGATATTTACATACATTATATGTATGTAAAATACATTATATTTACAAAATATTTACATTTTTTAATCCTTAAAAAATCCTCTGAAACTGAGGCTTGGAGCCTTTAAGGAGGGTAGGAATGAGATAAATCATGACCGGGGCATTTTTACACACTGCACTTTATCTCATATTGATAAGGTTCTTCTATTTTAAACAGTATAGTTGGCCTTAATTGTTTAAAAGACAGAGAATGCTGAGCTGAAAACTAATTGGTCAAGAATTTAAGGGGGTATTTTAATTATGCAATCAGAGCATAATTTCAACTCTAATTGTTTATTTTTTTTTAATGCAAAGAATCAAAACAACCCAGAATTTAAAGATGGGATATACACTATTTTGACAAAGGTGGTTTAAAAACATATTTTCTGTGGGCATATTGTGTTGTATTTCAGAGCCTTTTGAATGGACTGATGTGTTCTAAGCCTGAAGACCCAGTAGAGTACTTGGAAAGTTGTTTACAGAAAGTAAAGGAACTAGGCGGCTGTGACAAGGTGAAGTGGGATTCATTTGTAAGCCAGGAGAAGAAGACCTTACCTCCGCTCAATGGAGGGCAGTCACGGAGATCCTTTCTAAGAAATGGTAATGTATTCGTAGAATAATAGACAGTTTATACTTAGACCAAGTTTCTTTAAAACCTATCATACAAACTGTAGGCAATGATTTAATTTAGTAGGTTTCCCAGCACCTAAAAGGATATTTGGCCCTGGAATGTGACTATTCTGTCTCTGCTACTAATTCTAATCACCTCCATGATAAGACAAACAAAATTACATACCATTGTATGTAATTTTGTAAGCTCAATGAAATTTTTTACTGACTTCATTAATTTTGTTTATTCTTCTTAATTAATTTACTTATTTATTTTTGGCTACGTTGGGTCTTCATTGCGGTGCGTGGACTTCTCAGTGCTGTGGTTTCTCTTGTTGTGGAACACGGGCTCTAGGCACGGGGGCTTCAGTAGTTGTGGCATACGGAGTCAGTAGTTGTGGCGCACGGGTTTAGTTGCTCTGTGGCATGTGGGATCTTCCCGGACTAGGGCTCGAATCCTTGTCCCCTGCATCGGCAGGCGGATTCTTAACCACTGCGCCACCAGGGAAGTCCTGACTTCGTTATTTTGTAAAATGAATTACATTAGCAAACTAAATTTTTCTTAAAATTGCAAATTAGACTTTTCCAAATAAATGAGTAGTTGACAGAGAGAATTGATAGTTATTGTATAACTACAACATTTTTTGATTAGCTCAGAAGAGATTTAACTTATTACTGTGTTTCCAAATTCAGAGTTCATATTAATGCATCTGCATAAATGCATGTAAAGTTTATACTAGTTAACTCAAGAAGGATTTATTTAGCAGCTACTGAATGCAATGCATGAGATTAGGCATTTGGGTGCTACAAAAGAAATGGGATGCATAAACTTGTTTAACAATTTTAGGGATAGTTTGGAACTAAGAACTGGAATTCACTAGAGGAGATTCATGGTATTCCAGCTTTCTGAAATATGTGCTTATCAAAATTAGTTCAAAATCAGCCAAGCAGCCTTTTGGGCTCCAGATAAAATTGAGAAGTACAATAGTATGTGCAAAATGAAATCAGTTCCAATCAGAGGAAACCAATTAATTCTTTCCCAGTGGCCCAAATCATTCTATTTTCAAAATTTAAGCCATTCTCAAAAATTGTACCACGAAAAGTTTCAGTTATACAGACAGAATTTGAAGCGGAGACAATTCTATTTGCAATAAATACAAGGGGGAAATAAATCTTAGTTTGTTTTATCTTACTTAGTCATGACCCACTTAGATTTTATTTGAACATGATGTGGGGAAAAGTCAGAGTGTGTTAATTTTTAAGAAACACAAGCAGGGAGAAAAAGCAGAAATGACGTTGTCTCAGAAACATCTCCAGAGAGGAGAAGACTCCTTCCCTGTCAATGCAGGGTCACCACTAGGTGATTTAGGCTTGGGTGCTCAAGAGAGAACCTTTAAGCAGTTACCACTGCAGCACACCACTTGGTAAATTACTGCTTAAGTGAACAAAATGATATTTTTGTGAGCTTGAAGGGTTCATACACCTTCCCAAAAGGGCTAACTTCCTTCCCAGGGTGTCATCATATGTTAGAATCTGGCTCAATGTTAAATACATGCCCTAGGCCCTTGTTAAATCAAGTGACATAAATATGGGGAATTTCTTTTTAAACCTTAAAGCACTAACAAACCTTAGGTATTACTGGATTTAGTCTAAGATATTTTTATGTTCTTAAATTTAAGTCTAAGAGGATGTGACATTCACTTAGTCGAAAAGCTGGTTATATAAAGTGACCGTTTTGTAACAAAATGAAATTTGAATGCTTCTGTTTTATTCTGTTACTTGACTTGATTATATGTAGAAGCCAGGCAGGCCAAGTATTTAACAGAGAATGGTGGAGACTGTGGTCAAACTAGAGAACAGAACTAGAGTGAACAATCATTGTCTAAAGGTAGTCAAGCACAAATTCTGGAAAAATGTCGAGCTGAACAAAGCACATCTATGAGGCTACGTTGGCCCCACAGATGACCAGTTTGGAACTCTTGATCTAGCAGGATAGGCTAAAATAGGAATGGAAAATGTAGATTTAACTTTCATTAGAACTGAAATCACTAGTTAATTTTAGAATCTCCATATCTGCTAGTACTTTACTAGAATTCCAACTCATGGATCTTTTAATTAATCATCAAATAAAACCTTTCACATACTATGGTGACAAGAATGTTGTATCACACTGTTTAATATCTGGAACTTAGGCTAAAAGACAGAAAATGGTTTCTAAACTGATTAATCCTATAATAATAAAATATTATTTTATGAAATGCTTTGCATGTGTGTGCTTTGTAGGTTTTTAACTATGATTTACAGAATAGCTTATTAAAATCAACAAAATTACTAACTTCCCTGTAACTGTAAGCACTATTATTATGTCTAGAAACAAAAAGTGATTCATGCATTTTTTTGCTGAAATATTGACATAACCATGCTAATATATAATTATCATGAAAAATTATTCCGTGAAATAGAACATTTTAATAATTTTTAAGCAAATTACTTTCCTAAGTAAAAATATGATAAAAGCAAGGATAAATTATTAGCTGACAGTTCTTTAAAGCGTTGTACCGTAAATATGAGGTGAGCATCCATTTTTTTCTACCGTTTGTATACAATTGAACAAATAATTACTCACAAATAAGAGTTTTAGTCCCATAACTCCAACTGTCCATAGAGCTTTTCTTCTGGAATATCTCGTTGTCAGCTTTACTCAACATGTCCAAAACCAAACATATCATATTTGCTTCAAAACCAGCCCTCCTCCACTTATTGAGTACTACTATGTGTCAGACACTCTTTTAAGACCGAGAATGTAACCACCAAAAAATAACAAACATGGCACCTGCCCTCATGAACAAACATGGCACCTGCCCTTATAGTCTAGTGATGAAGTCAGGTGTTAAAAATATAATTAGAAGCACAATGGATGCTATAGAAAATACCATATGCTATAGAACTAACCATATTAACAGAGAGATGGATCCAACCTAAGCCAGGGTTCAGGGTAGGCTTCCTGGAAGAAGTGATATGCTAATACTAAGAGACGGAGAGGTGAGTAGGTGTCAACTAGAGAAGGATGGAGGAGATTGAGAGTATACTAGGGAACAGAGAACAGAGATTTCTGACATAGAGGAAGAAGCCAGGATAAAGACAGGAAGGAGAGAAGCCCAGTATTTCTGGAGCATAAAAGAGAGGGCAGAAAGATACTGAATGAAATGCAATATGTTCCTTATTGTTTTAGACTTGACACCTGGCAATTGTTTTTTGTTTTTTGGGGTTTTTTTTGCGGTATGTGGGCCTCTCACTGTTGTGGCCTCTCCAGTTGTGGAGCACAGGCTCCGGACGCGCAGGCTCAGCGGCCGTGGCTCACGGGCCTAGCCGCTGCACGGCATGTGTGATCTTCCCGGACTGGGGCACAAACCTATGTCCCCTGCATCAGCAGACGGACTCTCAACCACTGCACCACCAGGGAAGCCCCTGGCAGTTGTTTTTGAGCTGTCATCTTCTGTCATCTCTCATATCTGAACCCGAATCATGTCCTCCATATCCAACCATTCGTTTCCATTTCCCCTACTTCCCCTCTAGTCTAAGCCCTCACCTCTTACCTGTGAACTACTTTAACAGCCTCCTAGCTGCTACCCTTTCTGCTCCTAGTTTTTCCCTACTCAAATCCATTCTAACCACCACCAGGTTAATTTTCCTAAAAAATATATTTCATATTTCATCATGTTATTTCTCTACCCACCAGAAACCTCCACTGGCTTTCTAGCAGATTAAAGCTAAACCCTTTACCCTGGTGATCAAGGCCCTCCACATTGTGGCCACACTCTACCTACCCATCTTCTGGCTTTTCTCCATGGGCACCATCTACTTCAGCAAGATTGTTCTTTTTGTTATTGGTTCAGCAAGTATTTATTGGACACTAACTTTGTGCCAAGCATAGTTCTAGCTCCCAGGGATACAAAGTTCCAGATAGGAAAGGTCCCTGCTGTTATAGAACTTATTCTAATGGGAGAGGACAAACAATGGTGAAGTGGTAGGTGCTGTGCAGAACATTATTATAAGGGGTGATGTCCTTGAAATTAACCGGCTGGCTACCCTAGATTAAAAGGTCAGTAAAGTCCTCTTATAGGAGGTGACATTTAAGCTGAGGTGTGAATGACAAGAAGCAGTCAGCCATGGGCTCAACAAGGAAAGAACATTTCAAGCAATGAACTGTGGTGTAGAAGCAAGCAACTCGTAGAGTCTACAGTAGTCCAGATAAATGATGGCGGCTTGGGGATGAGTTGTGGTAGTGGAGATGGAGAAAAACGTGTGCATTTGGGATATGCTTTGGAGAGAAGTCTATGGGAATAGATATGAAGAGTGAGGGAAGAAGGTAATCAATGATAATGCTTAGAGTTTTGCCCTGCATTGGGTGAAGCAGTTCAATTTCAAGGCAGAACTGGATAATGTTGTTAGTGCCTTTCCTGACATAGCTCTTCCCAGAATTTTCTAAAGAATACCCACTGTCGGGACTTCCCTGGTGATGCAGTGGATAAGAATCCGCCTGCCAATGCAGGGAACACCGGTTCAATCCCTGGTCCAAGAAGATCCCACATGCTGTGGAGCAGCTAAGCCCGTGCACCACAACTACCGAGCCTGCACTCTAGAGCCCACGTGCCGCAACTACTGAGCCCACGTGCCACAACTACTAAGCCCGGGCGCCTAGAGCCCATGCTCCACAACAGGAGAAGCCACTGCAGTGAGAAGCCTGCACACTGCAGTGAAGAGTAACCTCTGCTCGCCACAACTAGAGAAAGCCTGCACACAGCAACGAAGACCCAACACAGCCAAAAATAAATAAAATTAAAAAAAAAAAAAGAATATCCACTGTCATCTGTAGACTCCTTCACTCTCTTCGTGGAATTAAAGTGAGTTCCATGAGTCAGTAGTCAATGACCTCATTTATTGTATCAGCAGAGAATGGAAAGTTCTACCTGATCTCCAGGGAAATGTGAGTATTTTGCCGTGCTAAAATCCAGTAATCCGCTCAGCCACATTACTCATGGCAGGCCAGGTGCTTTTTGGGTAGTTAGGCCTTCTCTTTGCCTCCTTGAATACCAGCACATGGATGAGGAAGGAAAGATCCATGAATCAAACAGCAATAGCTGGTAGAGAGCATCTGCCTCACTTGGGCTTGCCGGCTCTGTCCTCTGATCTATTTGAACATGTCATTTGTATTTCAGATTCTGAGTCTTTGTGTTTCGTTTCTACCAACTGAGAAATACTTTCCACTTTTCATCACCTGTTCTAGTCTTTCGAAGTTCAAGACCTGCCTCTTTTGCAGTCTTTTTCTACCACTCTTGCCCAAACGGATCTACCCATCAATTGAACTCCTATGGTGTTTACCATAAGAGACATTCATTTTAGCCCTTATCCTGCCTGCTGTGCATACCGCTGTCAGATATAAGCATGTGAGCTCTAGTTTGTAAGCTCTGTGGGGACAGGACTACCTCTTATTGTATTCTTCTACTGAACCATCCTCAACACACTAACATGTCTGACAATAAATAGCAAAGATTTATTGCTGTTGTAGATGTAAATTTAAATCCTCATAGTTACCTTTTTAAATCAAGGAGATTAAAGATAATAAATATTGAGAATGTAAAGTTAAGTGATGTTGAAAGATGTTCCAAATATAGAAATTGTTTGCTACTCTTTGCCTGTCTTGTGACAGTACCTTAAGTTTTTGTGCGTTATGCCACCAAGCCATTCCATTGGACTACAGTAGAGTACCTGGATCATAGTGATTGCATATCTATATTTATGGATAAATGAAACACGTTGTGCATAAGCATTGCCTCGATCGGCAGCAGCATATGGTTATGAAAGTTGTGAAGGTGTGTGCTACAAAACTCTAGGAGCACCATTTTCGGTGACTAGGATGTATAGCAACTACCAAGCAAGACTAGGCAGTACTTAAGAAGGTTCCTCGAGGGCAGGGGTTGGCAAACTATGACCCATGACCAAGTCTGGCTCACTGCCTGTTTTGTTTTGTTTTATTTTGTTGTGCGGTACGCGGGCCTCTCACTGCTGTGGCCTCTCCCGTTGCGGAGCACAGGCTCCGGAGACGCAGGCTCAGCGGCCATGGCTCACGGGCCCAGCCGCTCTGCGGCATGTGGGATCTTCCCGGACCGGGGCACGAACCCGTGTCCCCTGCATCGGCAGGCGGACTCTCAACCACTGCGCCACCAGGGAAGCCCCTCACTGCCTGTTTTTTATAAACAAAGTTTAATTGGAACACAAGCACATCCATTTGTTTATTTGTTTATTGATTGATTGATTGATTGATTTAATTCTTGGCCATGTTGGGTCTTCGTTTCTGCGTGCGGGCTTTCTCTAGTTGGGTGAGCGGGGGCTATTCTTCATTGCGGTGCTCAGGCTTCTCATTGTGGCAGCTTCTCTTGCAGTGGAGCACGGGCTCTAGGTGCACGGGCTTCAGTAGCTGTGGCACGCAGGCTCAGTAGCTGTCGCTCGTGGGCTCTAGAGCGCAGGCTCAGTAGTTGTGGCACATGGGCCTAGTTGCTCTGCGGCATGTGGGATCCTCCCGACCAGGGTTTGAACCCGTGTACCACGCCTTGGCAGGCGGATCCTTAACCACTGAGCCACCAGGGAAGTCCCCATTTGTTTATTTATTGTCTACAACTGTTTTCCTGGCTAAGTGGAGTATGAGACTCTCTGTTCCTCAAAGCCCACAATGTTGATTATCTGGCCCTTTAAGGAAAAGTTTGCTGACGACTTAAGGGGACAGGAGTCTTCTTCCAGTTGAAAAAAATCAGACTCATTTCATTTTTAAATTTCTTCAACTGATTGGTTAAGTGCAAAAAAATGTTTTATTGTGCTTTTTTTTCCGTTTCAAAGTTATCTTACTCTTTTGCAGTAATGCCTGAAAATTCAAACTTTCCTTATCGACGGTATGATCGGCTCCCTCCAATCCATCAATTCTCCATAGAAAGTGACACAGACCTCTCAGAGACTGCGGAGTTAATTGAGGAGTATGAGGTCTTTGATCCTACTAGACCTCGACCAAAAATCATTCTTGTCATAGGTACGAGGACAGAAAGCAAAATTTTCATACTGTTGCTCACTTTGTTTATATATTTACATTTCAAAAATTATGTCAACTATACATCATATTTGCAAATAGTTGGATAATGACAAACAATGGAAACAAAAGCTTGAGAGACAGTAGATGGAAATATTTTTAGCATACTTTTCAATAAAACATATATTGTTATAATTATATAATCTAATGCTTATTGCACTTTTATAGAATCTCATTACAATGTCGTAGAAATTCTCTGTAATAAATGAAGATTTACCATCTTATGGTTTTCATTTGCTTAATTTTTAACGTAGATAGCTGAATCCATTAGAAGTTTTCTAAACATGATGTGTTTTTTCCCTTTAATTCAACAAATTGAATTTTTATTCACTATTAACTTCAGAGCAAAAAATAAACAACAATAATAATATGTTGGTAAAGATTCATGTAAATGAATCTTCCTTATGACAGACTGGCACCAATGATAAAATCTAAGTTTGTTGTTATTAGACAAGCAAATCTAATAGAATAGTGTTTTACACAGCACGTAACATCTGAGTATTAATGAAAATAACAAGGATAATAGTTAATTTTTTAAATTGCCACTATGAATCTTACGTTGAATATGAAAATATCAGTCTGATGCCATTTCAGAAGGATTAGATATTAAAAATGTCTTAAGTAATTTTGCAGAATGCATTTTTGACCACTTTTGCAAATTCTAACTTCCTCAAAAGCTATAAAATTTTGAAGAATCCTGTCAACATGAAACATTTGTAGTCATTGTCTCACTTTCCAATTTGACTCAGCTTTCACAAAGGTGACCAAAAGCAAAAATCTAGCATAAGATGTTAAAGCTATTCTAGCCAGTAACTGTTAACCGAGGACCAAATGTATACAGCCCCCAAACAAAGAAGTACTGCTCCCAGAAGATGTAACGATGATGGCAACTGGGGAAAAAACATGCAAATAAACACACCAAACTAGAACAAGAATTTAAGTTCACCAGTCTAGAAGGAGGGATATTTGTACATCTGTAAGTGTAATGAAAATAAAATTGCAAATATGTTTATCCCTGAATTGTTATATTATAGAAAAATAATTGTAAGACGAGAGTACAGAAATCAGCTTTCTAAAAGTCAAAATATTCTCATGGTTTATGGCAGCCACTATTATGCCATAAATCTCTATCTATTCTTGAAGGTGGAATTTTTGTGTGTGTGCTTAAAAATTTGGGGTTCTTACCTAGAAGACAAGGAAATGCTTCATTAAAAAATAGAGCTTCAGGTGGAGAATAATTGGAAATTATTTCACCTTTTTAAAATGAGGTATTCTTTCATTTTTGTTTTTCTTGCTGTTAGTACAATATTGGTGATTATTATCAGGATAAACAAATGAAGGCTTGATTGTCCATGAAAAAGGTGTAAAACAAGTTGTTCTTGTATAAAACAGCACATATATGTGAATTTTTTGTGCATTGTGAATTTTATGTGAAAATGATTAAACTATTTCAGTAAACTAAGATCTGTGGAGAAGATATAAATGCTTAAATCTCCTACACTTCACAGTTCTTTTTTACTCAGTAAAATCAGCTTGCTTCCCAAGGGTGTGATTTTGGTTTTAGACTTACACTGTGTGTTGTAACATTTTATGTATTACAAGAATGATACAGAACCAATGAGTGTAAATAACTTTTAGAGGACTGAGATAAGAGAAGAGCAGAAAAAGTGAATCTGAGGTTATCTGAGAAAATTGAGACAATTTTATGACTTTTGAGGAATTATAAAATAATTGTACCTGAACCTTACAAATTTTTATTAGTTCCAACCTGAAAAAGAGTGGGAGAGGTACAGATATCCACATCCAAATAAGCAAAAATTCCCTTCTGGCAATACAGATTTTTTTTTTAAAGGTAACCTTCTTGGCACAGATATTAATGAATCTCTCTTATGTTAGCATAATCATAAAATCTAACAGTTAGATGGATCCTAATATTTATAAGTAGTAGAATTAAATAAATATAGCAAAATTAAACTTACTCTGGTTTCAGGGAGAAGAAAGTAAGATTAGTTTGTTAGGAAGCTCCGGTAATCAAACTCATCCAATAAATTAATGCTCTTCTCTGTCAATTGTGCTAATCGTATTTTTTTGTTGTCTGCTAATGCCTCCATTAATTGACAAAAAAATGTTTTTCCTTGAAGGTGCCATAATTTTCTTAGCATGTCTGAATTTTTAAAAATTCAATATGTTCTCTTATTTTGATGATTTGTCAGATCAGGTGTGAAAATATGAAAGATAACTTTCATTCTTCAGGGATCAAATTAGTTTGAATTTGTTGATGGCATTGATCATGTAATTATTTGTCTTCAAGCCAGTCCATGGTTTGCCCATGGCTTAATAGGCCAAGAGCAGCTACTTGGAACCAAAACTTTTCATTTGTGAAGTAATGAATTTAATACAGTAGTAATTTATAATGGTAAGTCTAATAGGGTTGGATTTAGAGTTTCTTAGAAAGACAATGTCAAAAATGCAAACACATTTCTATCATAAGTTTAATAAGGCAATGAAAAGGCAAAAGCCGGTTTTATTAGGATCATTATTTGGGATTGAGGTTAAGGAAAGGGTCTCAGTATACTAGTTGATCTTGGAATTATGCACATTAAAATTTTTAAAGAGGAAATAACCCCTAGCCAACCAAGTTCACTCACTCAGAACTCTTCTTACAAAATCCAGAACAAAGCGAAGCAAACACCATTCTTTTTTGCTTATGTTATTTGCAACAAGAATTTCTTAAAATATACTAAATAATGGTATGTAAAATGATTGCTACCCCCCAGAAAACTTGATAAATTGAATTAGTAGAGAGAACATCAACTCACTTTTCTATTGAATTTTTATTTTTAATATTGCTTAACCAATTATAATTATGTTTCAGTGAATAGCACCAAAAACGATTCATTACTTATTATCATTGACTTTTTAAAATATTTTTTCTGCAGTCAATAATTTATGATTAAGTATTTAAAAATATTTTATTTTTATAATTGCCAACAAATAACAAATCAGACTGGGATGATTGTTATGTGCTTTATTTTGAAATTTGCTCAGACTTTAGATTCCAGTTAGTCTAGGTTGTCTAGAAATATAAATTTACTAAACTAATGTAATGTGGTTTGGAAATAAGATCTGAGACATACATTTTATGATTTTTTAGTGCTTATGCTTTAAAAAAATAAATGGCAGTTACTGATTATTGGTATTGATTTATGTTGCAAAATATTGATTATTTCATGCTAATGTATCACAAAATCAAAACTATCGTGAGTTCTATGAAATTGTTCTGCCTTAAAGATCTCTTCCCTTCACTCTGCGTATTTATTGCATAAAACTTCTTTTGAATTTTAAAGGATATAAGGCAAGGAGATGGATGAACAGACAATTCAAAGAAAGATTTAAATAAGCCATGTCAATATTGGTGTGGCTTTGGTTAAAACTAATTTTTACGTTTCACGAAACTGCACTTTAACTCTTTGTTCGGATGTAACACATTTCTGCCATTGCAGTCATTGTTTTTTGTATATCATAGATTCTTCTTTGATTACAGAGGATAAAAGTATTAGAGTTTACACAGAAAAACGGAAGCGCTTTCTTTCAACTGCATTATTCAATTTTTAAAACTAGTAGTTTACTAAAATCGGTAAGGGGAAAAATGTCTCTTTCATCTAATACAATCAATCACGACAATTCTACCCTTCCCTCGGCTAAATCTACACCTTCTCTGCATTCAGAGGTAGCACTGAGATGCCACAAGTAGAATGGTTTCTGCCCTGGTACTGCATCTCAAGATGAAGATAATAGTTGTATGAAAGGGTGTTTCTTATTGTATCAGAAGGTCCCAATTTTGCCTGTTTTAAATGATAGGTGGTCCAGGAAGTGGAAAGGGTACTCAGAGTTTGAAAATCGCTGAACGTTATGGATTTCAATACATTTCTGTGGGAGAATTATTAAGGAAGAAGATCCACAGTGCCAGCAGCAATAGGAAATGGAGTCTTATTGCCAAAATAATTACCACTGGAGAATTGGCCCCTCAGGTACTGTTGTATAATTTGCTTCTATTCTGCAAAGATTTTTATACTTGTGAGTATAAGTTTAACTGTGGTTTTTCATCTTTTTTCTTAAAAAAGGAAACAACAATTACAGAGATAAAACAAAAATTGATGCAAATGCCTGAGGAATTGGGCATTGTTATCGATGGATTTCCCAGAGATGTTGCCCAGGCTCTATCTTTTGAGGACCAAGTAAGAATGTCTCCTTATCTTTTAAATGACCTTGGTTTTTTTTTTGCTTAAATATTTGAGATTAAAAATATATATATATATTTCTTGGAAGACTTGCTCTTATTTGGAATGAATTCTAATCTGAAAATGAACAAGTACATTCATTTGGGTTGGCAGAAGGTCATTTCGTTGGCACACATGCTTAAAAACTGAACGCAGTCTCTGCCAAAAAGAAAAGATAAAAACCAATAATAGAATTCATTATTTTTTTAACAAAAATGCACATCTCTCTAACCTTTACTTCAGAATACTTTCCCTAAGATTGTATTTTTAATCTTTAATCACTTAAAACAAGCCTTATTCAGTACTGCCTGGGGATGTAAAATATCACCCTACACTCACAGCTAAGGAAGCCCTCTTCACCGGTGTATGAAACACTAAACCACCTGTGTATAACAAGGCAGGGTTCAGTGTGCCAAAGTTTACTCAAATTTGAGTAGACTATGCCTGCTCAATACCCAATAATCTATTTGAAAGAGAAATAAATCAATTAAAATATTTTGTATATCTGTTTAATCTTTGTAAAGCTAGTGTGTCTAATTTTTCATTGAAAAATGAAATTACAAAATTAATTACAAAAATAACAAATTTTAAGTCCTGGTGTAAAAAGCGAACGTCCATTAATGCCCTTCTTCCATTCCACTGCCCATCCTCTCCTGAGACATAGAAATAGTGTTAAGCTTCTTATATATCCTTCCAGGCCTTTTTCTATATACTACACTTTTACACACCCAGGCATGGACATGTGTCCATGCTCATATACAAATGCAGTTTTAATTTTCATAGCTATTTCCAAACTGTCCTCCAAAAAGAAATTTCCAAGTTATAGTCCCATCGATGTTGAATAACAGTATATTTCTCCAGACCCTTTCCAACCAGATATAATTCATATTTAAAATTCTTGCCAACCTGTTAAGTAAGAAACAGTATTTCACTTTTTATATTTATATTTCTTGAGTTATTACTGAGGTTAAGTATATTTTCAGATACTTATTCACCATTTGTATTTCTTCCCTGTGTGAATGCCTGCTTTTCTTTGCCTATTTTTCTACGAACTTGTTTTTCTTTTCCTTATTTAGAGAAGCCTTTAATATATGACCGATATTATATCAAGGAGAACTAAGTCAAATAAGTTGTCAGTTTATGTCTCATACAAAAGAAGTGTGGAGTTAGGCAGTTCAAGGCCAAAGATGGCTTCATGAAAGCTGTCTTTGAATATTCACATTAACTGTTTTGGGGATGCTTACTGTGCTGGAATATCTTTCTCCCCTCCTCAGATCTCTCCCTCCCACAGCAAGTCCAGAACCTCTTCTTACTCAGCTTACGGGCTTGGTTCTTATTGCTCTGGCCTTGAAGAGAGAAAAACTAGAAAAATCAATTTTTTGTTTTTGCTATTGCTGCCAGATGATATTGCTGTTGAAAATGGGTACTATGTCAGCCATTCCATGTGATTCGTGGCTACAGTGGAAGCATGAGAGCCAATCAGGCAGGAATTCACACCCAAACCTGGTCCACACTTCATTTCAAATGAAATGCACTTGGCGAGTACAAGCAGAAAAGCTGAGTGATTCTTTCTGTCTATCGCTTTTCAAACATGCTATGTCTCTTGCTTCTCCCCTGGATAATAACTCAGGCAGATCCTAGAGTTTTCCTGGTCACAGATAGTTTCATTTTTAGGTACTAAAAAGCCCAGTCCACAATTATATCTCAGTAAAGCTGGAAAAAAAATTAATAAAAAAAAGCCCAGTCCAATATAAATCAAAACTTCAGTTTCTCATTCAGTTTAACATGTCTGCTATCCTCAGCTTGGGCCTGGTTCAGGCTCAGAAACCTAAAGTGTTGTCTCAGAATCCTGAAATTCTTCCTTATGTTGCAATGGGGCAAGTAGTGAGGAAGGGGCAGAAAATGCATGACTCTCTAGCAGCTCTCTCTGCACACCTGATCAATCTCCACCTTCTCTTCTATAGCCTGGTCATGAGTGATGGGCCTTCACCACAATGGGTGAAGGGTCACGGTATCAGTTTGGGGACACCTGCTAGCAGGTTCCATGAGATGGTCTGGTATCTCTCTGTAGAATGTACAGTCACTTGCATTTACTGTTCTGAGCCACACTTCTGAGGCTAGAAAAGTCCAATGTAACATTTTCTTAGGTTGCCACTGTAGCAGCCTAGAGGTTCTTGCCCCCTCAGGCAGTCCAGTGGTGTCTGAAGTTGGTGCTGCCTTTGATGAGCTGCAGGAGTTCGGAGAGTGCAGAGGCAAAGCTGCAGGGTTTATGTAAAGCAAAGTGTTAGGGTCAGCGCCTATTACTCCACACCCTACGTAGGCTTAAGCTCCTGTGATGTCATTTTTTGGGCTACCATTTCTGACACCAAATGTGTGGGGAGTTTCCACACCAATTCTCCAATCCTCTGACACCAACTAGATGTCCAAGAATTGAATTCAACTCTGACACTAAATATCTGGAGTTAGCACAGACCCTGCAGGTTAAGGCTCAGTCCTACAGGACTGCCCCCCGCTTCAGACATCATTCAAAAGTCCTAAGGTCACCTGTATTCTCTCCAAACAGCTGTAAATTTGGAGCTTTCCATGGCATCCCCCACAGATTTGATAATTCACTAGACCAACTCACAGAAATCAGGAAAATGCTTTATCTACATTTACCAGTTTATTATAAAGAATACAACTCAGAAAAAAAAAAAAAAAAGAATACAACTCAGGAACAGCCAAATAGAAGAGGTGTGTAGGGCAAGGTATGGGGTTGACGATGGCAGGGACCTTGCATGCCGTCTCTGGGTGCACCTCCCTCCCAGCACGTCAGTGTGTTCACAAACACAAAGGCTCCCCAAACTTCATTGCTGAAGAGTTTTTATAACTCAGTCTTCAAATCCCCTTCCCCTCCGTGGAGGCGGGGGAATGGGGCTGAAAGTTCTCACCTTCTTGTCTCATGCTTGGTCTTTCCAGCAAACCAACTCCATCCTGAGGCTATTCAGTGGCCCTGCCCTGAGTCACTTCATTAGCTTAGACTCAAGTGTAGTCAGAAGGTGCTAATTATGAACAACAAAAGACATTTCTATCACTCAGGAAATTCCAAGTGTTTTAGAAGCTCTGTGTCAGGAATCAGGGACAAACACTAAATATATATATTTTATTATACCACACTCCTCAAAGTTTTTCTTTAACCAGCTTTTATTTTTTTACTGAACATGTGGACATGTATAAACACACAGGCAGAAATTTTTCCCCAAGACTTCCTCACAGGTCCAGAACATAAGAAGAGATGGATTTCTGACATCAGCCATATACACTAGTGATGGTAAGACCATTGTAACAAAAAGACCTATGGATTTCTGACATCAGCCATATACACTAGTGATGGTAAGACCATTGTAACAAAAAGACCTAACACTTAAGTGGACAAAGAAGTGTATTTTTTTTTTCTCATAGGGAAAAATGTCAACATGAACAGTCCAGATTGACTGGGCAGCTTTTCTCCTTGAGATCATTTAGGTTTTTTCCAAGTTGTTGTTCTGCCACCTCCTAGGCCATGTCATCATCTGTCTGATCGAAGCAGGGTTGCCATCACCTATGGGTTCCAACTGGCACATAAGGGGAAGAGAACATGAAGGTCTGAAGTCCCAGATCTGGAAGTGACATCCATCACTTCTGCTCACATGACGTTGTTGAGAATTTAGATGTGTTGTAATTGTAAGGCAGGCTGGGAAACTTAGTCCAGTTCTATTACTGTGGAAGGATGGGAGAACTGACTAGCAGCTTCTACGCAAGTTTGCCCCTCTGACCATCCAAATGTCTCCAGGCTCCCTTCTTCCCACACAGAATGTACTCACTCGCTCCCTAAAGAACACAGACCAGAACCCCATCATCTAGTTCAAAAGTCGAGAATCTTTATTGATATTCAGTTCTCTCCGTTCGGTCCAGATTTGATTCCTGATCACAGACACCTATAAACATCAAGTTATCTAACCTCCCTGCCAACAATAAGCAATGGAGGAGTAATACCAGAAGAAGGGAAATAGAGGCTTCTATTCAGAAAAGGGAATTTGGGCAATATAAATGGTAGTCTCTGAACCACAGCAAATAAATGCTGTGAGGCAGGGATTGCCAAGGGTCTCTGCCCTGAAAGTGGAGTGATTTCCTGGCTTAGCCCATTGGCAACTCCATTTTCTCTCTCAAGGAGTAACTCTTTGCCTGTTCTCTTCTGAGTCCCCTGGCCCTCTGAGAAGTTCTCCTTATTGTCTATTATTCTGCAGGGTCACGGGTCACATCAAAGTGATGTGTTGGAGACTTCGCCTTCCTTAGGGGAGGTATTTTAAGTGTGAAAAATACACAAGCTTTTTCTGGCTAGGCTTATAGTTGCTTTGCATTTTCTCAAAAATTTGGTAAGCTTCTGCTCTTTTTGCTTGCAGGTAGTTCCACGTATCTGTAACTACATTCAAAGTCCTTTTCTGGACATATCAATAGATATTAAGCTGCTTTGTTTGTTTTCTCATCTTGATGGCAGTTACTTTCAGGCCATATAAAACAACAGGCTTGGGTAGGAAGGCAACATTCTTAGTCTGGGATTTGCCTTAGGGCTGGGTCCCTACTTTTGGAAGGAGTTGGGTAGTTATTGGGAGTCCTTTGAACAGCACTAGCCATATATTCTGCTGTCTAGAGGTATAGAAGCAGTTGGCTTTTTCAATCTTATAAGGTCTTAAATTACCAGATACTTTCGTTTTTCTTTATCTGCTTGCAAATTGGTCAGTTCTTTCTTGGGCTTATCTTTTTCTTGTTATATGTTGCCAAACACAACAGAGAACATCAACACATACTAACATTCTAGCTCTTTCTAGCCATTTCATCTCTAACTATGGGCTCCATAAGAACATGGTCTGCCTTCCAAGTTATCACAATAGTTATACCAATCATTTTGCAATGGTATAACAAGGGTCACCAACTTCCAATCTAAAATATCTGTACCTTTATTGCCCAAGAAAACCAATACCATATAATTTAGTTTTTGATGTGGTAGTGTCCTACTCATATGACTATTGTCTGTATTTTTTAGAGTGAAGCCAAGATGCTATAATAAAAAGACAGTGGTACACTGGAGTAACACAGTAACTTATTTCTCTTGTATGTGACAGCCTCTCCGTGAATGAGAGCCCTCATTCATTCATAGCTTCAGTCCTCACATTCATTCACAGATGCAGGTTCTTTCCAACTTATCGTTCTTCCAGCCCCTAGAGCAATGGTTCTCAGTTTTTTTAGGTCATAAGACTCTTTAACACTTTTAAAAATTATTAAAGAATTCAAAAAGCTTTCATGTACATGGACTATATCTGTTGATATTTAGCATATGAGAAAGTAAAACTGAAATCTTTAAATATTGTCATTAAAAATTACAATAAATCCATACAGGTTAACAAAGATAACACATTTTTATGAAAAGCAACCATGTTTTCCAAAACTAAAAAAAAAAAAAAATAAAATGAGGGGGCTTCCCTGGTGGCGCAGTGGTTGAGAGTCCGCCTGCCGATGCAGGGGACGTGGGTTCGTGCCCCGGTCCGGGAGGATCCCACATGCCGCGGAGCGGCTAGGCCCGTGAGCCATGGCCACTGAGCCTGCGCATCCGGAGCCTGTGCTCCGCAGCGGGAGAGGCCACAACAGTGAGAGGCCCGCGTACCACACACACACAAAAAAAGATATGAGAAACATTGCTTTACATTTTTACAAATCCCTTTAAGTTCTAGCTTAATATGAGAGAGCTGTGTTCTTATGTCTGCTTTTGCAGTCCAGCTGCTATGATATCACACTTCATGTAGCCCCTGGAAAACTCCTGTACATCTGTGAGAGAATGAGAGTGAAAAGGCACACAGTTTCTCAGTGTTAGTATGAAAATAGTTTTGATCTGTTTCCTCCCTGAAAGGGTTTCAGCAATCCCCAGGGGTCTCGAGAGCACACTTTGATAACCACTTCCCTGGGACATGGTTGACATCTGCTTGGTGAAAGCTAGGTCGCTGCCATGGTTACTTCCAAGTGGTTGGAAGAGGGAGAAGAGTGGAGAAGGTATGTGCTCAACTGCTTGAGTCCCAGACCCCAAGGCAGCACACATCACTTCTCACAGTCCATTGATGAGGACTTAAGAAACATGGCTACGTCTGAGAATAGAGTTAAGTTCTGAGTTTGAGTGAGTGAGATTGGATATATGAGAAATTCTCAACTAGATAAATACAGTTTTAAAAAATGCTTGGAGATAAAATAAAAAATGCTCAGAGGGCTGTCATCCTGCTTTCGTAGTGAATTGACTTGACAGATTCATAATTTGATTTCCTATTCCTAAGGGAGACAAATTTGATTTGCTTCTAAAGGGGAGTGATTTAATTTTAATTAACAAATTTTTTTCTAAGCATTAGCATGCTCATGCAAAATAGTAAAGAAAATGTGGATGTTTTCCCCCGGAATTAATGACTTGAAGCTTTTTTTTTTTAACGTCTTTATTGGAATATAATTGCTTTACAATGGTGTGTTAGTTTCTGCTGTATAACAAAGTGAATCAGCTATACATATATATATATATATCACGATCTCTCAGGACATCGTATTTAAATGGTAGTTGGAGTTAGGCTTCTTTACTAACGTGTCTGATGCTTGATTTGGGAGGAAGACTCAAATAGCTGGGGTCTGGAACAGCTGGAGTTCCTCAAGCATCTTTTCCTATCCCATCACATGGAGGTCTCAGGGTGACTGGACTTCACAGTAGCTCAGTGCTCCAAAGGCATGTCACCCAAGAGAGCCAGAGGAAGCCCTATCACTTTTTCTACCCTAGCTTCAAAGGTCATGCATCACATTGATCACTTTCTGTTTGTTAGAAATTAGTCACTAATTCTCCCATATTCAAGGAGCAGGAACTTAGAATCCACTGTTTTTTTAAATTAGGAGAGTGTCAAAAAAAAACCCCAAAAACTTGTCAGCATGTTTTAAACCACCACACCATGACACTCAGTAAATAAATACCCACTCATTCTTCACTTTGCTCACATCTGTCCCTTCCCTTCATTTCCTTTCTTCCTAGTCTTTTCGTGCTACGTGCTCACTTCCATCTATTGTCTTCACTTTTCCACCTTTCTGGTCCTTATTCTCTCCACATCCAGTCTGTCTTGTGTCCTGTGACCAGATTAATCTTTCTAAAAGACCATTGTCATTAATTCATTCTTCTGGTTGAAAGGCTTTAATGCCAATTACTATCCACGAACATGTTTCTCCCTGTATGGTTTGTTTCAGAATCAGGTACGTGCCTTGCCAAAAAATGTGCATTGTTCAAGTCCCTTCACAGAATTACTGGATTAGAATTTTTCGTGAGTGGAACCCAAGAATCTGCAAGTTAACAAGTTAAAAATCTTTAGCAAAGCTGATTCTTAAGCACACTGAAGTGCAAATTGATTTAGTGTTTAACAGCACATAGCAAAGGTTCTCAGCCATAGCATGTTGCTATAGTTATGAAGCAAGCCTGCTGTTGCTAATAATACTGAAGTTCTGAAATTAGAGCATAAGCCCACAGTTATCCCAATAATGTCATCTTCACTAGTCTTCACACTTGCTTTCTTGAGTGGGAGAGAAATTCCTTAGAATGGGAGGAATTTCACATAAGCTGTGTTCTCAGTATTAGTGTCATAGGGTTCTTGGGTCTCTGTGAAATCACTGCCCCGTGCAATCTGATCTGAGATGGACTTGGCTTGTCTTACCATCTCTTGAACACTTTTTGCCCTTGCTGTCTCGTTATTTGTCCCTCCTTGATAGTCATTTTTTGCTGTTTGTCAAATCTCACCCTCCCCCGGACACCTTCCCTTAGGATCCCAAGTCTTGGAGATTTCTCTCTACTGTCAGCTCGTTGAGCAAAATATTTTACTGTCTGTAATATTTGTATAGCACTTATCATATAGTACCTTAAATTGATAACTATTCGTTCTTTAGATTTCTGTGTCAGTCAGGTTCCAACAGGAAAGATATAGAACATGCAAACAGGCTAAACAGAAAAATTTTATTAAAAATTATTGAAAGGGGGCTTCCCTGGTGGCGCAGTGGTTGAGAGTCCGCCTGCCGATGCAGGGGACACAAAAAATTATTGAAAGGGTATGTATAGGACACAAGGAAACTACAAAGGATAGTTCAATATCACAAGGCTGGTAAAAGTGGGATCGGTTACCATCCCCAGGCTCACAGTGCAGTAAGGGGAAAAAGTTCCTTGAACTCAGAGAAAAGACATATATGAAGAAGGCTTCCTTACCGAAGCCTTGACTTTCAGTAGAGAGAGGTAGCCAGCTTATGATAAACCCAGAGGACCAGAACCAAGGGAATAGGTATCCAGACTTTCATCTCCTCCCTTTCTCTGATCTCCTCCTGATGTTGACCACAGCCCCAAACCAACTGAAAACCACAGAGCGACAGAACCCGTTGATTCATTCCAGAAAGTCAGCCAGCCAGGGCCCAGAGTTGGTGAGAGAACGGTGGAGAGTGGAGCAAGAGAGGCAAAGGGAAAAGATACTGCACAATTACAAATTCATTAAGGCAGAGAGTCTTGCATCTACTTTTTGTCATCCTCACAGCCCTGTAATGAGCTACTGCATATAGTCGTTGTTCTGTAACTATATCTTCATTTTTTATGCCAGCACCCATTGGTTTTATTTGCCCAGAATGCTTGATAAGGATGAGTGATAAAAGGCTTTCCCAATGTTAACATTTTGTATTTTTTGCACAGTGATTCATTCAAACAGAAACTCCTGTATTTCCTTATTTTTCAGGCCCAATTCCCTTAATGTCTTTAATAGAAAAGGCCAGTTCCTTGAGAAAATGCAGATGCAGTTATAATTTGAGTCTCCTCAGTAATTACCAAAAATATAAATTTAAATTAAACTGGCTGTCATATGTTTTGGAAGCCCACAGTACTCTTCTCAGATCCAACCAATTTAGCCTCACTGACTCTAAGCACATCACATTCTGTGTAGAGTAAATATGTGCACAAGCGTGCCCTGTGTTATGAGAAAATAAGGTCAGAGATGCTGAATTTCTATGAAGAATAAACAGGGTCATTGTTTACATTACAAAAGGACTCCTACCTTTACAGAAAGATTCAACTGGGATTTTCATTATTTGGGTAGAAACAAACATACTTTAGTTTTATAATAGTTGCTTTTTAAAAGTAAAGGCACAGGGGCTTCCCTGGTGGCGCAGTGGTTGAGGGTGCTTGCCGATGCAGGGGATGCGGATTCGTACCCCGGTCCGGGAAGATCCCACGTGCTGCAGAGCAGCTGGGCCTGTGAGCCATGGCCGCTGAGCCTGCGCGTCCGGAGCCTGTGCTCCGCAACGGGCGAGGCCACAACAGTGAGAGGCCCGCGTACCGCAAAAAAAATAAATAAAATAAAGGCACAGACAGGTTGAAAATAAAGGACAGAAAAAGATATACCCTGAAAATACTAAATATAAGAAAGCTGGGGCTTCCCTGGTGGCGCAGTGGTTAAGAATCTGCCTGCCAATGCAAGGGACACGGGTTCGAGCCCTGGCCTGGGAAGATCCCACATGCTGCGGAGTAACTAAGCCCGTGCACCACAACTACTGAGCCTGAGCTCTAGAGCCCGCGAGCCACAACTGCTGAGCCCACGTGCCACAACTACTGAAGCTCACATGCCTAGAGCCTGTGCTCCTCAACAAGAGAAGCCACGACAATGAGAAGCCCACACACCGCAACGAACAGTAGCCCCCGCTCACCGCAACTAGAGAAAGCCCACGCACAGCAACGAAGACCCAACTCAGCCAAAAATAAAAATAAATAAATAAATAAAGTTTTAAAAAAAAAAGAAAGCTGGAATGACTTTATTGGTATTAGGTAAAGTAGACTCTAAGACAAAAACTCTTAACAGAAATAAAGAGAACACTTCATAGTGATAGAAAGGTCAATTCATCAGAAAGATAGGAAAATTATAATGTGTATATACCTAATAAAAATGTTTCAGAATATGTGAATCAAACAGTTGACAGAAATAAGGTGAGAAACAGACAAATCCACACTCATACTTGATAATTTTAACAATCCTTTCTCGTTATTTCACATAAAAACGAGACAAAACATCAGTAAAGACCTGGAAGATCTGAGGAACAATAAACATAACTGGAATACAATATCCGACAACTGCACAGTAGACATTGTTTTCAAATGCACAAGGGACCTTCATGAAGATAACCTATATACTCAGCCATAGCACAAGTCTTAATACATTTTAAAAGCTTGAAATCTTATAGAGTATGTTTTTTGGCCAAAATGGCAGAAAAAGCATTTGACAACATTCAGCATTGGTTTATGTAAAAAACTCAGCAAATTGGGAATAGAAGGGAGGAACTTATTTATTTATTTAATATTTATTTATTTATTTATGTGGCCGCACCGGGCCTTAGTTGCAGCGCGAGGAATCTTTAGTTGCGGCATGCGGGATCTTTAGTTGCGGCATGCAGGATCTTTAGTTGCGGCATGTGGGATCTTTAGTTTCACCATGCAAACTCTTAGTTGCGGCACATGGGATCTAGTTCCCTGAAAACTCTTTTAATCGATAAGGGGCATCTATAAAAAAACCAGTAGCTAATATCATACCTAATTATGAAATATTGAGTGCTTTCTCCCTAAGACTGGGAAGTGCAGAGATGTCTACTTTTACCAGTTCTATTAAACTTTGTACTGGAGGTTCTAATAATAGCTAAGACAAGAAAAATAAATTAAAGGCATAAATATAGAAAAGGAAGAAGCAAAACTGTCGGTAGGTGTGTATGATATGATTGTTTACAAAGAAAATCCTAAGGAATCTACAAAATGACTACCAAAACTAATACATTTAGCAAGGTCACAGAATACAAGGTCAAGGTACAAATCAATTGTAGTTCTATATATTAGCAGCAAATTTCTATTTATTATAAAAATAGGGTGAGCCATCTCTGGCTTATTATTTAACTTCCCATGATGATTCCTTATTAAAATATTGACTTAGAAGGGTATCTCTATTCAAATACATAGTCATTGGTACCACTCTATAAATGTGGATGGGACAAAGGATAATACACTTGTGTTTGTTTGCATCAAAAAGGTAGTAGTGACTAATTTTCTAATGTGGTGAGTAGCACTTGATTATTGCATTTAATCTGGTGTAGTCTTCAGTTCTCTCTTTTGTATGTGTGTGAATCATGGCCAAAAAGAAAAATCTCCCCATTCGTGCTTTAAATAATATCCTCCATGAGTACACAGATTCACAGAAGTACAAATTTTAGAGGCTACTTTACCCTGCATATCATAACTGGTGGTCTCTGCCTCTGGGGTTCTGAGTCATTCCAGAGGCAAACAAAAGCAGGCAAAATAAGCACTTTCTCAATCAGCTGACAGCAAAAGTACAGCTTTTACTACATGGAAACTCTTAGCATTTTTAAAAAACCTTTAAAAAGAATCTTTGAATTAAAAAAGCTTGGTAGTACCAATCTCATTTTGTAAATGAGAAAATTGATTCCCAGAGAGGTTAAGTGACTGGCTGGATTTCATAAATCTAGTTAATGTGAAAGCCAGAGTAACTCTTGAGCTAGAAGAAGCAACCCACACTTCTATGCCCAGTGCTCTTTCCACCCAACTATATTGTCTCCCTGAGCAATTGAAAAGGTCAAGTCTAGTCTCAAAGGACTGGGTTGTACCCCGCAAAAGAACCTCTTTAGACTTAGATCCAAAAGGCAGTCCCAAAACCATTTTGAACAGTGGACAACATATTAAAATGACTTTTTAATTCCCCAAAGGATCTGTTTTGAAGGAGAAAGCACATTTAGCTTTATTAGTTCTGTGATGTTTACTTCAAAATCATTGTTTGTCTTCATAGTCATTTCCGCATAACTGTTTTTCAAGCATGTCTAAGAGTTTTATCAACAGTATATTGTCTGATTCTTCTCTGCCGAGTAAATGTATTTGTATTTAAGAGAATAATTTTGAATTACATATAATGAAAACCTCTTTAAAAGTACCAATTGTTAAGCATTAAAGCAAGTTATTAGAACCAACCATTGATTCTTCTTGTCTAGAAATTTTTGGAAATTCTTTAATATTATTTTTGCACACACTGAACACTCAATATTTACTGAATGAGTGAGGAAATGAGTAGGTGATAATAAAAGGATAATAGTTTAAAATCCCTGGTGGGCCTTTTCATATCCATGGTTCTTTGCTTTCTATTAAAATTTAATAATGAGCCTTCTGAAAACTCACCCAAGTATGTTGTATTTGAACTACCAAGTATTCTAATATATATTATTCTTTCAGCTGTGTGTATGTATACATGTGCATGTATGTGTATACATACACAGGGATAGGTAGATAAATAGACAGATAGATAGGAGGGAGAGAAATATTTGGAACGTGTTTCCAGCTCAGATTTGTTTCTTCCCAAATCACCCATACATTTCAAAGCACTAAATGAATAAAGATATCCTGTTAGAGTTATTATATTTCAGCGCTCTGGCTCCCTGTTAGAGCAGAAAGGCCAAGATGAAGGCAGTTGCTGTGGCCAAAAAAGACTCAAAAGTCTGGTTTCAGCTCAGTGGCACCAGGACAGTTTGAAAAGACCCATTTTTACAATAGCTGTTGTCTTCTAGAGCCTTAGAAAATCACTCATTTACTAATGGGAAAGTAAGCTAAAGATCAGCCTGCTGAAATGGCTGAGTAGAATATTGAAAGTGGAAATCAACCATTCTGGGAAAAACTTCCTTGGTTTTAATTTTTTAAAAAACCGTCTTCTCTCCACCACTACTTAGCATTGAAAATCTAGTTAATTGTATTGCTTGTGTGTGTGTGTGTGTGTGTGTTACTCATTGTGACTATAGAATGAGATTGAAACTAATTTTTATGTGTGGTTTATGGAGCCACCTCACTAATGTGTATAAACCAGCAGTGACAAAAATATTTCATCTGGTGTACTATATTCAAATGGTAATGGCTCCCTGGCCTGCTATGTTGAGAAAGATGTTGAAGCTGAATCCGGAGTGGTATGATCATTAGCAATGATGAAACTCTGCCCGTTCCAGATAGAAAGCTTCCAGATGGGCCATATCTGAGGTGTATAGACTCGAGATTATAACACTTTGAATTCCCATCCCAGATGTTCTAAAACACTGAATCTACTAAGCCCATTTATTAGATCTTTAACGGAAAAAAACATATCCTTTACCCACCTCCTAGAAGTGGGGTTGCATTTAAGGAGCAGGGGATAGGATGGGGATACCCACAGAGACTACTCCTGGTTGTCAGAAAGACTCCTGATTTCACATATAGTGCTGGTCACTTCATTGGGTAGTCTCTCAGCTTAGCTCAGTACTCTGGATGTAACCATGGCCACCAGGCCATCAACTTCTAAAATAAACCTTGAGTTCATCACATTCTGTTACATCAGAGCAATTTAGAGCTGGAGGCCAGATTATGAGATACATTATTAATACAAAATGCAACTATTATACTTCTGGTGCTTGGTAGTATTCAACAAGATCTCACTAAGTGAATGAATAAGTGATAGAAGAGGAATTTCATTATATCAGCAGGATTTCTCATAGATCCAGTTTTGCTTACCAAACATAGACTTGGATATAATTTCTTCATTTCTTCCTCTCTCTACACACTTACCCCAGGAAAAGTAGAGCCCTGGAAAGTTTCTGGCGAAAGAAGATATCCCTTTTAGTCATTTGGTATTCACATGGGCCACAAGCTTCACAACTCCAGGCCCTGTTCCGTGTCTCTGCTGTGCCCTGCCCCTGGATTTCATTTTGGAACTGTATTCCAACATAGTGGAATTTCCATTGTATTGAAATAATACCTTATGTCTGCTTCCACATTGGGATTGGGAGATCCTCGTGGGCAAGCACCATGTGTTGCCCCTTCTGCATCTCCTTCATCCAGTATGGTAGTTGGCTCATAGTAGATGCTCAATATATGTTGAACTGAACACCTATAAATGCATTTCCAAGTAGTGCTAGAACTCCGCTTATCAGCGTAAAAAACAAAAAGAAATGAATGAAAAAAGAGGGATCTAGTTAACCACTGTGGGAACATATTAAAATAGTTAATAAACACTTACAGATTGAATGAGTGGAAGAATGAAGGAATCTTCCTTAGTGGTTCTCATACTTATGATGTCCGAGAAAATCTTAAAAACAAGATGTTCTAAAGATATTTTCTCAAATTCTGACTGGAATTTGGGTCTTACTTAATGCCTCAAAGATTGTCTGAGGATATGAGTGTAAAGTACTTTCCATCATTATCTATATGAATCAGAAGAGTTACTCTAAAATAAGCTAAGCAGAGAGAGAATGTAATGCCTAAGGAAGAGAGGGAAATACCATCCCCCCTCCTCCAGCTACTAATAACTTAATAGTCTTTTCTAAATTTCCTTGGAGACAGCCTTTGTGTTTAAGTAAATGCTAAGCAATCAACATAGCTAAGTGTGAAAGAGAACTGTATTCAGCATGCTCTTTTTTTTTTTAACATCTTTACTGGAGTATAATTGCTTTACAATGGTGTGTTAGTTTCTGCTTTATAACAAAGTGAATCAGTTATACATATACATAGATCCCCATATCTCCTCCTTCTTGCGTCTCCCTCCCACCCTCCCTATCCCACCCCTCTAGATGGTCACAAAGTAGTGAGTTGATCTCCCTGTGCTATGTGGCTGCTTCCCACTAGCCATCTATTTTACATTTGGTAGTGTATATATGTCAATGTTACTCTCTCACCTCGTCCCAGCTTACCCTTCCCCTGCCCCATGTCCTCAAGTCCATTCTCTACATCTGCATCATTATTCCTGACCTGACCCTGGGTTCTTCATAACCATATATTTTTTTCTTTTTTTTTAAGATTCCATATATATGTGTTAGCATATAGTATTTTTCTCTTTCTGACATACTTCACTCTGTATGACAGACTCTAGGTCCATCCACCTCACTACAAATAACTCAAACAGCATGCATCTTCTTTTGAAGTATTAGCTTCTTTCAAGCCACATGTATGAAGATAACTTACACTTGAGAAAAAGATACCAGATTTTTCTTTGGACTGATACCAAAGCTGAAGGGCAAAAAAGTATTTCCATCTAAACTTCAAATAGAAATCTTCAATAATGGCTTTTAGTGGTGAATTTTCAGCCTGTATTCCACTCAGTAAGTCTGCGCATGGAGTATTAATGGAACTATCACATAATATCTTATCTACTTTACATTCCCATATCAGTTACACTTAATATACTCTTGAATTTCATTTTCCTCCAAGAAATGCTTTTAAAAGATTCAAAAATACGCTTTTTGCTTTAATTTCTGAGTCACTTTTCTAATACTTCCTTTGAATGGATGCAGTATGTCTCAAACCATAAAATCCAGTTGTCTAAAATCGGTAAGTCAGGGAGAAACTGCACTGTTCTTGCTTTATAAAATGAATATATTTTATCTTATTTGCTGCAACCAAAAATATACTCTGTATTTAGCTCTAACAGTTGTTTTTTTTTTTTTGGAAAACTGATTGCTATGCAGTAAACCAGACAGGGATTTGGACCACATGATCATTAAGAATCCTTCCCTCTCTTCTTTGCTTCCATGAATTTAGAATGTAGTGGACAATATAAATGGGGTTTATGCCCACATACCAATGACAGGATCTCTTGGATAGTTATTCCTATTGTCAGTATTATGGATTTATATATTAAATGTTTGTAAAGAGGCAAGTTATAGAGAGGCGCTGGTTTAGAAGTTGGCTAAGGGTGAGCAATAGCCACATGCTGAGATCTTCCACTTCAAGGTCTGTCTCTATGGTGATTTTCTTGGCTGGGTCTGGCAACATCAGCCAACATCATCATACAATTGTTTGACTGCCTTCTTAATAGATACTGTTTTCTGTGGTCTACTCAGTCCTGTGTCACATGCAGTAGTAATGAAGAGTGCAGAAACCGACCACTATGAACCAGGCAGGAATGGCTCAACCCACAGGTGTAAGAACAGCTGTTGTATTTTTAGACTCTACCCATTTGTCTTCATTCCACTCTCCCCTCCAATGTCAGAAGGTCTTTTTGTTTTATTTCAGGGTCGTTTGCCTAATGCTGGCACTACTGATTTCTCCTATTTCCTAAATGATCATTAAAATCAAGCACATCTATACAGACAGTATTAAGAATAATGATCGTGTTTTACATTGTACTTTATTTGACCTCTATTCATAAGGGGCACATCATTGTAGACAGTTCAGGTTCATTAGCTCTTCCATTAGTTGATCTGCTTGCCTTCAGTCTCTCCCTATCCAATCTGCCCCCTGCACTACCATTGGCATTCATTCTAAGGCACAAAATAAAACGTGTTACTTCCATGTTTATAAGATAAAACCCCAACTGCTTATCATGGAAAGCAATGCCAGCCCATCTAGTCTTGGTTTACCTTTCCAGAACTTCAATTTCTGGCTCCCGATAGGATCCTAGTAAATATTAAGTGAATGAATAAATAAATGAATGAAGTAGATGCCTGCATAATCAAATTAGTGCTGGGGAAAAAATATCTTGGAAAAAATAACATTATAAATTTACATTCATTTCCATATTGTCATCCTGGTATATATTAAATAAAACCTTATTCTTTTCCTCTTCATTAAATTCCTCCATCTTGGCAGCTTAATGTACTCCAATTGCTTTTATTGAAATGAAGATTTGCACCATAAAAATCAAACCACAGAAATGTACTTTTCATAAACTAATGATTTTTTTTGAAACCATTAATGATATACTCTGTTCAGCAGATATCATTAATTTGACGTGTGACAAATTATGAAAAGACAGAGTAACGTAGATAACTATTTAACTAAAGTAGTGGAAGCAATATGCATTGGACTGTAAGAGATTACCATGGGCCATGGAAATAGATAGAATAGAGTTTTTCAATGAGAAATGCCCAAACTATAAAAAATAAAGTTTCACATACTAGCTTTCTCCCTAAGTGAAACGAAACGATTACTTTCTTTCATTTTTGTGCTTAATCATATTGATCCACTTAGGATTTTTATTGTTTTTATTTTACTTTTAAAGAGTCTACAACTTCATTACGTTACTGTTTCAAGCACTCATGTCTATATACAGTGTTTCTTATGATATAAAGCAAAGGTTAGAACATAGTTTCCTGGGTCCCATCTCCAGAGCTTTTGATTCAGTAGAATGGAGTGGAGCTCATGAATTTGCATTTCTAACAGGTTTCCAAGGATGCCCATGCAAGGGCAGCTGGTGTAACAGCTACTCTCTCAGTAACAGCTGTAGGGTCTTCTGCACATTGTTATCAGAGTTTGCCTCAGTGAAACAAATTTCATTTAATTCCTGTAATTTCACGCAATTGTAACAGTAATGGAAATCTGGAATGGCAGTTTTCTTGTAAAAAAGAACGCTTAGGGAGAATATTTTAACTGACATCCAGTATTATAAGAATAGCCATATGGAAGAGGCCCTCCTCTTTATTCTCATATTTTTTTAAACATTGTGCTAGTCATATAGTATTATAAGTATTGTTTCATCTCAACTACTAAACCGTAGCTCCTTAAGCTCAGAGAAAATGTCTTATTCCTCTTCCTAATCAAAGCCTAATACTCTGTACTGATCATTGGAAATATGAGAGGTTAAAATGATATTTGGGGAACAAGCAAACCTATCCTTAGTCTACTAGTCCTCCACCACGATCCCTAAATCAAATACGTGCAGGGACAGCAACTAACAGCAAAAGAAATGTATATTCTTTTTTTTTTTTTTTTGGTACGCGGGCCTCTCACTGTTGTGGCCTCTCCCGTTGCGGAGCACAGGCTCCAGACGCGCAGGCTCAGCGGCCATGGCTCACGGGCCCAGCCGCTCCGCGGCATGTGGGATCTTCCCGGACCGGAGCACGAACCCATGTCCCCTGCATCTGCAGGCGGACTCTCAACCACTGCGCCACCAGGGAAGCCCAAGAAATGTATATTCTTTTACTGTGAAACTTTGTCTTTAAACCCAGTGGGGCCCAAGAGTACCATCTGAACCACATGGAGAATTCCTTTCCTCTAGGCTATCAGCAGCTTAGAGCCTAGGACCAAATCAGGCCAGGAGACCTCCTCCAACCCTAATCCCACCCACTAAATCTCAGATTGTCACAGTGTCGCCACAGAAATGTTCATCCAGAGAATGCCATTGGAGGAGAAGACAGGAAGTAGAGCCAGGAAGCCATAAATTGTGCCAGTGTTTAGAGGTGCCCAATGCAAGCCTTCTGAAAATTAAGTCCAGCCGATCTCACTAGCTGCACTAGAAAGAAGCAAGTTCAAAAAAAAGATGAGCAACAAAGAGAAAGAGAAATGGGTATTACTTCTCAACCTCTTGGAAGTAAAAGAGAGGATCTTAAGTGAGAGAAACCATGCCCCTACCTAAGACTGTAGCTCAGTGAAAAGTCTTGCTCTGACCAACTTTGGCCACACCTTTCTCCTCAAAAGTGAAGAGGATGAGGAAGAATGGAAGAAGAGTCTTGAACTTGTTTTCCTTAGAGATTCACATTATCCTACTTCTTGTCCTTTTCTGTAAACCCAAGGGTCTTAATGTAATAGCTCAAGTCGTGGAGTTTATAACCAAGTTGTGTGGTGCAGAGCCCATGCATGTTAATTGGGAAAAGAGAGCAGACCAAGAAAACAGATGACAGAACTTCATATTTGCCAGGGTCCCAGTTCATCTGTTCCTGTGTCTAGAATTTTCTACTTGTACATGTCAAACTTAATTTGGAGAGATTCCCAATCAAGACATTAATTGCTTCCCCTATCCTGGAAAAAAAAATTGCCTACCTGTTTAGATGGTCTCCTCTCTAGGAGGATGATGTCTAAAAGATTCTCATCTTGTGAGCTGCAAACTTCATGCAAAATTTGGGTGTTGCATTCCTCTTAGGCCCACATGCTGGCTCTTCTCTATGAATTTCTGGTCTTTTGGAAAGACTACTCTTTCCTCTCCTTCTTTCTCTAGTTAATCCTTTATTATCTCCAGATTTCAGCTCAATTGTCAGTTCCTCATAGGAGCCTTCCATAATCTCCATGATAAGGTTGGATCTCCCTATTGTAATATTCTCATAGTAGGAGCTACTTACCACAGTTATAGATTTATATTTATCTGTGCAATTCTTTGATTAAAATTTGTCTCCTCCAACTGGCCATAAGCTCAATCAGGGAAAGAACATACCTGATTTGTGGTCATTGTTAGTCTTTGGTGTATAGAATAGAATCTAGCACATAGTAGGTACACAGGTTTTGAGTGTGCTGTTTGATGAATTATCACAAACTTGCTCCAACCGTTATATATTCTTGCTAACATTTGATATTGTTGGTCTTCTTTCTTAACTTTAGCCATTCTGGTGGGTACGTATTTCAATTTGCATTCCCTGGATTATTAATGATGTTGGCACCTTTTCAATTCATTAGTCATTTGGATATCCTCTTTTATAAAAATACCTGATCAAGTTTCTTGCCCATTTTTCTATTGCTTTCTCCTTCTCTTATTAATTTGTAAGATTTCTTTTCATGTTTTCAAAACAAGCCTTTTGTTGATTATATGTGTTGCAAATATCTTCTTCCACTATGCAACTGACATTTTCATTCTCTTACTAGTCTATTTTAATAAGTATATTAGTGTTTTTTAATTTTAAAGCCATCCAATTTATCAAACTTTTCTGTTATGGTTAGGGTGTTTTAGGCTCTATTTAAGAAATCCTTGTCTTCCCTAAGGTCTAGAAGCTATTTTCTTATATGTCAGCTTCTCAAATCTTTATCATTTTACTTTTCACATTTAGATCTGAAAATCCATTTGGAATGAATCTTTGCATATCCTATAACATAGGGAGTCAAGAGTCATTGTTTTCCATATGAACATCCAATTGACCCAGAACCATGTATTGAAAAGACCGTGCTTTCCTCACTGCACTGCAAAACCACCTTTGTTGTAAATCATATATTTGGGCAGTGGATCTGATTCTGAGTTCTCTCTCTGTTCCAGTGGTTTACTGGTCTTCCTTAAAACCAATACCACAGTGTATTAATTACTGTAGATTTGTAATAAGTCACACTATCTGGCAGTAAGTTCTATCACTTTATTCTTTTTTTTCAAGATTGTCTTGAAGATTGCCTTGGCTATTCTTGACTGTCTGAATTTGCAAATAAATTTCAGAGTCAATTTTTCAATTCCCATACACACATACACAAAAAATACCCTGCTGGAATTTAAAGATTACATTAAATCTATAGATCAATTTGGGAAGAATGACACTGTGATATTGTGTTCCCTTCATGAATATGGCATATACCTCATTTTATTTAAATCTTTAATTTCTGCCAAGGTCTGTGTAGTATTCTTGTACCATTTTTCACTAGATTTTCCCCTAGGCAATTAAATGATTTTTTTATTATTTAACTAGCATTTTTATTTCATTTTAAATTATTTGTTCTTAGTATATAGAAATAAAATTGATTTTTGTATACTGTCCTTCTAGGCAGAGACCATACTGAATTTGCATATTTACTCTTATGGCTTTTAAATTCTTTTGGATTTTTTACACATACAATCATATTATCTCAAATGACTATTATATTTCTTTCCTTTCAATCCTGTGGGGTTTTTTTTTTCGTGTCTTAATTTACTGTCTAAAATCTCCATTACAATGTTGACTAGAAATAATGATAATGGGCATCTTTATTTCATCTCAGAGGGAAGGTTTTAGCATTTCCCAGTTAAGTATGATGCCTGCTGTAACTTCTATGTATTTATTATTTATCAGATTAAGGATATTCTCTTGAATTCCTAGTTTGATAAGAGTATTTATTGTGAAGGGATGTTAAGTTTTACCAAGTGCTTTTTTCATATTTAAGATGATCATATGATTTTTTTTTTCTTTTTTATTCTGTTGATTTGGTAAATAACAGTGCTTGATTTTTGAAAGGTAAACACATTTTTCATTCATGGAATAAACCTGAATTGGTCATGGTGTATATAATCCTTTTTATACATTGATGGATTCATTCGCTAATGTTTTACTTAGAATATTTGCTTGCGTTCATGAGTGAGATCGACCTATAACTTTTCTTTCTTTCAATGTCCTTGTCAGGCTTTGGATTCAAAGATTATGCAGGCCTAATAAAATGAATTGGGAAGTATTTCTTTATATTTAGTAGAAGGGTTTCTGTTAGATTGGTGTCTGATACAATTCACTAGTGAAGCCATCTGGATTCAGAGTTTTCTTTGTGCAAGAGTTTTGAACTGTGGATTTAATATCTTCCATAAATAAAGAGCCATTCTGGTTTTCTGGTTATTCTTTTTTTTTTTTTTGGGAGGGTTGTGTTTTTCTAGAAATCTGTCCAGTTCATATATATTTTCCAATTTGTTTTCATGAAGTTTTTCTTAATATCCTATTTTATCATCTTAATCGCTGTACGATATTTAGGGGTACCTTCCTTTTTATTCTCAATATTTTGCCTTTTCTTTTCCTTGATTAGTTTCACCAGGGATTATCGATTTTATTAGTGTTTTCAAAGAATGAACCCTTAGCTATAATGTGTTTATTATGCATTTTAACTATGTATGTAATTTAATTTATGCTCTTATATTTTTCCTTTTTTAGTAGACCTAAAAGGTCTGATTTTTTTTTCTTCTTTTTTTTTTAACCATTTTGAGATGGATGCTTAGATCACTCATTTCAACCTTTCTTTTTTCCCCTAATATATTCATTTAAGGCACTAAACGTCCCTGTAACTATGGATATAGCTACATCCCACAAGTTTTGGAATGTTATATATAATTTGATCATAATTTAATTAAAAATATTTTTATTTCCGTTGTGATTTCTTTGACCCAGGAATTATATTGAAATGTATTGCTTAATTTCCAAACAGGGATTTTCTATTTATATTTTTATTATTTATGCAAAGTTTATTTCCATTGTAGTCATTAAAGATAATCTGTGTGATCATTTGAAATTTGTTTAGATTTCCTTTATGGCTCAGAATATGGTCAACTTTCTTAAATTTTCTGTCTGTATTTTAAAATTTTTGTGTTCAACTTGATGGTTATAGTTTATAAATATATATCAATTTGTTAATTGTATTAAACTCTTCTATAACCTTACTGATTTTTTTCCATATTGACTTTTTTGCCACTTGTTCTATCAGTTATTTGGAAAGATTTATGAAAATCTCCCACTCTGACTGTGGATTTGTAACTTTCTAGTTTTAGTCCTGTCCAAGTTCAGTATACTTTGAGCATATATTATTGGGTAATGCAAATTAAGAGTTATTATGTCTTCCTGGATAATTAAATCTTTTATCATAATGAAATGACACTCTTTACCTCTAGTAATATTTCTCTCCCTAAAGTCGACTACTTTGTCTGATTTTTTTTTCACCTTTATTGAGGTATAATTGGCAAATAAAAATTGCATATGTTTAAGGCATACAATTTGACATTTTGGTATATATATACATTGTGAAGTAGTCACCACAATCCAGCTCACTAACATAGCCACACTTCACACAGTTACAACTTTCTTCTTTTTAAAAAAATTTTTTTTGTGATGAGAACATTTGAGATCTACCCTCTAAGCAAAGTTCAAGTACACAATACAGTACTATTAACTATCTGTGGTCACATTGCTGTACATTATTAGATCTCCAGAACTTACTCATCTTGCATAACTGATACCTTGCACCCTTTGACCAACATCTCCCCATCTCCCCTCCACCCAGCGGCTGACAACAACCATTCTACTCTCTGCTTTTGTGGATTTGACTGCGTTAGACTCCACATAAAAGTGAGATCATGCAATATTTATTTTTCTGTGTCTGGCTTATTACACCTAACATAATGTCTTCTAGGTTCATCCATGGTGTCACAAATGGCAGGTTTTCCTGCTTGTTTAAGGCTGAATATTTAGCTCTTTGTGTGTGTGTGTGTGTGTGTGTGTGTGTGTGTATATATATATATATATATATATATATAATACTAATTTTCTTTACCTATTCATTCATCAAGGGACTTTTAGGTTGTTTCCATATCTTGGCTATTGTAAATAATGCTGCAGTGATCAAGGGAGTGCAGATATCTCTTTGAGGTACTGATTTTATTTCCTTTGGATATATACCCAGAAGTGGGATTACTGAATTGAGGTAGTTCTATTTTTAATTTTTTTTGAGGGATCTCCATGCTGTTTTCCATCGTCCCTGAACCAATTTACATTCCCACCAAGAGTGCATAAGGGTTCCCTTTTCCTCACATCCTCACCAACACTTATCTTTTGTCTTTTGATAATGGCCCTTCTAACAGGTGTGAGATGATATCTCATTGTGTTCTGTTGTTGTTGTTGTTGTTTGTTTTGGGGGGTATCTTTTGCTGCACTGCACAGCTTGAGAGACCTTAGTTCCCCAACCAGGGATTGAACCTGGGCCCCAGCAGTGAAAACGCCAAGCCCTAACCGCTGGACTGCCAAGGAATTCCCCCGTTGTGGTTTTGATTTGCACTTCCCTGATGATTAGTGATTCTGAGCACATTTTTTTTGTACCTGTTGGCCATTTGTATGTCCTCTAATGAGAAATGTCTGTTCAAGTCCTTTGCCCTTTATTTTGTAGAAAATGGATTGTTAGGCATTTTATTAATTTAAAAAATGTATTGAGGAATAATTATATTAATTACAATTATATTAGTTTCAGGTCTACAACCTAATGATTCCATATTTGTATATACTGCAAAATGATCACCAGAGTAAGTCTAGTTAATGTCCATCACCATACATAGTTATAAAAATTTTTCCTCATGATGAGAACTTTCAAGACCCACTTTCCTAGTGGATACTTTCAATTGATATTTTTTTTCCTTTGCCCATTTTTAATTGGATTTGATATTTGTATGGTTTTACCAGCTTTCTATTGGTTAATGTTTCCATGGTATGTTTTTCCCATCCCTTTACTTTTAGCATTTCTGTGTCTTTATATTTTAAGTGTACTGCTGTATCTAGCACTTCTGATGCCCTACCTTATATTCTCTCAGCCCACCTTTTATTTGACCTTTGCTGCTGTGACCAGTTTTGCACCCATGTGATGCTGCCCAGGACAGCAACTCACTGACTTCCTGCCCTGAGATATACACATTGTGAAAGTGTGAAGGAGGCAGTGTGCCAAGGGGGTACTTTTGACCAGCAGGGGACAGGCTCTGATAAATAGAGGCTCCTCACACATGTCCCTTTAGAAGAGCCAGCAGCATGGCATCCCAGTCTCCATCACAGTGACTAACCCAACACTGCACCTTTGCACTGGTTTGACCCCTCCTCTGCATTCTCCCCAATCCCCACTCCTGCTTTCCTGCCTATGGCTGCTTTGATGCTACAAGACCACATGGCCTGAAAAACCTAAAATGTTTGCTGTCTGACCCTTTACAAAAAAAGTTCGCTGATTCCTGTTCTACAGATTATGACACGCATCATTAACTTATTCATGTCTCATAGAAATCAGTACTTTTACCACTTCCTAAGCAAGACCTTAGAAAGATTGAACTTCATTTACCTGCCTCATACCTCATCTCTGTTTTAAGTACCACAAGATACTTTTAATATTTTTTATATGGTGAATCTTCATTTAGGTTCACCCACAGAGTTATCATGTCATTGCTCTTCATTCATTCCTCTGGGCCAGATTTCTATCTTGGATCATTTTTCTTCTACCAGAAGAATATTCTTTAATATTTCCATTAGAGGAGAATTTCTGATGAGAACTCTCTCAGTGTTTGTTTGAAAATATCTGTATTTACTTTTAGCTTTTGAAAGATATTTTGATTGGATATTGAAACCTAGATGGGCAGTTATTTTTTATTGGCACTTTAAAGATGTCATTTCATCATTTTCTGGCTTTCATTGTTTCTTTGGCAAATTTAGCTGTCTAGTTATTGCTCCTCTGAAGGTAATCAATCATTTCTTTTTTCTGGCTACTTTAAAGATTTTTTTTTTTTTTTGTCTGTCTAGGCTTTCAGCAGTTTTACTATGATATGCTTAGATCTGAGTTTTTTCTTCTTGGTTTTTATGCTTCTTGAATCTGGGACTTGATATTATTTATGAGTTTGTAAAATTCTTAGCTATTACATTTTCAAACACTGCTTCTTCATTTTCTCTCTTCTTCTTCTGGAATTTTCTAAGCATTGTCTCATATGTCTCTGTTGCTCTTTTCTGTACTTTTCCTACCCCTCTCTCCCCCTTGCTTCACTCTGGATATTTTCTCCCGAACTTTTAGTTCACTAATTCTGTTTTCAATGCCTAATTGGCTATTAACACATTTAGTATAATGAGGATATGGGATGATTCTAAAGGAATTTAGTCCTGTGAAGGCTGATTCACGCAAACTCTGATGGTATAGCCCTTTAGGATTCCAACCAGGAAACTACGTTGGGAGCAGCAGTAGTAGTTTCTAGAGCTCCTCCTCCGTGGTGGGCCCCATATTCCAGTTATTGTCCCCTCAGCCCCATAGTCCATTAAGGGCTTTGCCCAGAAATTATCTCCATGTTAAATGATAGTGAAGTCCAGGTATCTATCCTTTTTCCCTTTTTGATCTAGTCTAGCCTCTGCAATAATGGTATATATTCAATAAATGCTTAATGGGTGAAAGAAATGATTTCTTTTACATTTTCCCTATAGGCAGAATTAAGAAAGAAAATTTTAGCCCAGTATTAGAAAGAACTTCCCAGTTATTAGAGTTATCCAGTAATGAAAGGGGCTGCCTCAAAAGTAGTGAAGCATCACAAGAAATGCTCACAAAGAACATTCAAGTTTAAAGGTTCAAGTTTAAAAATCACTTGTCAAGAGATTGTAGAGATGATTACAGGTTTGGCATTAATTTGGGCTAGATAACCTCCAAGATTTTCTCATCTCTTTTTTCTGTGATTCCAGTTTTTGTTCCAACTGTGATCTTCTCTCTTTGTGTTTTTTTTTTTTTTTTCATACTTTGCTTCTTGGTTTCTGACAGTGATCTGAACTATGGAGTGTAGGCCTTTTAACATGTCTTCATAAAGAATATGGCAGTCAAAAGTACTGACAGTTAAGAAGAGAGCTCACTAAAATAAGCTCACTTAGTAGTCTGATACTGTGAATAATACATCTTTGCTAATCAAAGATGGTCATAGGTTCTTTTTAACAGAGTAATCATTCAGATAAGGGACTTTGAGAAAATGGATAGAGGAAGATTGACTTGTCCATATAATGACAGGGAAAAAAAGATTGATTTAGTTGATCCAATGGGAGAAAAAATATCAGCAATTGGGAAGTTTACTTCCATGTAGACAAAAGTGGTATCTTGGTCTTTGTTCTCATTTATTTATTTACTCACTCATTCATTCAATCAGCAAATACATTTTGAGAACGTAGGCTAAGAAAAGGTATGCCAAGGATCCACTTTGTTTGGTGATACTTTTCAATGTTTCATGAGTGAATTTCATGAAAACTTTCTAGGTGCTTCACATCTTCTGGGAAAGAATGGTGTCTACTTCTATTTTACATTTTTGGGGAAAAAACCATAAACAATTAAAATTTTTCTTTTAAAATTGAGCACTGTTGGAGAACGAGGGTCCTAATGAGTGGGCATATGCGGGGGTGACTAGGAATCAGGTGAGCATACTTGTGGCTGAGATCACTGTTGAGCAGTCAGCTGGTTATCCCAGCTGCCATGGAGATCTCGCCTGTTCCACGTTTTAATTTTTTGTATCACTGGTTATATGCTGTTTAGTTTATACCAAGAAAAGACAGCAAGTTAATTACAATTATAAAATTAAATAGCTTTGCAGATTCATTTCAAAGTCATCTATATCAGACCTGAAGTTGCATTCATTGATCAAAAATCTTAGATATAAAAAATATATTAAAAAATAAAAATAAATGTCAAATACATAGGAATAATTTTTAAATGGGCAAGAACATTACATAGAAAACTACAGAGCTCTGCAATAAAAAGTATTGGGAGAAATTAAAGAAACAACAGCAACAACAAATATCTTAGATATTCTACTCGTTTCCTATAAACTTATAACTGCTTTTTTAAAGTCTATTAATTAAAATAAACAAAATGCAGTTTTATTCAAAGTGTAAAAAAGTCTTTTATAAATTTCAAGCTAATTTCAAAAGCCAATTCTAAAAGACAAAACATAGTGATGATTACATATTTAAGTCTCCCCATAACCTCATTGTGTTAAGTAGGGAGAAGCACATACATTGCAGTCTGAAACAAAACACAAAATGTATTAAAGTAAAGCATTTAATTTGTTTAAACGCAAAATGCAAGAATTTCTAAATGCAAGTTTTACCTGCATTTAACACTGAGCTAGTAGTTGAAGTTTTTTCCATATTTTAATATACAATATGACCAAACCAAGAACAATATAATGTCATTTTTATTTTTTTTTAATAAATTTATTTTTATTTATTTATTTTTGGCTGTGTTGGGTCTTTGCTGCTTCTCATGGGCTTTCTCTAGTTGCGGCAAGCAGCGGCTACTCTTTCTTGTGATACGAGGGCTTCTATTGTGGTAACTTTTCTTGTTGAGGAGCATGGGCTCTAGGCAAGCGGCCTTCAGTAGTTGTGGTGCATGGGCTCAGCAGTTGTGGCGCACTGGCTTAGTTGCTCCACGGCATGTGGGATCTTCCCAGACCAGGGCTCAAACCCGTGTCTCCTGCATTGGCCGGCAGATTCTTAACCACTGCACCACCAGGGAAGCCCTGTCATTTTAATTTATTTGTCAAAAATTGTCTTCTCCCTTATATGCTATTCAAAGTAAATTTAAAAGGGTGTCATTTGTTATGTTGGGTAAGACTGAATATTACCAAAGATTTTATTTAATTTGAATTTTGCATTATAATATTTGATAGTATAAAAGTTTTAACTTCAGATAATCTCTTTACCATACATCACACAAAAATTACAAAGTGATTTTATAAATTGTTAAGGGTTCTCAAAAGCTACTTAAAAGTGTTTTATGGGACATATTAAACTACTGAGATGGGAAGGGAAAAATAGTTGAGAAAACTGAATTTCAGAGAGATTGAACCTTTTGCCCAAGGACAAACGACTAATAGCAGATTCTAGATATAAAATCAGGATGATCTGATTCTAAAATTCATGCTCTTGATCACTTATGCAAGTATGTGCCTGTGCTTACACAGTGGCAGTGGGAACTGGGGGAAGGGGAATCTGAATAGTGTTTCAAGACCAAACTCCACAGTCCATGGTGATAGCTCTGAGAGATTGAAGTTTTGATAAGGGTTATAAATGATATTAAGATTTCTAGCTGAGAATTAGAAAAGATACAATGTTCATAGCAGCGTTATTTATAATTGCCAAGGTAGGGAAGTAACTTAAATGTCCGTCAGCAGATGAATGGATGAAGATGTGGTCCATATGCCACTTGCAGCAACATGGATAGACTTGGAGGGCATCATGCTAAGTGAAATAAGTCAGACAGAGAAAGACAAATACTATATGGTATCACTTATATGTGGAATCTTAAAAGTACAACAAACCAGGGAATAAAACAAAAAAGAAGCAGACTCACAGATATAGAGAACAAACTAGTGGTTACCAGGGGGAAGGGGGGAAGGGCAATATAAGAGGAGGGAAATTTAAAAGGAGTTATTATGGGATTATATGAAATCACATTTGTGAAACTTTTGAAAATTGTAAACCACTATAGAATTTAAAGAATCATTCAGGGCTTCCTTGGTGGCATAGTGGTTAGGAATCCACCTGCCAATGCAGGGGACACAGGTTCGAGCCCTGGTCCAGGAAGATCCCGCATGCCACAGAGCAACTAAGCCTGAGCACCACAAATACTAAGCCTGCTCTCTAGAGCCCACAAGCCACAACTACTGAAGCCCGTGTGCCTAGAGCCCATGCTCCGCAACCGCAATGAAAAGCCCACGCATCACAGCGAAGAGTAGCTCCCGTACCTACTCACCGCAACTAGAGAAAGCCTGCGCACAACAACGAAGACCCAACGCAGCCAAAAATAAATAAATAAATTTATTTTTTAAAAAAAAGAATCTTTCATTCAATTAAAAAAAGTTTCAAAAAAGACTTCTAGCTGAGATTCAGGAAAGTAGTGTTGCTACCATAAAAATAAATAAATAAACAAATACACATATAAGCAAGATGGGAATTTCATTCAGGTAAAAAGGTGCTGGAACTGATTTGGCCTTGCTGAGTCACACGTAATATTAAGACTTTCAGGGACTTCCCTGGCAGTCCAGTGGTTAAGGCTTCGCCTTCCAGTGCAGGGGGTGTGGGTTCAATCCCTGGTTGGGGAGCTAAGATCCCACATGCCTCACGGCCAAAAAACCAAAACATAAAAACAGAAGCGATATTGTAACAAATTCAATAAAGACTTTAAGAAATATTGTTAGCAAAAAAACTTAAAAAAAAGAAGACTTTCAGCTGGAGCCGTCATATAAGCATTTGATCATATAGGATATAAGTGCTGTTGAAAGTCAGTGCTGAAAATGTACATTTGGACTCCATCAACAAAAGATAGGTGGTTGAAACCAGAACAGTGGAAGGGAGCTGAGAGAATAAGAACCTGGAGAGGGAAAAACAAAAGAAAACATTATCTAAGGCTCATAAACATCATTATTTGTGAGTGTTACATTTTTAAGGAAAAAAATTTGAGCAAAGAGGAAAAAAAATACAGAACAAAAAGTTAAATGAGAACCAGGACAATATAGAAGCATGAAAACCAAGAGATAGTAAACATGGCTAAAATTCGTTGAGCACCTACCATTGATCAAGTTTGTGCTGATCTTATTTAATCTTTATAATAACTCAGGGAGGAGGTTCATGTATCTCTTTTGACAGATGAAGATATGGAGGCTTAGAAAGTTAAGCCATATGCCCATAGCTCAGCTGATAAATCCTAGGGCAAGAACTGTAATCCATGTTTCCCAGACTCCAGGGTCCATTTTCTAACCAGTGGTCTCAAGAGTGCACAAGGCAAACCACTGTAGTGTGGGAAGAAAATGTTAAAATTACGATTATCATATGTCATCCTTTTAAAATTGTATTTCTGTGTGTATTTTACAACATACATACTATTATACTATATATTACATACATACATATGTATGTATATATGTAATACATACAATATATTAGCATGGTAGTACATGGCTATCATACATTCATGCATAATTTATAATTTAATAAGTATATATTTATTGAGGTAGATGTTCAAATAATTTACTAATGTGAGGATACAATAAAAAATTTTTGGAGATCATTTCTTTAAAGCGCTATGCAAAACTGCCTCTTTTTCTTGTCCCATTTTCAAGAAAATACATTCACTTTAAATGATCATGTTATCTTTTACATACATTACTAGTTCTAATTGAGTTAAATAAAAACTGTTTAGTTCATAGGTTCTTTTCATGTTATTCCTTGGTATTTTCAGAAATTTATGAAGGCCTTTGAGCCATTTGATTCTTTGTAATAGTGGAGGGAACACAGACCATAGACCAGACAGACCTGGGTTCAAGTATCACCTTTGACCTTACTGACCATGTGACCTCAGACAAGTACTTAATTTCTCAGAGCCTCAGTTTGCTCATCTTTAAAATGGAGATAATATTTACCTTGCAGATTGTTGCAAAGTTTAGCAACAGCATAGGGAAATAACTTAGCACTGGGCCTGGCATACAGTACATACTTTGAAAAGGGCAGCACATAGTAATAATAGCAGCAGTACTTGTTTACCGTAGAGAATATCTGTAGCTCAATAGTCATTTCCCCTCTAAACAGGTCACATCTACCTTTGGCAGAGTTTGGCCTATATTGATCTTAACTTGAAACTTGAAAACTTATTTGAGAATAGACAAAAAGTATTTTCCAGAAATTTGGAGGGCCACTGTACACGACTCTGTGAGTTGAAGTATACCATTTACATGGACTGTAATAGCAATAGCTCCTCCTGGCCTTGTGTGGAGCCGTAGCCCTGGAAATATGCTGGCAAAAACATAGAGGGTCAAAAATATGGCAGCCTCCACAGACCCAGAAGAGAGAAATGCCACTGCCCACACTCACATTGGTTGGTATGTTGAATGCCTGTCTACTTGTTTGATGCTCTCTACAGATCTGTACTCCTGACTTGGTGGTGTTCCTGGCCTGTACCAATCAGAGGCTCAAAGAAAGATTACTGAGGCGCGCTGAGCAACAGGGGCGGCCTGATGACAATTTGAAAGCTACCCAAAGGAGACTAACGAACTTCAAGCAGAACGCTGCTCCATTGGTTAAATACTTCCAGGAAAAGGGGCTCATCATGACAGTAAGTTAGATATACTTTACATGTCTAGTACAAGAGTGATCTTTCAGTTTTCTAATTATCCTATGTTCTTCTCATTTAGAAATACTTTTACCTTAAAAAAGTGACTTTTCTTGGGTGGAGATCCAATGAAAAATAATTGGTAATTTTGACCTGATTTGCCTTTATTAAGTCATGATGGTAAAAGCACTTTCACTTTAGTTTAATTGATTTTACAAAAAATGCTAAATTTTAACCTTGGCTAGAATTCTGTGGCCCCCAAATTTTAAAGTATTTTAAAATAATTTTTTGATCATTTTAAGCAATATTGGCCCAGTTTCTCAACTCTTCTGTCTATGAAAACCTAATAAAATTGATAGGCTTATAAACAGAATTGATACAGAGTTATATTAGACTTAAATTGTAAGTTAGACTTTATCATAGGTTACCACATAAAAAAATGAGATTTTGATGGCCCAAAAAGTTATTAAGGGTTTGACTTGTCATAAAGAAGTGATATTGTCTCAAAATGGAAGGCATCGATCTTTCTGCTCCATCGATACAATGCAAATATTAACTTTGTTCATAGATAGTTTGTTTTGTGGTTAATGATACTGAATGTGCCAAAGAAGGATGAAGCTGAATCGCTGGTTAGTACAGTTACTAGAATACAGGAAGCTGAAGGTGAAAACTTAGCTAAATTTATGGTCCCCACACATCAGAGATTCAATTATGGAAGAGAGGAGACAGAGGATCGTTGGCCAGCTGAGGCATTTTGCAGAAGAAGACACTAAAACCAAAGCAGCTCGGGGTGCTCCGTGGTGGTAGCAGACCTCGGCATAACCCTCCCTTCAGCCCTTAGCTCCTCTCACGAGACCAGAGATTCTTGTCTAGTGGGGCTACAAGCTGTGGAGAATCTGATGAAAGGGATACATGCCCATCCCAATAAAATGCACATAAGATGCTTTCCATAAATTTTAGGTAAATCTACTGAAGCCCATCTACAGAGCTCCTATGACCTAACAATTTACTGTGTTAAAAATTTCTTCATTAGCCTAAAATGCCCTTAGATTGAAAGAGACAGTCAACGGCATTTGAATAATATCTCTTTGCAGTCTTTTTATCACTATAAAGAAATATTTATTAGAATTTGCCCTTTGAGTCAAAGTTGTCATGTCAGAGAATTATAAATCTGACATGAAAGTTGTCCACAATGCCAGAGTCCATTTATGGTCTAAAAGAGACATTGAGTGACATGAAAGATTTGAGAAAATCAGGGTGGATGTTTCTCTGGCTCTTTTTTGTTGGGGTTGTTTCTCCTGGAAATTAGCAATGCTGACTTCTGTGTCGTGTCATAAAAATAGAAATTTACCCTACAGACAAAAGCCCAACTGCAAGCTGCAGAGCCAGAGTTTTAACTGATGTTTGCCAGGCTTAAAGGTATTACCAGAGTGTCTCTGATTACTCCCTGCTTGTCACGTTCATCATCACAAGCAGAAGATATTTCCCAAATGAATGCAGAGTGGGGACTGTTAATCTACTAATATTTTGCATGGAAGTGAAATGCCATTGCCTCTAATTGAGGGAGTCAATAACAATGCGGATGACAGCCTGTAACCTCCCTGCTAAACCCTGATGAGCTTTAAGATAAACGCCTCTAATTACTGGGAGAAGACTTGCAAAAGGTGACTTGAAAGGTGACTTTCAAAAGTCACCTTTTGAAAATCGAACACAAACACGGGCTAAGCTCTGGGAAATGTCACTGGAAATTTTAGTCTGACAAAAGAGTGAGTGCAGTTTCCTGAAGCACATGTCCTCCTTCAGAACCTGGATCATAGGTCGCTCTGGGAATTAAAATATACTTGGTAGCATTTCTGCTTTTAAAGATGCGTTAAATTATTAAAATGGTTATCCTGATTAATCAAAAACATATTAAGATTTTAATAAAAATCTGGGAGTTAATAGATTAAACCCAAATATTTCCTTTTCTCTGTAATTTTTTTTTCTTTTGCTTCTACCTGCCCCTCCTAATTGATTCATTTATTCATTCAGTAAATATTTATTGAGAACCAGTGGGTGCCAGACCCTCTGCTAGGTGCTAGGGGTGCAATGCTAAATAAACAAAAGGTAAGGATCTTTATTTTATTTCCTGACACACTTCAAACTCCTAGAACAGTGCCTCTCTGGTACACAGTACGTTGCCAGTAAATGAACAGAGCTTGCAGTCTATGGGGAAACAGATATTAAACAATGAGTTATCAAGTGTGATGACTGCTGTAAAGGAGAATGTACAGGGGGGCCTCACACATATGTCGTGCACTACAGGAATGCCCCGTAGTGAGTAGAACAGACTCTCTCCACCCGCGAGTAGGATTCATCATTGATTTTGGTGTGAGGTTCTTAAAGACCACAGAGACCACATACCTCTCAGTCCAGGTGAGAAACTTTATCTTGGGGCTCCTCTTCCCTAGGGATTTAGAGTCTGAAACCCTTCACCTGGAATCTCAGCTCCACTGCCGTTTAATAAATTCATGGTGCTCTAGGACTCAGTCTCTATCTATAACTTGGAGATGATGTTACCGACCGCATAATGTTGTATGGGTGAAATGAGACAATGCATGTAGCCTGGCAGACGATGACAGCACAGAGGTCGTGGTTCGGATGCACCATGTAGCCACATTGCCTGGTCCAGATTCCTGCTGCATCACCAACCACCCGTGTGACCTCCTGAAGGTTACTTATCTTGTCTGTGACTCAGATGCCCAACCCATGCAGTGGGTATGATTATCGGTCCTACCTCAGTGTAATTGTGTGGAGTAAGTGGATATCAAGTGCTTAGAACGGTGCCAGGAATGTTGTAAGTGAAATATAAGTGATTGAAATTATTTTGTAATTTTCGTATTTCCTCCTTTTTCTTCCTTCCACCTCTAATGACCATTTTTGGAACCTACAATTACCACTAACAAATCCGTGCTCTTGGAGGGTACTCTGTTGCCTTTTCTCCCATAGATAAGTGCAAAATGAAGAATTTAGATTTTAAAAACTTTTCCCCAAATTCTCTTTTTTTTTCTTTAAAAGTGTCTGTTAATCAGTTAGATTAACATTGTCCCAGTGTTTTCTTTGACTTCTTTATCACCCGTGTAATCAAGCTATATAATGGGTATGTGTCAATATGGTAGCTGAATTGTAACAGATGCCAACCCATTCCTTTTTCTTTTTCACTTCAACATTAACTGTATCGGTTGGCAGATTTGACTGAAGAACAAATCCAGTTTGAAGACAAAACCTAATCAAAATAGCCAGGAAAACAGGCTGTTGCCTGAATACTGTATCTTATTGACATGGTTCCCATTACATGGACTGCTTCACTTTTATTCTTTTCTAATACTTGTCTGTATACAGTCATCCATGCAAGTATGAATTCTCATCATGTCTTTTACAGCTTTTTGCTCCTAATTAAAGATTAGGATGCTGTGACTTCCTAAAGTTTATCAGAAGTTTTCCTTTGAAGTTTGTTTTAGTATTCCTGGGACTAGGAAAGCTATTTATTTGGTCTTACTGAGTAAGCTATGTCTCATGACATTTTGAAGCTCTTGGATTTCGTGCAACTGTATAAAAACCCCAATAATGTGTCTGCTTAGAGATAATTTTTTACCTTTATTTTATTTAGTTTTTGTTTTAGTCATCTTCACAAGGTGGAACCCTTTTCAAAGAAATAGTGGGAATTCCCTGGTGGTCCAGTGGTTAATACTCTTGTGCTCTCACTGTGGAGGGCCCTTGTTCGATCCCTGGTCAGGGAACTTAAAATTCCACAAGCCGTGAAGCATGGCCAAGAAAAAAAAAAAGAAATATTGTTAGTTGAAACAGTTCAAGTCTTTACAAGCTTGATGAACTCTTTAAAAAAATGTGTGCTGTTTTGTTTATATTTTTAAGAAAAGGGTCTTTTTAGATGCTTGAAAAATAATAGGGTAAGATGTAGTGTTTATGTTATTATTTTCCAGAATGTATGTGCCATTGGATAGTCCACTCAGTTGGAACAACACTCAACTTACCAGGGAAATGGTTGCACACTCATGTACATTGAACAAATGCTACCTAATGTGGATGACAGTCAGTGAAGGTCCGCATTTAGTTTTAGACTGTGAAGTAAGCTGATGGTCATTTTTCTTCTGGACTTTTTATAGGAGGAAGCAAGAGAAGCATAACTTAAAAATGAGAAGTAAGCTAGAGTCATAGGACTCTGCTTAACTGACTGGATCTCTTCAGCCAGGAAATGTGAAAGATGTTAAGACAGGATTATTTCTTGTTCACCAACACCAATTTTCCTAGGGAAGCAGGTGAGGGACTAATTATAAACCATCTTAGCATATAACAAGGCCACATAGGCCAGTGATTCCCTAATTGCAGTAATTAATAGATCGGGAAAAAAATTTTAATGGGGCTAAGATGAAGTTGTTGATTTTTTTTAAGACTTTATTTTTTTAGAGCTGTTTTAGGCCCACAGCAAAACTGAAAGGAGGATACAGAGATTTCTTGTATTCTTCCTGCCCCTACACATGCATGGGCTCCCCCATTATCAACATCCTCCACCAGAGTGTTATATTTGTTACAGTTAATGGACCTATATTGACACATCATAATCTCTCAAAGTTCATAGTTTACCATAGGGTTCACGCTTGGTGTGGTACATGCTATGCTTTTGGACAAATGTACAGTGACATGTACCCATCATTACAATATCATATGGAGTATTTTCACTGCCCTTAAATACCTCTGTGCTCTGCTTGTTCATCCCTCACCCATCCACATCCCCCAGCCTGGCTCATGGCAACCACTGATCTTTTTACCATCTTCATAGTTTTACCTTTTCCAAAATGTCATATGGTTGGAATCTATATAGCCTTTTCAGATTGGCTTCTTTCATTTTAGTTTCCTCCAATGGCTTGATAGCTTATTTTTTTGGAGCACTAAATAACATTCCATTGTCTGGATATACCACAGTTTATCTATTCACCTACTGAAGGGCATCTTGGTGGCTTCCAAGTTTTTGCAATTATGAATAAAGCTGCTGTAAATATCCATGTACAGATTTTTGTGCGGACGTAAGTTTCAGTTCATTTCAATAAATACCAAGGAGCATGTTTGCTGGTAAGAGTATGTGTACTTTTGAAAGAAACTGCTGAACTGTCTTCCAAAGTGACTGTGCCGTTTTGCATTCTCAGCAGTAACACATTTGGTGTTGTCAGTGTTCCAGATTTTGGCTATCCTAGTAGGTCTGTAGTAGTATCTTGTTTTAATTTGCATTTCCCAAGTTGACTTTTTAAAAAATTTTACTTAATGAGGGCATTAGAAAGGAAAAAAAAAATCTATTATTGCCATTGTTTGAAAGGGATATTTTTAGCACAAAAAAATTAGGAATAACGTAGCTCCAAATAAAGTCTCTAAACAAATCTGTTTGACTGTAAGAAAAATTCGCAACATTTGCCTTATTTTTGTCATTTTGTTATCATAACAAAATATCATATCATAAACTGGCATCAGTTCTGGGGAACCCCTGGCACAGAAAACACGTCCTTGTCAAAACCACACTATTAGTGATTCACCAGGCATTGTCCCTGAGCCCCCAGGTAACCCCATTAGCACTACATTTGCTTAATCTGCCCCTATGACTTCCTTCAAATTTGAGAATGCGCCCATGATGTATTTCAAATTTACCACTGAAACTATGTAATTCCCATCCCACCAGGCACTCCTAGCCAGAGAGAAAATAAACAGGAGTAGTAAAAGTTAATTTAGACAGAACTGCTGAATAATTATTTCTTAATTAACTTCAGTTTTCATAGGCATCAACACTAAGATTTTAAATACAAGTACACTTATTCCTAAACTCCTAGTGCACAGCCATTGGTTAATTATCGCCACCTCCACTAGCATCACTGCATGGGGTGGTAGGAAAGAAACCTAAACAGCACAAGCCCTCAGTAAATTCAGCAGCCCGCATAAACAGAAGAAAGGCAATGAAAATACCTGATAACAGTTTACTCAGACAAACCCATACTCCTAAAATTACTAGGAGGAGAATTCTCTTATTGCATCCCAATGCTTGAGGTTGATAAATTTGTAATACGTAACATAATGAAGCTATATTTCCTTTATATAACATCACTGATTATATGCTGTTTAAGCATTCATTGTTACATAACCAAAAGCCCCCACTAATTCCTATTTGGTGGATTTAGTAACTAAGATAGAAAATAGTCAGGGAGAAGTTTTCAAAGGTTAATAAATAGGAAAGGCTATGGGGGTATTCTGTAAGATATTTGCTTGGGTGATGGTGGTATATACGTGCACCCGGATATATGGCCCTCTGAATTGTTTTAAATTCAAAGTACTTTTTCATACAGATGAAATTATTTCCAAAACAGAACAGACTCACAGATGTAGAGAATGAACTTATGGTTACCGAGGGGGCGTGGGTGGGAGGGATAGATTGAAAGTTTGGGATTGACGTGCACACACTGCTATATTTAAAATAGATAACCATGCAACTTCCCTGGTGGTCCAGAGCATAAGACTCTGCGCTCCCAATGCAGGGGGCCCGGGTTCGATCCCTGGTCAGGGAACTAGATCCCACATGCTTGCCACAACTAAAGATCTCACGTGCTGCAACTAAGACCTGGTGCAGCCTAAATAAATAATGAAATAAATAAATAAATATTTTTAAAAAGACAAAGGAAAAATATATTTAAAAAATAAAGTAGATAACCAACAAGGACCTACTGTAAAAATAAATAAATAAATATTTTCATTCAAAGTATTTTAAATCTAGTTGACAGTACTTTCTGGCATCAAACCTAATACTGATAGAGCCTCAATGTGAAGCACCCCAAAGAAACATGAGAAATATCCATTTTTGGCTTGACTTAAGAGCAGCTTATAAGAAATCACACTGTCTGGGCAACAGGCATTTATCAAATCCTACTGTGTGCAAAGCTGGCAAGACAGTGCTGCCCTAGAAAAAGTACCATGGCCTACTTTAGGAGGGTACTATCTCTGTGGGTTAGTCAGTGGGACCCATTTAATTTACCTAGTGACACAGACCTTTGTATCCTGGCTTTAAAATATCCAGAACTATATTGAAAAGTGAATCTGATTACTTTCATAACTGTCATTATTGTGGGCTCTAAAAACTAAAAGACGATTATGATACCAGTTTCATTCTCGGCTCTTTTATATAGAGAAAGGAAAATAAAAGCACTGAGAGAACACTATTTGCTCATAAAGTGGCAACCTACTTGTAGCAAAGTAACATCCACATTCGGGGACAAATTATGCTGGTTCCTAAACAGCATCAAAACAAAAGGGAGAACAAGCAGATACTGTATTTACAGCTAATCCTGTCGTTCTGTCTTAGTAACAAGCAAGCACTCTGACCCACAACTTTTCCATACCCAAAGCTCACTCAGTATCAGACCTATCCATACTCCACTGTCAGAGAGCAAACTAAATGGCTCAGAGAATGTAGCTCCTTTCAAAGTGGGAAATTGATGCCAACCACATGGCAAACCTATCGTTGGTGCCTGATGAGAAGAGCTCTCACACCAACAAATGCAAGATACTCATTGTGATGTTTCATACAGATGTTTACAGGAAAAATGAGGACGAACTTAAAGAATGAACATGGTTCCATCCCCAAAAGGATATAAGATATTTTTCTGCTGATTTTATTATTACAAACACCCATGAAACAGAGTCCAAAAAGCTCTACGCACTACTCTTTAATCAGCTAAAGTATAAACTAGGGTCCTTACATGATAACCATGAAATAAGTAGTATGGATAAAATCAAGATAATATTCAAGTGAACACATGTGGAAAATTCACATTAAGAAAATCCCAATTCCAAGAACTATTATTGACAAGTCTACCTAAGAATACTTTAGTTTAAGGCCTGGGGCTGCCTTCTACAATAGCTTGTCTTTATTTATAATTTTTTTTTAAGTAAAATAAAGCAGATTAGTAGATAGTTGGTAGCTGAATGTCATGTCACACTAACAGCTTCTTGTAAACTCTTGTTTCAACTCCAGTTCCTGACAGGAAAATGTACACACACACACACACGCGCGCGCGCGCATACACACACACACACACACACACACATTTTCAGCTGGTCACTTCTCCAGGAGAAGCTCTCTGATCAGAACAATAATTATGATAATAGTGTCAGCAAGGGCTTCCCTGGCGGCTCAGTGGTTAAGAATCCGCCTGCCAACGCAGGGGACACAGGTTCGAGCTCTGGTCCAGGAAGATCCCACATGCCGTGGAGCAACTAAGCCCACGAGGCACAACTACTGAGCCCACGTGCCACATCTACTGAAGCCCATGCTCCTAGAGCCCATGCTCCGCAATGAGAGAGACCACCGCAATAAGCCCATGCACCGCAACAAAGAGTAGGCCCTGCTCGCCACAACTAGAGAAAGCCCGTGCACAGCAACGAAGACCCAACACAGCCAAAAATAAATAGATTGATTAAATTTTTAAAAAAAATAGTGTCAGTGAACATTCCACACTTCCAGAATTAGATCTTAATTTATTTTAATATTTTATACTGAGACTTATCAGAAACATGAGTAAGAAAATAATATTTTTTGTAAAGTTCTTGGACTAAATTCTTTCTGTTTCAGACGAAACTAATTGGGATTGATCGATATTTTTAAACAGAGACACTGTAGCTAAATTAAGTGACCAAAAATAAAAAAGTAGACAAAAGAAAAGAAAAAGAACAGGCATTTAAGACTTACCAGTGAGCAAAATACAAGAACATATTATGAATAGATGGTGTCAAAAAACAATAGCTAACAACGTATAAGTGCTTAATATGTGCTTGGTACTATTCAAAATGCTTCACATGTGGTAGGTCCTTAATCCTCACCAGATCTCCATGAGTCTGATATTATTATCATCTCCATTTTGTAAATGAGAAAGCTGAAGCACACCAAAGTGTAGCTGGTCCAGGATCCCATAAAAGCAGTAGAGCCTTGGCCCAGATGCAGAGCGCTGACCCCAGAGGCAGCACCTGTGATTGCTATGTTGTCCCTTCATTGAAACAGGGCACTTATGCACTCTGGATCTTGAAGAGAAAGCCCATTACTGCTTTCTCCAGGCATTTATCATTTGATAAGCACCTCTATTCGGCTGTAATCACTTCATTTATGTTTCTTTGGAAAGAATAAAAGAGAAAGTTAATTCTGTTGGTGCATTACACTGAGAGGTTTTTCAAAAAGTAATATTACTAGATAACAGATGTAAAATAATTAAGATAATTCATAAAATTGATTAATCCGAGCACACATTACAAGAAGAAAATTTTACTGGGAATGGCCAGTTATTGGGCCTTGTATATATATATATTTTTTTGCGGTATGCGGGCCTCTCACTGCTGCGGCCCCTCCTGTCACGGAGCACAGGCTCCGGATGCGCAGGCTCAGCGGCCATGTCTCACGGGCCCAGCCGCTCCGCGGCATGTGGGATCTTCCCGGACCAGGGCACGAACCCGTGTCCCCTGCACTGGCAGGCGGACTCTCAACCACTGTGCCACCAGGGAAGCCCAGGCCTTGTACTTTTTTTTATCTACACTACCCATCATTTCTGATCTTGCTCAGTTCTACAAATCAAATGTAAAACCATGGCTGCAGTTCTGCTTCAGGCAAAACCCTATCCTTATCTACTTGGAGTTTTATAATTCATCTTCCCCATTATGACAGTCCTTTTATAGTCATCTATTCAAACAGTTTTATTGAGGGCCTATTGCATGTCAAACAAAGGGACCACATCAGGCGCTGTAGAGAATAGAAAGATGATATGGAGGTAGATCTGCCTTCAAGGAGTTTGTGTGCAGGCAATAACATAAACATAAATAACTTGAATATAGTACAGGAGGGGGTAAGTGTCACACTCAGAGGTGTAATAGGCCAGGAAGAGTCAGGGTCAGGGAAGTGACTTACTCCTGGAAAGATTAAGAAAGGCTTTCCTGGAAACATTGGCGCTTGTGGGTTGGGGAAGAGAACCCAGAAATGGAAAGGAAGGGCATTATAAGCAGACATGAACAGACACAAGGTGGGGAGGGTATATGACGAAGTAGTGAGAATTAGAAAGGTAGGGGGGACAGATGTGCTGAGATCAAAATGAGGAAGGCCCTGAAGTGCTCAGCTAAGGAGGAAGGGTTATTCTATGGGCAGGGGTGAGCTTTAAAGGCTCTGAGCAAGGGAATGACACAACTAGAAATATAAACTCGTAGCTGTGTGTAAAACATTGAATGGAGAAAGCATCTGGAAGGGATTTGATAAGGACCTAAGCTGGGATGGTGACTGTGGGTGCCACAGGGTTTTACTTCTCCATGGGGCAGAACCTACAACCGTCTGGAACCAACCGCAAATGTGGGAGGAACCAAAAAAGTGCTTGAGGAAGAATAGCACGCATAAATCACCTGCATATGAGATGTAACATCCATTTTACCAATTTAATTATTTTGATTTCTTATTTGGACAGCATTCATGCCAAAGTTGAAAGAAAAGAGGATGGGAAAAGAAAACTAATGTACTAAGGATTGTGATTAGCTAAAGCATTGTGAAGTGACATGAAAATCCAAGCAAAGAGACAGCAGAGTCCCTTGAATTTCCAATTATTCTTTCCACAAATAGTTGTTTCAAAATAACTCATTGAGTAAATAAATTAATAAATTTAGTAAATACTTACAGATATATTTGGAACCATTTATTTTCATGGCAGAGAGCCCTATACATTTTACAGATATGAGGACATAGTTCCATTAAACCACTGTACAGTAGTCAGTTATAATCACAAATATAAGGTTTGTACCTGTTAATGATATGTTTGATTAGAAGTAACAGAATAGCTGAATAGCTATGGCTTAAACAAACAGGTTTATTTGACTTGTGTAAAAATAAGTACAGAGATGGATGATCTAAGGCTAGTACAGTGACTTAATGGTGTCATCAAGGAACCAGGCTCCTTCTATCTTTCTGTTCCACCCTCTTTGACGTGTTTCTTCATTGTAGCAAAATGGCTGCTGCTGCTCTAGTCATCAAATCCAGAATTCCAAATAGGACCAAGAGGTTAGGGCAAAAGGCTGGGTAACCATATCTATTACCCTTTGCTAAGAAAGCAAGAGCTTTCCCATAAATCCCCTCTCTCTCCCTCATTGACTCACACTTAGGTCTCATCAGTCAGAACGAGGTCACAGGTTTCCCGCTGCCTTCAAGAGAGGCTGGGAAATGAATTATTTAGCTTCCCAGCCTCTGATGTAGAGGAAAGCAAAGGAAAAGAGTTAGGATAAATGTTAAATAAACCAACCTGCAATACCACTACAAGGTTTAAAAAAATTTCCATTTTCTTGGTTTAAAAAGATATTGGGAAATACATTTGCTACGAATTCTGTCCAAAATAGTTTGAGTAGGAGGTGTCTGTGCTTCGTAATAGCTACATTTCAGTAAGTACTTTTAATATTCCAGGACCTTTATCCACTTTATATCCAAGTCTCACAATCGCCCTTAAAGTTTAATGAAGGGAACAGGTTCAGAGATGTTCAGGAACATACCATAAGTGCCAGAGCCAGTAAATGAGGGTGCTGAGGTTTGAAATAGGTCCTGTCTCACAGAGTCCACTCGGTTAATAACAAGGGATTGAGCCAGACTTGCAGCCATGAAAAGAGTTAACCTCCCTCTCAAAATAGTCAGGAAAGGGACTTCCCTGCTGGCGCAGTGGTTGAGAGTCCGCCTGCCGATGCAGGGAACACGGGTTCGTGCCCTGGTCCGGGAGGATCCCACATGCCGCGGAGCTGGGCCCGTGAGTCATGGTTGCTGAGCCTGCGCGTCCGGAGCCTGTGCCCCGCACCGGGAAAAGCCACAACAGTGAGAGGCCCGCGTACCGAAAAAAAAAAAAAAAAAACAGTCAGGAAAGATATTGATAAAGCCATAGTAATGGGAATGACAAGATGTTATTGACTGAGAAATCTAATTCTAGGAGAAATGGAGAAGGACTAACATACTAGATCAAATGCTATGCCAGCTCGTTACCTCTTTTAATCTTTACCACTTTTAATCACTCAACCCTGTTAGGTAGGTATTAAAATTATTTAATGCCTTGGATGTGCCAGGTGTTATAGCTAACTTAGCTGATTTCGGGTAAAGACAAGAGCTTTGCTATCCTTTCTCAGATAAATCCTAAACTGTACAACCTGACTCTTGCATCACCCACTTTTTGTCTCACTCTGACATTACTCTTCCGTCTCCGGTCTACCCTGCATCACCCTTCAGACTCAGCACGCGCTGTTGTCTCATCTGCTATGACTGGCTCCCCTCTCATCCTGCCTCTCACCTAGCCAGCCTCTGGAAGCCTCAGTCCCAAGGGTGGTGCCTCCACCTCGTTTACCCTGACCTAGCAGGTGAGGCATAGACAGATAGGCAGACATGCCCCTGCTCTGAAGGAGCTCAGGTGGAAAGGGGGAGAGAGGGGATAAACGAGTGGCCTCAAAGCATCTGACCATTATGATGATAGAAGGATGCACAAAGGGCTGCAAGGTGGAGCAAATTGTCTCTGCCTTCTCCATGGTAACTCCTGTGGGACAGAATGAAGTCCGAACACTCTGGACAATCTGTGGACCTTACTCGACGCATTCAAGGAAGTAATCAGACATTTGAAATTACTGAGTGAGGAGTCCTGGTCATTACCAAGTTCAGGATTGGAAACAGAAAGAGGTGGACAGAAAAGACTGAATCAAAGGCTGAACAGCCAGGGAAGGAGTGAGGAAATAAAAGAAATTTTGTATTAACCATTCTAATTTCTTGTTGATTGCCCCTTCCCTAATTTAGGAATTTAATTGCATACAGTATCAAATAAACTTAAAAATCTACTCATTCATCAATTTCTTTTTAAGCAATTGTTTTGAGATTTCTAGTTAATAGGGGGTACTCAAATATTAATGAAGACATTGATTTCTGGCCTTCAGATCTTCTATATGAAGTAGCAAAACAACCCTGAATTTAAAAGGACATCTGTAGAAAAGAAACCTGGGTGTGCCTAAGTCGTAGCTGTTCTCTTCAGTAACCAGCTTAGCAGGGACTGTGCAGCCAGAGCAGTACCAGATACACAGAGTGCTTTAAAATATCAATATTTGTTGAATTAATGCATTAAGTTATGAGTTGCATTGAATGAGTTAGTTCTAATAAGTTTAGTGGTAACAAGACCTTGTTTAGACTTCATTCATTTGGATTGGATAAGTAGCTTTTCAGTAGTGTTTTAAACTCAAGTTTTCAAAAATTCATGCTTTCCCCTATGGTCTGGCCTCTAACCATTGCCAATTCACAGGTTACTTGAAGGTGTCAGCAACCTTGAGAGATTTCTCAGAAAATACTAAGTATTGCTTCAAACAATTTCTACAATTGCTGTCAAATTCAGGATCAAGGAAGAAAAAAAGAAACAATGGATTTTTTTTAAGAATCTTGTTTCTTTTTTTAAATATTTATTTACTTATTTTATTATCCATTTATTTATTTTGGCTGAGCCGGGTCTTAATTGCAGCATGAGGGATTTTTAGTTGTGGCATGGGGACTTCTTAGTTGCTTCTTTTTTTTTTTTAATTTATTTATTTAAAAAAATTTAATTGGAGTATAGTTGCTTCACCATATTTTTAGTTTCTACTGTACAGCAGAGTGAATCAGTAATATGTATACATATATCTCCTCTTTTTTGGATTTCCTTCCCATTTAGGTCACCCAGAGCATTGAGTAGAGTTCCCAGTGCTATACAGCAGGTTCTCATTAGTTAATTGTTTTATACATCGTATCAATAGTGTATGTATGTCAATCCCAATCTCCCAATTTAGTTGCTTCTTAGTTGCGGCATGCCGGCTCTTAACTGCAGCGTGCATGCGGGATCTAGTTCCCCGACCAGGGATCAAACCTGGGCCCCCTGCATTGGGAGCACAGAGTCTTATGCACTGGACCACCAGGGAAGTCCCAAGAATCTTGTTTCTTACCTGAAAATTTAGTTTGATAATATTGAGATTGTTATGCAATGGGAAATGTGATTTTTCTTCTATCCTGAAACTTCTGCTTAAAAATGTGAATACAGACATGGCCATCATTTGATACATACTTGATAATGTTTATTTTTAGTTTTTCTACCACGGCTTTAGAGTTCATATGTTCATGATAAATTCATTCTGACAGAAGTCCCAAAAGATTATATGATCCCTTACAACTGAATTCAGTAGTAATTTCTAACTAAACCCTCTCTCTCTCAGAAGATCTTAAAGCTCGGGTGCAATCCTCTTCGCTCTATTAGCAATGTTGGATGACTGCAGCTTCTGATTGCGTTTTCATTTCATCAATTCCATCTGAATTTCTAAAACACTGAAATTTGTTATTAACAATACCAACTAATTAATTTCCTAAAATTGTATGGGTAGACAATTCCATAATGGCACTGCTCTACTCCATGTTCTGTGAAATGATAGCTCTGCTTTAAAACTGGAAGAGAAGAGAAAAATCATAGGAAACTTCAGTTGGCTCAAATTATTTTCTCCTACTTATAGTTGCTCACACACTGCATTCTCTTGAGCTGGGGTCTGTTGCCTGAGCTTTTCCCTCTCCCTGCAGTCCTGATCATCTTTGCCACCGCGTTGACCTCGCTGGGCTGTTACACTCGAGATGGCTTCCTCTGGGAATCCACTCTGTCTGGGACAGATGGCTCCACCTATGAGATCTCCAACACCCCTTTTGATTCCTATCATGACAGTTATTACCCTATTTTATTATTCTACTTCTTTATGATTCTAGTATCTTTCAACTATAATTCTACTGTCTTTATAATTTCACTGTCTACTTTCTTTTGTATCACTTTACTGTTGTCTTCAATATTTTATTTCTAGCACCTAACTTGGGGCCCATAAGTCCATATATGGGGGGAGGGAGCAAAAACAAAGCCAAAAAACACCTTTCACCTTTTTTCGCATCTTTGCAGTTAATCCTAGGTTACATCTTTTAAGTATTCTACAGGAATTCCCTGGCAGTCCAGTGGTTAGGACTCTGTGTTCTCACTGCCAGGGACCGAGGTTCGATCCCTGTTTGGGGAACTAAAATCCCACACGCCATGCAGCCAAAAAAAAAAGAAAAGAATTCTAGTCTCTACATTGCCCTAAACATGCTTTGTTTTCCTTTTAAGTGTTAGGTCTCTTGATTTAAAATTTAACTCTTAAACTGCACATCAGATTTTGATTATTTTGTTTTTGTTGTTCCACACTCTCATGAGGTAAATTAGAATTCTTCAAATAATGCAAATTTCAGAAAGAATGTGCAATGTTTGAAGCAAAAGTTCCATGAGGGAAAGTATTTTGAGTGATTTCTTTATCACTAATATCCCAAACTCCTAGAACACTGTCTGGCATGTAGTAGATGCTCAATAAATATTTACTGAATGAAACATAGATTTAAACCAACACCCTAATCACATACTGGATTGGAGACATAAAGAGAAAAAGATGAACATGGCCAGACAAGTGAAAACAGCACCATTTATCAACAGAGAAAAACAAGGCCAGTGATTAAAAACTCAGAGGCAAACCGATCATGGTTGTAGGCCTCTAACCAGCTCTTGGCCTTGCACAAGTTACAGAAACTCTCAGGTCCTCAGTTATGATATTGGAAAACTGAATCTCATATTACATACCTCCTAGGTAGGCTGTGAAGATTAAGGGAGAAAAGGTAATTAAAGCATTCAATACAGTGCCCAGCAGAGAGAAAGCACTAATCAGGCATGGCTGTTATTATTATTTGGATGGTACTGCCGCTGCACTGGCCAGAAGTATTATTAATGCTATAGCAACCACATGTGCTGTGCTACTTTCTTATCTTGATTCTTTCATTACATCAGATTTATGACAAGAGAAAAATTCCTGTGATCCAGAGACATTTTTTAAAGGTACCTGTTGCAGCTCCTGTGAAATGATGAACTAAAAAAATTGAACCCAGCTGGAAGAAGCGTTGCCAAACCTCTCACCAGCTGTAAAAGCCCTTCAGAAGCTATTTTATAGACTCTTGATGTTGATTTCTTTTTTCTCTCTTTTCTTCTTCCAAGCTTGCTTTCACTTGGAAGCAAATCTCTTCCTTGATTTCTTTCCCCTTTCTCCCTCCCTGAGAATGGTCTCAGACACCAAGAACCATGGGTAGGGCTGCTGGTTCCATACATTTGTTCATGCCTGTATCATTCAAAAACCCTGCTCAATTTCTAATATATTCAAAGGAACCCCGTGCTAGGAAAATACTACAAGGAACTCAATGATAAATATGACATTCAGCAAAACATAGTGTGGTATCAGGAGCCAAAGGCTGGCTTTTTTTTTTTTTTTTTGGCCACACCGCACAGCATGCGGGATCTTAGTTCCCTGACCAGGGACCAAACCCATGCCCCCTGCAGTGAAAGCACGGATTCTTAACCACTGGACCACCAGGGAAGTCCCCAAAGGCTGGCTTTGAAGTCACAAAGACCAGGGTTTGAATCCCGGCAAGTTTCTTAACTCCTCTGAACTGGAGTGTCCTCATCTGTAAAATGGGGCTGGAGTTAACTGACTTGCAAGATTAATTAAGGTTAGAAATAATATGAATAAAGGACTCATATCACATGGGTGGTTAAATAAATGACATCTGCAGTTATTAGTGTAATCCATAGTCCGAGCTCTAAAACACTTAGAAAAAGTCTAATAAAAATATGTCCAAAATATTCATAATGAATAATAGCTTACATTTGTTGAGCACTTCACTGTGCTGAACAACATCATGCAAGTATGTTCTAGGAGGATGACTACACCCAGTGGTAAATTCATCGTGTGCTCATAATGTCTAAGGTGTATCCATTCAAAGTGATGGATTCCATGGGAAAGCAGAAATCCACTTCTGAAAACCACTCATTACTTTTCAAAATGACTAAATCAGGAGACAACACCAACAGCTACTTATTTTAATGGAGACATTTTTCAGAAGAAATGTCAACCACAAATCTGTCTTGGCAGATGCATGCTGTTATTTTCTATCCTTTTCCTTCTCAACATTGGCAAGCAGAGCTGCCTGAAGGATGAGCAGCTTTCAAGTTTCAATCCAGAGGATTAAAAATGGAGTCTGTTTACTTCTGTTTTTAATTCTTTTTATGTAAAAATTTTAATCCTCCTTTTGAAAACAAGTGATATTTGTGGAGAGGGTGTGTGTGTGTGTGTGTGTATGCCTACATGTGAGTGGGTGCTGGGGGTAAAGAATGCAGACAAGTATAAGGAGAAAATAAAAAGCATGCATTATTCTGCAACCCAGAAAAAAACGCTGTTAACATTTTGGGTCTTTTCCATGCAGTGTTTTTCTATGATATTTTGATAGTATGGTAGCTGCAATCATATTGTGCTATACATTAAACATTTTTTAACTTAAAGTTATATGATGGGGCTTCCCTGGTGGCGCAGTGGTTGAGAGTCCGCCTGCTGATGCAGAGGACACAGGTTCGTGCACCGTTCTGGGAAGATCCCACATGCCGTGGAGCGGCTGGGCCCGTGAGCCATGGCCGCTGAGCCTGCGCGTCCGGAGCCTGTGCTCCGCAACGGGAGAGGCCACGGCAGTGAGAGGCCCGAGTACCACAAAAAAAAAAAAAAAAAATTGTATCATGAACATGTTTGCAAGATATTTATTTTTCCTTTTAAAGCCGTAATAGTAATGAATAACCTAGTGTACCTACTTCAGAGAATTGACAGGAAGTCCAGATTAGAAAAGATGTGAGGGTCCTTTGTAAGTCACTTGTAGAGCACACAAATGAGATTATTATTTACTCTGATCCATATGATTTGAGGCGTCAAAAAGCCCATATTTATTATGCATTTACAGAGCACTCTGCAAACCACTGTGGGGATCCAGAAAAGACTTAACACAGCTCCTGACCCCAGAGAGTTCAGTCTGGTCCAAGAAATGAAGCTAAAATATGAAAACATTAGAGAAAAGCAGAGGGTTAAGCTCTTCTTTTGACTATGAGTAGAACTTAGCCTAATTATTTAAAAAGAGTTCTCAGATCTTGAATTCCTTCTATCCTTGGCTCTTTCAATTTTAAAATGAGTCATGCTTCAGAGAATTATTTTTTTCTTACCTCAGACATAATTATAATTTTACCCCCAATAATGTGATTTGCCAGTTGAATAGTAAATTTCCAGCCCGTCTTGGAAAAAAAAAAAGAAAGAAAGAGAAAAAGGAAAGAAAAGGTCTATTTTTGTACACTCAGATCATTTATAATGATTTGTTTAAATTAAAACTAGTATTTTATAGAGAAAGACCCCTGGACTAAAAAAAAAAAAAAAAAGAATTATAAAACAAGAAAGCTTCTTAAGATTCTGTTATTTTATGTTACAGAAAAAAAATCTAAACTATTTTTTTTGCCAGAAGCATATAAGGGGTATTTTTACATAATTATGTTACTATGGAAAATTCGCATGTTTGGTTATGTCTGAAAGGTGGAATTAAGAATAATTTTTATCTTTTTTCTTCTCTTTTTCTACAAAATTTTCTACTATAATATGTATCCTGTTGATAATCTAGAAAAAAGAAAATTACTAAGAACTCATACGCTCAAAGATCAAAAATAACATTGTCAACCAGTTTAAATAAATAAGAAGTGGGAGAATTCAGCTCAAATAAACAAAACACAGCAATATGATATCTACAGGAAACCAGTGCAATATTTTCCATGAGGGAAAAGTACATACTAAGCTTCCTTGAACTCTACAGAACCTCTCCCCAGATGATTCACTAGCTTTCCTTCAAATTATTTATTTGGTTTCACAGTATGTCAAACAACTGTCAAATTCAGCGGCAGTGTTTTTTCTCTCTCCATGAAGTCTACTGGGAATTCATGCTATCAAAGTTGTCCAAAGTTAAATAACTTCGTCAGAGCCAGGAATTGAATTAACAGACCAAGGGATAGGTCTTGGATTAGCTGAGGCTCGGAGATAAATTGGGAAAGGGACCAAGTAGAGAGTTTAGCAAGATGTAGAAAATGCAGGAATAGCATAGGAAAAAAGTTAAATGAAACAGTCAGCAGAAGGAGAAAGAAATGGATTTTCTTAGGGCTCAGCCCAAGGAAGGCACTAGGTTGTTTGACCATTCATTAATTGAATAAGTATGTATTGTTGGTGGTGATTAGATTACATAAAGAGCAATAGAGTCTTAATTAAAAGCAACATCTGAAGGCTGGTAGAGGAAGATGAGGCAAGGAGGGGAAGAGAAAGTAGTCAAAGGTGGGGGAGAAAAGGAGAACCGAGTACCATACCTATACCATACCTAAATTAAAAGTGCTCCAGGAAGAGAGGCATCAACTGTCCAAAGTTGCTTCTGTGGGAAGTCGAGTAAGATGAGGACTGATAAAAACCTGTTCCTGTTATAAATTGGAGGGTAGTTAGAGAATTTTATTGTCCATTGCTCGTTTGGAGTAGACACCAGATAGGAGTAAGCAGTGGAATAAGTGGGAGGTGAGAAGAGAGCAGGATAGGCAGGTGTCAGAAACTCAAGGCATTTGACTGTGGGGGAAAAGAGAAAAATAAAGCAGTAGTTAGATGGAAGAGTGTAGCTGAGGAAACAGTTGTTGCTTTTGTTTTACATCCATTGCTTTTGTTTCAGAGAGGGGAGACTTGAGTGAGTTTCAATGCTGGTGGAAGGGACATGGTTGAAAGGAAGAGGCTGACACGACCCCATGAATGTAAGAAGCCTTATCTAAAAGTCTAGAACAGGTCCAAACCAGCAATTCAACCAATTTCAACAAATATATGTTAAGTCTTTGTAGGCTAGGAATCAAAACTGAACAAGTTCCCTGCTTTTTAGAAACTACAGCTTGTTAGCAACTCACAGGAAGAGAATCTATTCAGGGGAAGAGACAGGAAGCCACATAATTAATATGTGTCAAAATAAAATCCAGAAGACAATTACCAGAAGAACAGGACAGACAATAAAAGCCCACGAACCAGTACGAAATCTCCTGAACATTCCCCACACAGGCCGTCCCAATTCATCCTCCAGCCTTCGCCCCTCTTGCCTAAGTTGCCCTTTCTCTTCCGTTCTTCCTTTCAGATCCTGTCTTTTGTCCCTGGTTATTTCACCTCTTTTCCCTGACTATTCCAGCCTCTGTCAGTCTCCTCTGTTTCTGAATTCCTTTACCACTTAACATGTGTACTGCACAGTTCAGCTCTTAACTATTTTCTGGGAGACAGTGTTGTATTAAGGGAAGGAACCCCAACTGCATGGTCTCAAAGTGACCTGGGTCAAATCCAGCCTGTATCACTCCCTACACGCAAGACCTGAGCAAGTCCTGCATCTAGTTTCTCCATCTCTAGAATGAGCAGGTAAATCTACCTCTGAAGGTCGCTATCAAGAGTACATGAAATATATATATGTGTAACTGATTCACTTTGCTGCACACCCGAAACTAACACAGCACTGTAAATCAACTATACTCCAATAAAACTTAAAAAAAAAAAAGCATACATGAAATAATATTTATCAGGCAACTGAAACAGTCTGGGTTCTTGACCCAGACTGTGTGTGTTAGACTCTGGGTTCTACTGGGGCATCTTGGGCAGGTTACTTAACCTATCTGGGGTTCAAATTCCTCCTATATAAAAGGAGTTTCTAACTGCTGCCTACCTCATAGAGTTGTTGAAAGAATGAGGCAGTATCAATAAAGTTCTTAAAACATCACTAGGCATGTAATAAGTACTATGTAAATGTTCGCTGTTATTATTATTTTCTTCCCTGCCGTGTATTATTAGACTAAAAAATAGTTTACTTAAAATGTTTGCTACTCACCCTTTAGCAATATTAGCAATAGTTCTAGTTTTCAGGTAATTTCATTTCAGTGAGCACAGTGTTTTACTTTTTAAGAAACTTCTGTGTTGTTTTGACTTTTCTGTTTATTATGTGTATTTAAAGCATTAAGCTCTCCACTTGGCATCAGTCTGATCCCTTTTCTTAGCTTGTAATTATCCTATACATAAAAACAAAGGGTTAGAAATAATTAACTAAAATAATAAAGCTATAAATTATGCAAATTACAAAAATTTTTAAAAGTACTCCAACAGAAGTCTTACTCTGAGCAGGCCATTAGCCAATGCACAGAAGAAAGAAAAATGATCAACAAGCACATTGTAAAAACTTTTTACTTCACTAGTCATCAGAAAACTCAAATCAACAGTAAAACTGTTTTTGTTTTTGTTATTGAAGCGTAGTTGATTTACAATGTTGGTCACTTTCTGGTGTACAGCAAAGTGATTCAGTCATATTTTTTTTCCAGATTCTTTTCCATTACAGTTTATTACAAGATACTGAGTATAGTTCCCTATGCTGTACAATAGGACTTGTTGTTTATCTATTTTATATATAGCAACTTGGATCTGCCAGTCCCAAACTCCTAACTTATCCGTCCAACCCCACCTTTCCCTTTTGGTAACCATAACTTTGTTTTCTATAAAATTCTATTTTTATGTGTCAAATTAAAAGAGATTATTTAAAGTATAGTACTCAGTGTTGGCTGATAATATAAACTGTTGCCACTTTGAAAAGTAATTTGGCAACATATATCAAGAGCCTTGGCAATGACATGCCTTTTGACTCAATAATTTCACTCCTAGAAATGTGTTCTGGTGAAATGACCATAGATAAGCATAACTGTTTATGAAGAAGAATATTCATCAAAGATATATTTGCTTCCTTGGTGATTTCATCCACCCTCATATCTATAAATTCTCTATACACTGCTGACTTCCAAATTTATACCTCCAAGTTCAACCTCTTCCTTGAACTCTGGGCTCCCCTACCCAACTGCCCACTTGACATCTCCATCTGGGTGTCTAATAGGCATCTCAGACTTAACTGACCTCCAGCTTCCTGATCTCCCACCACACCCCCCCCAACCCTGCTCTATTCCAGTCTTCAGCTGATGCCACCTCTATCCTTCTGTGGTAGCTTAAGCAAAAAACTTCATAATCTTTGACTCCTCTCCAGTCTGCCAACAAATCGTACTGGCTCTTCATTCAAAGTATATCAAAATTCTTCTGTTTCTCAGGACCTCCGTCACTACCACCCTAGCCCAGGATACACCATCTCTCTCCTGGATTATCACGATAGCCTCCTAACTGGTCTTCTTGCTTCTGTGTCCCCTGAAGGCTAGTCACGTAGCAGCCCAAGGAAACATTTTAAAAAGCTAATTAGCTTATGTCATTCCCCTGTTCAAATCCTTTAACAGCATCTCATCTCAGAGTAAATACCAAGGTCTTTACCCGTGTGGTCTTATATCTGCTGTGGTGTCCTGTTATCGCTCTGACCTCATGCCTCCTTCTTTCCTCTTTGTTTATTTATTTCACCCACTGTACTCGCTACTGTGTTCAGAATGCTGCAGGCACAGTTCTGCCACAGGGCCTTACTTTTGTTATTCCCTATCCCTGGGGCGCTCCTCCCTGATATCCACATGCCTTGCTTCTTACAGCCTTCAAGTCTTTGTTCAGATGTTACCTTCCCTTTGAGATCTTACTTGACCCATTATTCAAAATTGCAACATCTTTTCACCCGCACTCTCTATCCCCTTTATCTGCTTTATTTTTCTCCAGGACTTTTATTACCTTCTAATATGCCATTTAATTTATTTTTATTCATTGTCTGCCTCTCCCTATTAGATTGTAAGCTCCATGAAGGCAGCAATTTTTTTGTATACTTTATTCATTGTTATTTCATAATGCCTATAATAGTACATGGTACATAGTACATGTTCAATAAGCATTTGTTGAATGGATTAACAAATTTACAAGAGCAAAAAAAGGAAATAAAGTCCAACAATAGGAGAACTACTCAATCGCGGCACATTAAAACAATGAAATGTTTATAAACATGGAGTCATGTTTTCAAAGACTTTTAGTACCATAGAAATGTGCAAAATTTTAAACTATCTTGTGACATTATACTTTTTTTAATCTTGAAGGAAATACAGCAAAATCTTAATTTTGGATACCTCTAGGTGATAATTTTACAAGACGTTTCTTGTTATCTTTTTTGTAGTACTTTTTTTATTGCCAAACATTATACATAAATGTTGTTTTTATAAACAGTTTTTTTCCAAAAACCATATAATGGAAATAGGATCATTATCATCACAGCTACTATTTTTCAAGGATGTCACAGACTTTATGTACCGATGCTAAGCCTTTTCTGTACCTTTGGAAGCAGACAAAATAACCAAGGTTTGGAGTCAGAGAGGTTAAGATCCTACTTAGCCTCCTTAAGCCTCCATTTGTTCATCTGTGAACTAGGCTAGCGCTATCTCCAGAGAACTTCTATACAGATTAAAAGTATATAAAACATTTAGTCCAGTACCTAGCACGTTGTAAGCCTCTGTAATTTGAATATACTATTGCTATTTTTGGTTTTGGTTGTCATTATTATCTCTCATCTGTTTAACGATCTTTAACTGTAATGTGGATAAGATTGTAATATTTACAGATTAAGGAATTTGCCCAAGTTCATATAGCAAGTGAGTGGCAGAGCCAGAGTTCCTTCTGTGTCTGCCTAGCTGCAAAGCCAGTCCTCTTTCTATCACCCGCTTCTACCTCTACCCCAGGAATAATGATTACAAAGTTTTATTTTCACTGTGAGTCCCCAAAAGTTTGGTATCAAGTTATCTGTTCTTAGTTACTTTATTTTTGACACTTTGCTTTGGATGCATGTGTGAACATAAACCATATGTCTTAGAGTTAAATTATCAGGAAAGAACATGTGGTTTTAACTTGTGGACTATTTTCAGTCTAAAATCTCTCTCTTCACTAAGGTCAAGTTATAATGACAAGGTATTGTCACTGGGCTAAAATGCTGGTAAATCACTCAGTGATTTAAAATTAACTTTTGGCTTATATACTTTCCAAGGGGAGAGCTTAATGCTTTTTTAAATTTCTTGAATAATTACAATTAATGCATATTAGCCCACACCCATCATTGGCAAAAGTCAATGATCTGTCTGTGAGTAGTAGCATCAACTTCAGAAAGGCCGAGACTCTGCAGTTACCGTCTGTTGGCCTTTGGTTCCAAAATTAAATATTCTCAGGAGAACTTGCAAGGTATATTATAGAGGGTTCTTTTTTCTCCTGATTGAATAATGTGATAATAGTTTAATAGTTATATATACATCTTTAAAGATATATATATATAAAATATTAATTTAATAATCCAGCTCCATTTAACAATCAAATGTGGTCATATATCACTCCTTAAACAACCTACACTATTTGCAGTTTGTACCAGACTACCAAATGCCTGGTTCACTGAAATGGTGCTCATTTTCATCCTTATTCAAAACCTTATTCAAAGGAGGTTTTGTCTTCTATTCTACAACAAGAAAGGTGAGGCTCAGAGAGGTTAAATAACCTTTCTTAATCAGGATATGATACAGATACAGATTTTAAACCAAGATCTATCTAATTCCAAAGCTTGTTCTCTCTCTAATACACAACCTCAAATTTATTCAAAAAAATATATGTTTAGCAAGATCTACTTTTAAAACACAAACAACAATCTAAATTTCTAAGGAAGTGTTATATTAGCAAATTGTTTTTTTCAATAAAAACAGACTACTTTTATTTTCTCTAATTTTCTTCTTCAAATAAGTAATATAAACATCTCTTTTGTAGTGTTGTAGGCGCTCCCAAATTATTCAAGTTAGTACAGTCTTCTCTTGTCATCGTAGTCTGTTATCACACATAAAATCTTTGTATCTCCTGTATCAATTAAACATTAGAGCTATATTAATTTTGACCTCCCCCATCTATTTGTTTGAGGACAAAATGGGACTATACTGCCTTTTGTATAATATACAGTATATGAAAATGGTAAATGCAGATAAAAATAAGAATCTGTAGTATTCGAATTACTTGTATTACAAGGAAAGAGTATTGATATTTTACTTCACATGTCATTATTACTTTTAAATTTAGTAAACATTTAAGTAGTTTCAAGAAGCATTTTGAAAAGCATTCAGGATAAATTCATTATAAATTATTAAAGGAAAATGGACAAGTTTTGGAGTTGAGAGTACAGCCACGCTCTTCCAAAATACAACTTTAAAGTCACTGCCAGTACCTGCCGTTTCCAATATGGCACTTACTATTGCTGTGACGTAGCAATTACATCAGCTTTGAGAAAGCCACGTAATTTCCCAGCATTACTTTTCTTCCCAAAACAGCATCCAGTGCTGTTGAGAGACACTTTTCTCAGAGGCATGTTTCTGCCCTTGTAGACAGGCTGAAGTGACACAAGTCTGGGACCAGAGATGAGGTAGATGCCTTCTTCACAGCTCTGGTCCCGCCCAGCTGCTTCAAACCTGCTCACACCTGTCCCGGGCAACGTGTACACTGCTTTTGTTTTCACACTTCACCTCCAGCCCTGAGGAGAAGTCCAGGAGTGGGCTTGGCTGCCTAACACTTTTTTCCAAAAGTCACTGAAAAGTGTTTAAGCCCCAAATTTCAAAACTGTAAAGAATTTCAGCCTCTAACAAATCATCCCCTACATGATCTCTCTCACAAATTCTCAGGCACCCTCACACCTTACAGCCTGTCTCAAAAGTAAACCTTCACACCAAGCAAAAGAAATTGCAAACAGACTGGGGGGACTTTGGATTACAATTTATTTTTCAGCTCCATGTATGACAACTGAATAATTTATTCTGTCTTAGTGAATGGGGTTTTAAAACTTCAGATGGATCTAGATTGTCAAAAGGGACATGTCAACCTAAATAAAAGGCAAGCACAAAATTGTTTAAAAGATGAGTTCATTCGGGAATAGCAGAGGAATACAGGCGAGTCCGTTGATGGTTTGGGGTAGGCTGTATTTATGGGCAGAGAATGTTAGGAGGGGAGAGTTCAGTTAGAGACTTAAAATCAAAACCAAACCAAGACCAGCTTTGAAAATTTCCAGAGCAGACAAGACCAATGCAAGTCCTACAAAGTTCGTTCAGCTTATTTTGTGAGACCACCTGACCTAGATCAGTTCTTGTTCATGCCTCTGGAAACCATGAGTAAATCTCCCCAAGGGTGAATATGAGGCAACCCCTGACCAAATCCCTGTCATTAAAGAAAATTCCAATATTATCAGTTTTCTATAAATTGGGCATTTACAGGGAAATGGGTCTTTCAGTCCTTAAGTTTTGTCTTCCTGAGGGCACAGGCAGGAGATTTTCCATTTTATAGCCGATTTAGATTGAAATTCTTTCACAGACCATAGATTGGTATAGAAACACTGAAGGCATTCCTTCTCTTGGTTATCCTCCCATTTAGTACTTTTGGAAAGCCACAGTGAGTAGAAGAAAGGGAATATTTTACCTCACCTCGTGTAGGAGTGAGCCAGCCTCCAGCCCTGGCCAGTCCAGCTCAGCAAGCCTGCCTCGCAGTGCAGGGCCAGCAGCCAGGGAACCAGGCTCGGGACCCTCCCTCCCAACCGGGCATTGCTTCAAAAAAGCCCAGTGCCTTCTCAACCAGGCAAGTACCTCCAGGATCCTTCTGGCTGTCTGTTGCTATCCTGATGTTAACAATGACTGCCATACTTTGTTCCACAACTACTCTCTAAAGTCTTCCTTTCTACCAATCCGCCTTTTTTTGTTTGTTTGGTTTTGTTTTTTTTGGCTGCGTTGGGTCTTCGTTGCGGTGCGCGGGCTTCTCATTGCAGTGGCTTCTCTTATTGCAGAGCACGGCGCACGGGCTTCAGTAGTTGTGGCGCACAGGCTTAGTTGCTCCGCGGCATGTGGGATCTGCCCAGGCCAGGGCTCAAACCCGTGTCCCCTGCATTGGCAGGCGGATTCTTAACCACTGTGCCACCACAGAAGTCCCAATCTGCCTTTTTATTCTTTTTTTCTTTAAATCATGTGTGCGTGGCTGGATGTCACTTTTCATTACCTGCTAACTCCATCCCATGCAGAACAAGAGAGGATGTGGGCATGGGGAGACTATAAATATCCACACTCTTTTTCCATTCACATGTCTTCACACAGTTCAGGGCTTCTCTCTTGCAGTCAGAATTCTGCTTAGGCTCTGATTCATGATAATGTGCTTTTATTCCTAACTATAGTTCTCACATAACCAGGAGCCCTTCCTGGCATTATTGACAGCCTTCCAAGAACTGTCATGTGGCTTACTTAAAAGAACAGTCCTAGCTTGTCCAGGAGCTGGCTAGTCTGTCTAGATAGGCAAGAGGCGACAGGGGCCCAACCTTAAAATTTTCCTTGAAGACTAGAGATGTCCAGATGGAACATCTTATATTTTATAGACTTGGAGGTGCTATTTGGAAAGGTTTCTAAGGAGGCAGCAAAAGCAACGAGTTTGGAAGTCAATTCAATGATACTTTTAGGTCTGCTAGTAAGCCTTTTCTGCCTGGAGTGCCCTGGCCTGATTCATTTTATTCACACTGTTGCCCACCCCTCAGGCATTTGAGAATCAACTTGAAAGTTCGGTTGCAAAGAATATGGGCTCTCAAGTCAGGCAGTCCTGTGTTCTGACAGTAGCTCTGTCATTTACCACCCGCATGACATTAGAGCAGCTCACCTTTCACTGGGGTCAGCTTGCTTCTCTATAAAATAGAATTAATAACTCCTATTCCACAGGATTATTAGGAGGACTTAACATTTAGGAGCCTCTTAATGTTAGGAGCCTAACACGGAATAAATGTTTGATACATTAAAGTCTCCATTATTTCACAACTCCATATTTAGTGTGCAAACTAGAGAATAATAGAGGGAAAGGGAAGACAATTTTTAGTTGTTAAATTTTGATGCTTATGGTCAGAATGGCCATCATCAAAAAATCTACAAACAATAAATGCTGGAGAGGGTGTGGAGAAAAGGGAACCCTCTTGCACTGCTGGTGGGAATGTAAATTGATACAGCCACTAAGGAGAACAGTATGGAGGCTCCTTAAAAAACTAAAAATAGAACTACCATATGACCCAGCGATCCCACACCCAGGCATATACCCTGAGAAAACCATAATTCAAAAAGAGTCATGTACCACAATGTTCATTGCAGCTCTATTTACAATAGCCAGGACATGGATCAACCTAGGCATCCATCAACAGATGAATGGATAAAGAAGATGTGACACATATATACAATGGAATATTACTCAGCCATAAAAAGAAATGAAGTTATTTGTAGTGAGGTGGATGGACCTAGAGTCTGTCATACAGAGTGAAGTAAGTCAGAAAGAGAAAAACAAATACCGTATGCTAACACATATATATGGAATCTAAGGGAAAAAAATGGTCATGAAGAATCTAGGGGCAAGATGGGAATAAAGACACAGACCTACTAGAGAATGGACTTGAGGACAGGGGGAGGGGGAAGGGGAAGGGGAAGCTTTGACAAAGTGAGAGAGTGGCATGGACATATATACACTACCAAACATAAAAGAGATAGCTAGTGGGAAGCAGTCACATAGCACGGGGAGATCAGCTCGGTACTTTGTGACCACTTAGAAGGGTGGGATAGGGAGGGCGGGAGGGAGGGAGACGCAAGAGGGAAGAGACATGGGAACATATGTATATGTATAACTGATTCACTTTGTTATAAAGCAGAAACTAACACACCATTGTAAAGCAATTATACTCCAATAAAGATGTAAAAAAAAAATTTGGTGCTTATCAACACTCCTTGGAAAGTTCCATCCTGAGAGAAGGAAGAGGGATTGAAGTGACAGAATTCCTTGATTCAACTAGTTCTGCTCAGACTGCTTGACCCTCTCAGAAATGACCTGTGAGGGGGAGACCTGCCATCCTCCATGAAGGCATGCACTCATCTGAACCTTTGGATCGCTCAATCCGCTTGTGATTTTGTTTGTTGTTATTATACCTAATCCTTACTAATGCAGCATGCTCTGTTAGCATGTGCTTATCTCTGATAAATCACAAATAACAACCCACTCTCTTCATACATTTTTAATCACTGTCACTTACCTGACCTTGAATAATACTACTGGATTTTTTTAATGTCTCCTATGAAATTTTAGAAAAGTGTTTTAAAAAATTCTAAGAACACAAATTGCACAACACAGAGAGAAATGCATGCCATTTCCCTTTCACAGTAACAGGCATGAAAATACGGGGACTGGGCTTCCCTGGTGGCTCAGTGGTTGAGAGTCCGCCTGCCGATGCAGGGGACACGGGTTCATGCCCCGGTCAGGGAAGATCCCATAT
>NW_020185328.1:9966326-9992600 GCF_003031525.2 Neophocaena asiaeorientalis asiaeorientalis
AAAAAAAAAAAAAAAAAAAAAAAAGAATTTCCTTTTGAGTTTAAATTCCCTATTACATTTCAATTCAGTTCTTTGATGCCAATTGAGTTAATGCTTTTTCTAAGAACCAAGAGAAGGAAACCAAAAGGTATGAGGTTTAACAATATTCCTTCCAAATATGCTTTATTTTCTGTAAGTACAAGTTTGTTTTACATATAATAGAGAGACCTAAAAGTTACATTGAAAAAGCTGTTAATACATTAGTTTAATGTTCACTAAGTTTCTCCGATTCCTCAATTTTAACAGTATTCGTAAGTGCATTCTTATTAATTCATAAAATGAATAAATGAATTCCTTTGACATGAGTTATATAACATCAATAACAGGATCACTATTTACTCTGTGCTTATTACGTGCCAAGCAGTGAGCTAAGTGACTCATTTATTATTCCATTTAGTCCTCTCAATAACGATATACCTTAAGGTATTGTTAGCCTCAACTTAGAGATGAGGAAACTGAGGCGAGAGAGAGAGACTTGAAAGTACTTGGCCAAGACCACACAGCTCTAGAGACTCAAGCTGGGTCAAAACCTTGTGCTGGGCTTCCCTGGTGGCGCACTGGTTGAGAGTCCGCCTGCTGATGCAGGGGACGCGGGTTCGTGCCCCGGTCCGGGAAGATCCCACATGCCGCGGAGCGGCTGGGCCCGTGAGCCATGGCCACTGAGCCTGCGCGTCCGGAGCCTGTGCTCCTCAAAAAAAACACCTTGTGCTCACAGTGCTGCAGTGTAACACAAGGCAGTTCAGATCATTGATGTAAAGCAGGAATGCTGAAGCTTTTTGTCTGGCCTGCAAAACTTGATCAGTAGCCCCCCCTTGATGCTGCGCTGAGGCAGGTGAGCAATTCAAGCTCTATCAGCGTGTTTTGGATGCCTAGTAGCGCCAGCCATAAAGGCAGGAAACGAGACGACAGTTTGCCTGCTGAGATCTGCCATCCATGCCTAGAAAGAAATACTGGAACAAGTGGAAATGAGAAGTAGCCATCTTAGAACTGGACTTCCCTAGAGTGTTGATGCTCTGTGTCCCATCTGTATTCTCCTCATGTTTTGCTCAATGTGAGAAAAGTTGCTGTTGTTGTTTTACAGTCTCTGTAAGTCACAAATATTTTGATGCACTGAATTTGCAGCTGTTCTTCAGGGTCCCTGCTGTGCTTCCTAGGTCCCTGTCTGGGGATATTGTACAGCAGATAACCTGTAGGGCTGGGAAACTGTATCCCACTGGATCATCTTAATGTTGCACTGGCTACTTTTTCCCTATGCCCACACAATAGAATGCAGCTATTTAGAGAGACTGCAGTCATCAAACAGATTCAAAGTGCTGGTTCCATACAAGAGACCATGTCGTATAAGGAAAGGATCATGGTTTGGAGTTTGGAAGCCGGGTTTGATTCTCAACCCTGCCGCTTGGTATATGTGTGACCTAACGACTTAATTTCTGAAGCTCCCTTTTCTCATCTTTGGAAATGGACAAACCATGTTAATATCTATTTCACTAGGTTGCTGTTATGCTCAAGTGAAAGAATGTGAATGCAAATATATTGTAAAATACCAAAGAGCTAGGTGCTTAAGTTATTAGAGATTTGTGTAACAGCTAATGTGTAATTTTTAAAATGTTTTTCAGTTTCTTATGAAAAAAAGTAGCAGTAAAGGTCATGCTTCAGTGCTTTAACATATTCGCCACAGCCTCAGACTTCTGGCGCTGCCTGAAAACTCAAAGAAGGCACCACTGGTTTATGTCACTTGAGACTCCAGACACTGAACAATAATTAGGGAACATGACTATAATTTGACTTACAGTCTACAGGCACACGGTTCAGGCTCCCTGCCTTTCTCCTCCTACTTACTTAGTACAAATCAAGAGGGAGGGCGAGCAGTTTGAGGCAGGCTCTGAGGATGCTCACTTCCAAGCGACTGGGGAAAGGGAGCCTGCCATGTCTACAGTTGATGTAAAACCAAGCTAAAAAGTGAAAACTTCAGTGCACTCAATGCCAGGAAAAAAATCCATCTTTTAAAATTATTACTGGTTTAATCAGTGGTGTGTGTAGGTGTTCCTGTGGGTCTTCTCTTTGATTTTTTTTTCCTCTGATTTTCCAAAAGAACCATTAGCTTTTTGGTGGTGTGTTTACTAGAAAGGTTGCACAATGTCAGCCAATGTACAAAGGGATTTGGATAAAATGAGAAATAAACAGAAGTCCCACTTTCATTAAGTGATACCATTAAATAACATGGCTCTGTAGTAAAGCTGAAGTAAGCAATTACATCACTCTACCTGAGTGTTCAAAGTAATGTGACAGTCACTTGCCCCAGAAGTACAAAGAACATCCTCTCCTCATCTTTTGTAGACTGATTCTCCTCGCAGACTTTGTGTTGTCATTCTTGGTTTCTCTCTTGACCCCCCCGCCACCACCTCTTCTCCTCATACTCTGCGGCAGCTCCAAGCCCATACATCAGGCTCCTCGATACCGGGGTCCTCTCTATTTGGATGTCCCATGGACAGTTTAACACAGTCCGTCCAAGACTGAATTTACAATTTCTGCCCTTCCCCAACCCTGCTTCTACCCTACATCCTTACCTCAAAAAAATGTTAATACCATCTCCTAAGGAGCCTCAGTCTCTCTAGGCCACCCTCTAATCAGTGACCAAGTTCTCATCATCCTAATCCCTAGGTATCTCTTTGGGTTGGCCCCTCCTCTTTATTCCTACTGCTACAGCCATCATTTAGGCCCTCCACCCACTCCCTTTCCTTCTTGCTGGCATTTCTACAATAACCTACCAATTTCCCTTTTTCCAACCCAATCCCTTCCAGACAATAAGCACATGCTTCGTGGGTGACATGTATGGTCATGTCACTCAACTGCTTAAAATCCTTCATTGCTTTCCTCTTACCTCTTGAATAAAATGAGGATTCCTTAGCATGAACTTAGGACTACTCTACCATGTTCCTTTCTGACTCTGCTGAAATACTAGTGGTTCCTTAAGTGGGGAATACAGTTTTATACTCTGTGCTTTTGTAAAAGATGCTACTTTGCACACCTTTTACCCTTGGAGAATTCCTACTCATTCTTTAAGACTTAACTTGAATGTCACAATCTCGGTGAAACTTTCCTCCTCCGTGTTTCTCTAGCAACTTGTGAACACCTCTTCCTTAATAACACTTATGTTGTTTTATTACATTCTTTTAATAAAAACTATGAAACAGCTTTATTCAACACAGCCAAGGAAAGTATCAGAAATCTGCAAGGTAGTTCAATAGAAGTTACCCAAAGTGAAACACAGAGGAGAAAAACAGGGAAAAACAGACAAAAAGCCCACAGAACTGAGCATACCAAATAATCTAACATACATGTTACTTGAATCCCAGAAGAGGAAGGAAAGAGAATAGAGCAAAACAATTTAAATTTAATTTAAATTGAAGAAATAGTTTTCCAGAAATTAATGATGGACACCAAACCACAGATACAAGAAGCTCAGAGAACACCAAGCAGTGTAAATACCAAAACAAACACAACGTCTAAGCATATAATAATCAAACTGCTGCAAACAAGAGACCAAGAGAAAATCTTGAAGGCAGCCAGAGAATAAAAGACATGTTGTATACGGAGGAACAAAGATAAGAATCACAACACACTTCTTCTCAGAAGACTTAGAAGACAGAAGATAATGAAGTTACATCTTCAAAGTGCTGAAACAAAAATAAAAAGGTCAACAAAGAATTCTGTACCAGTGAAAATACCTGTCCAAAATGAAGAAATGAAGACTTCCTCAGACAAATACAAAACTGAGAGAATTCATTGCCAGCAGACCTACAATGCAAGAAAAGTTAAAGGAAAACTTATTTTTTCTTATTTTTTAATTACTTGAAAAGAAAACTGTCTAAAGTAAAATCAGGGAATTCCCCGGCTGTCCAGTGGTTAGGACTCTGTGCCTTCACTGCCGAGTGTCCGGGTTCAGTCCCTGGTCGGGGAACTAAGATCCCACAAGCCATGTGGTGTGGCCAAAAATAAATAAATAAGTAAATAAAGTAAAATCAATAGGCGTGTAATTTGCGTTTATAGCATATTTAAAAGTAAGATATACAACAATGTAAATTGTAAAATGCAGGAGCATAAAAGATGAAAGGTAGGAATATACTATCATAAGAGCCTTACACTACACGTGAAACAGCATAATGGTGTTTGAAGGTGCCTGATTGATTAAAGGTGTATACTAAAACAAGGTTGCATTGATGAAGAAACCGGGGAGACGTCATCATATGAACTGAAGTGAGTGTATGTGAAAAAGTATGCAAAACTGAGGAAGCTCTCCAGGGAGGATAATGGAGCTGCAAAGGCTACAAGGACTAGGGTTGATGCAACTAAAGTGACAGAAGTACTTAGACTCTCTAGACTGAGGGGAGGCTTAGATATCTTAGGACAGCAAACTGCCATAGGTTTGAACAGAAAAGAGGTACAATAAACATTGTTTGAGGCGGGTTATTATTCCAGCTGCTCATCTGGATGGGGGACCTGCTTTCACAGGCTTGGGAAGTCTGGGCAAAAACACACCACAGCGGGCACAAGAGAGAACACACAGCATTCATTCTGTAAAATCATGTTTCTTAATTTTGTTCCCCAGTCCTAACCACTAATGCAGCATTGTCCCACGGTCCTGTGGTGCAAACATGTCATGTGCCTTTTGACCTTGGTGGGTCTAGGGTGATCCAGCATGAGAAGGACCAGTGATTAAGTAGGAGGGATCAGTGTATGGCAGATATCCCTAGCTCTGGGTGAGCCCTGGCAGGAAGCTTCAGACTGTCTCCCTGTGCGTAAGTGCCCCCCCCTGCAATGGGTGCAGTTGGCATCTTTGGCACCTCCTCTGGAGACCTGCTCACTGTGGTTTGCTGAGTGCGTTAATCACCATCATTATCACAGACCCCTGAAAGGGAGAAGCTTCAGGTTTCTTGCTTCCTTTCTCTGCTGACAGCAGGTAACAGGATGATTATTTGTCCTTTGGATTTATGAGTCCAACAGATTAGCATCAGAGATTCCCGAGGGCTGTACTCTGCACACTCTTAAAGAGCCATTTAGGATCCTTTGTTTCTAGTGATTCAAATAATCTTCATGGTGAGTAAGAGACCTGCAAATGTAGTAAATTTGAGGATGGAGGAGCATGTTCTATGTCCTGAATTTATGATTTAATTAGTGGTTTCCTTAACCCTGTGGCTAGTACACGTGGGCTGAGGCAGGTATATCTGTGTTTAACAAATAGGCAAGATGTCCAAGTTGAAATTTGAAAAGAAAATAAATGTTGGGGCAGAAACAAGGGAGATAATAGACTTTGTGGACAGTGCTGTTTGCTCCCCAGGTTTTTGTTGCATGGCATTTTTCAGATTATAACTTGTACATGACAAGAACCTAAAACTCATAAATAACTGATCTGGGTCAGTGCTTAAAGTATGCATTTCACACAGGCCTTGAAAGCCAAAGGAGTCTAAAACATATTTGACTCTCCCCTGTGGGTTTTCTGTTTCTGTAGCATGTCAACAGCTTGCAGGGTTCCAAGGAACTAATAATTATTAATGACAGCATCCTGAAGGTTCGCACTGAGCTCACAGAGTAGAGTGCTGGAAACTGTTCAGAAGGCATATGCACTGCATAGGCCAGCTGACATGTGATGGCTGCCAGGTGCAGCTCCTATTGGCATCTTCCCCAGCAGGGCTGGGGCGGTGAAAAGAACTGCTGAGAACATTATCCAGTGCTGTATGTCAATTATATCTCAATAAAACCGGAAGAAGAAAAAAAAAAGGAACTGCTGAGGACACCACACCTCAACCCTGGAGGCTGGAAGGAAAGCGCAGTAACATGCAAAACCCGAGTCTAGAGCCCTCAGGGCTTCACTTCATCATAACAGCTCAGTTTAAAAAAAAAATTTTTTTTTTTCTTTGCGGTACGCGGGCCTCTCACTGTTGTGGCCTCTCCCGTTGCGGAGCACAGGCTCCGGACGCACAGGCTCAGTGGCCATGGCTCACGGGCCCAGCCGCTCCGCGGCATGTGGGATCTTCCCGGACCGGGGCACGAACCCGTGTCCCCTGCATCGGCAGGCGGCCTCTCAACCACTGCGCCACCAGGGAAGCCCTAAAAAAAAATTGATTTTAATTGTAGTTGATTTACAATGTTTCAGGTGTAATGAATCAGCAAAGTGATTCAGTTTTACATATACATATATTCTTTTTCAGATTCTTGTCCGTTATAGGTTATTACAAGATGTTGAATATAGTCCCCTGTGCTATACAGTGGGTCCTTGTTTATCTATTTTATATACAGTTGTGTGTATCTGTTAATCCCAAATTCCCAGTTTATCTGTTCCCCACCCCCTTTCCCCTTTGGTAACCATATAGTTAAGAGCTCACTTTTAAGAGCACTTGCCAAGCATCTGATACCGTACTAAGCATTTCACAGCCAGTCCTCCCAAATCCCCATGCCATTGTGAGCAGTATTGTTATCCCTGGTTTTACACACTAGAAACTAAGGTTTAGAGAAGGTACATGACTGCCTAAGGTCACAGAACTAGTGAGTGCAAGAGCAGGTCTAGCACCAGTCACGACTCCAGAGCCTGTATTTCCAGCCATTTGGGCTCTACCCTCTCCCTCCTGTATGTATCTGGAGGATGTTCATTCAGCTTCTCAAATAGTTGCTATATATAACACACTGTGTTAAACCCCAATGGAAAATTGTGAGCACATGTCTTCATTCAATCAACATGCATGTATTGATCACCTCTGCTGTACCAGGCACTGTGCTAAGCACGGGGCACAAACATGGTTAAGACACAACCCTTCCCTCAAGGAACGCACTAACTGGTGGTGGGGACAGACAGGTAACCCCACAGTACTGAGTACCAAGTACTGTCGAGATAGAAGTGTGCCACGGAGACTGGGCCCTCTAAAAAGGTCAGGGGAAATCTCCAAGAGGAGGTGTCTCTGAGCCGAGCCATGAAGGAAAATAGGATTTAGCTGGGCGAAGAGTGGAGACCAAGGCAGTCTAGGCAGAAAGAGCATGGAGGCAAAAGCATGGCATGGTCAGGAAACAGCAGGTTTACTGTGACTGGAATTTAGACCAAGGAGGGGACGTGGAAGAGGTGAAACTAAAATCTTAACTTCACTTTTCAATTTAATGTTATTAATGCTTTAAGGTTCAAGTCCTCTCGGAACATTAATAAAGAAAATTCTCTCTTTCTTAAACAAGAGATTCAGTTTAGCCCAGATTCCAGTTGTCCATTTATTTCTTCAACCAATGTTTAACTCCAGGCGAGTTTGTGCAAGGCACTGTGCTCAGCACCAGAGGCTGCAAAGAACAGCCCAGAGTCCCTGCTTTCAAAGACTTCGTGTACAAGAGGGTGAGACAGATACACAAACAGGCGATTATAAAATATGTCTTTACTGAGTACTCAACAGGTTTACTTCAGAGGTTTGCTTAACAGAATTCTGAAATAGGAATCCTGAACCATCCTTCTTCAGCTCATAAACAAAAGTCCATAAACTTTTGGGGTTCCCAGGTAACTCTATCTCTTCATTACCAATATTCTCCTATCGTTATTACATAGAGCACTCAGCATTCCCTATTGTATTCAGCTAAACTCTAGAAAATAGTAATAGTTTAATGAGAAAAAAACTTAAACCCAGTGATTAACTTTCAGGGACTGTTCGCCAGGCCTCCCTCACCATGTACACATGGCACCTTCCCCCACCTCTCAGTGCAGGGAGATGCTGTGCAGGTTGAAGGCCATTGCCACACTGCCTGGGCATCTCAGGCAGCAGTTTTCACCCAGCAGTTCCTCTATGAACTTTTGTGAAACAGATTTTCAAGCATTCCTTTCATTAAGAATTTTTTTTTTGCATGAAGATGATATTAAGACCTTTCAATGTTTCCCCCCATAAATTAGATGAACCAATTCCTCTTAAATTTTATTGTAAGACCGATTTCCTAATCCTTTAGTTATTCCTCTGTCTGTGCTTAGAAATTGTGCACAAAATGTAAGACCGGGGAGAATGATGGCAACGACTATTTGATTTCGATATTGCTATCCCTTCTAAGAGCTTACAACACAGTTTTTATATGTTTTGATTCTAGCTTATGCCACCAACCATCTGTGGGCTCTTGAGTAAGTCATTCACATTTTGGGGCCTCAGTGTCTTCAACTGTTAACCAAGAGTTAACATTAGATACTAGATGTTCTCTAAGGGATCTTCCAGCCCTCAAACCCTACATGGTATGATGTTATTTTTAACAGTAACAGTAACACTTTTGCAGCCAGTATCACAGGATTCTTGAGGTACCTGTCATCTGGAACCTAAATTTGGCTAAGTTTATTGCTAAAAGTAACCTCTTGTGCAGACAACTCACTGATAAGCCTAATAAAAGAAATGCAAAGAGAATGAATGAATATATTCATCAGTTTGACTGCCATAACTAAATTAAGCTTACCCCTAGAACACAATGTAGTACCATATGAGAAAAACCATTATTATGATAAATATCAACAGCATGATTTTAAAAACTCATGATGAGTTTATGACTAGATTCCTCAAAAAGACATTTAATAGAAACGTACATCTGCCTGGATTTTTTGAAAAGTAAAAATTTAAGCATGAAATGATTCTTTTATAATAAGATTTACTTAAAATTAAGAGTCACTATACTTAACAAAGACATATTAAAGACATTTCCAAACAAAACAAGAGTTCACTTTCTTGTACTTGAGCTTTCTGCATTATTCGATTCCTGCCATTGTAATAAGTTCAAAAAAGGGGGATCAATAGAGAAATAAAGAGAGGACAAATATCACCATTGCAAACTATTCATAGCTAGAAAATCCAGTGTACTAAACTAAAAGCTATATATTAGTCTGCTTGGGTTGCTGTAACAAAATACCACAGACCGTGTGGCTTTAACAACAGAAATTTATTTTCTCACAGTTTTGGAGGCTAGAAGTTCAAGATCAGGGTGACATCAGGCTTGGGTTTCTTTTGAGACTTCTGTTTCTGGCTTTTAGAGGGCTTCCTTCTCTTTATCTCTTCACGTGGCAGAGAGAGAGAAGCTCTGACGTCTCTTCTTCATCTCATAAGGACACTAGTTCTATCAGATTAGGTTCCCGCCCTTATGACCTCATTTAACCTTAGTTACTTCCCTAAAGGCCCTGTCTCCAAATACAATCACACTGGGGGTTAGAGCTTCAACATATATCTCTAGGGGGAGGACACAACGTAGTCTATAACAAGCTGTTAGAAAATTTAGTAGGAGGATTGGGTCAAGATGACAGAGTAGAAGGATGTGCGCTCACTCCTTGCGAGAATGCTGGAATCACAACTAACTGCTGAACAACCATCGACAGGAAGACACTGGAACTCACCAAAAAAGACATCCTACATCCAAAGACAAAGGAGAAGCCGCAATGAGGTGGTAGGAGGGGTGCAATCACCATAAAATCAAATCCTATAACCACTGCGTGGGTGACTCACAAACTGGAGAACAATTATACCACAGAAGTCCACCCACTGGTGTGAAGGTTCTGAGCCCCACATCAGGCTTCCCAACGTGGGGGTCCAGCAATGGAAGGAGGAATCCCCAGAGAATCAGACTTTGAAGGCCAGTGGGATTTGATTGCAGTACTTCAGCGGGACTGGCGGAAACAGAGACTCCACTCCTGGAGGGCACACACAGTGTAGTGTGCGCATCGGGACCCAGGGGAAGGAGCAGTGACCCCATAGGAGACTGAACCAGACCTACCTGCTAGTGTTGGAGGGTCTCATGCAGAGGCAGGGGGTGGCTGTGGCTCACCGTGGGGACAAGGACACTGGCAGCAGCAGTTCTGGGAAATACTCACTGGAATGAGCCCTCCTGGAGTCCACCATTAGCCCCATCAAAGAGCCTGTAGGCTCCAGTGTTGGGTCACCTCAGGCCAAACAACCAACAGGGAGGGCACCCGGCCCCACCCATCAGCAGACAAGCAGATTAAAGTTTTGCTGAGCTCTACGCACCAGGGCAACACCCAGCTCTACCCACCACCAGTCCCTCCCATCAGGAAGCTTGCACAAGCCTCTTAGATGGCGTTATCCACCAGAGGACACACAGCAGAAGCAAGAAGAACTACAATCCTGCAGCCTGCAGAATGAAAACCACAATCACAGAAAGATAGACAAAATTAAAAGGCAGGGGATTATATCCCAGATGAAGGAACAAGATAAAACCTCAGAAAAACAACTAAATGTGGTGGAGATAGGCAGCCTTCCAGAAAAAGAATTCAGAATAATGATAGTGAAGATGATCCTTGGAAATAGAATGGAGACAAAGATTGAGAAGATGCAAGAAATGTTTAACAAAGACCTAGAAGAATTAAAGAACAAACAAACAGAGATGAACAATACAATTATTGAAATGAAAACTACACTAGAAGGAATCAGTAGCAGAATAACTGAGGCAAAAGAACAGATTAGTGACCCAGAAGAGAGAATGGTGGAAATCACAGCCACGGAACAGAATAAAGAAAAAAGAATGAAAAGAAATGAAGACAGCCTAAGAGACCTCTGGAACAACATTAAACGTTGCCAACATTCGCACTATAGGGGTCCCAGAAGGAGAAGAGGGAGAGAAAAAACCCGAGAAAATATTTGAAAAGATTATAGTCGAAAACTTCCCTAACATGGGAAAGGAAATAGCCACCACCCAAGTCCAGGAAGCACAGAGAGTCCCAGGCAGGATAAACCCAAGGAGAAACAGGCCGAGACACATAGTAATCAAATTGACAAAAATTAAAGGCATTGAAAATTTAGTCAAGGGACTGGTCAAAAACTGAGAAATAATAAAGAAAAAAGGGTTCCCATTTACTGTATCAATGAAAATAATAAATATCTTCTACTTAAGCGAATATGACATTCTCCAACACTGAGCAGATAAAATTGCCAAGCCTTAATGGGAGAAATAAAGAACAGTTTGAGTGAAAGCCAACATATACCTTGCTCCTGACTGTAATATTTAAGAAGACTCAACGTTCAAATCCAATCAAAATATCAAAATGTAATGTCAAAATATAAAGAACTTAATAAAATGATTGAAAAGTGCAAAATATAGATATATGTTAAATCAAGTATTTTTAAATGGTGGTAATGCTCTGTGGAATGAACAGTTGTCAATATAAAGAAAAATCAATGTAACTCGAACTTTATACCGTAGGCTACAGTAAGCTCCAGTTGAACAAAACAGCAAAATATATGGGTTTTTCAGGAAAAAATGCAGTGGTATAATTGCTCCAAGTCTGAGAGTAAATATATTTGCTTTTACTTTTGGACCAACATAAGAAATAATAAGTAAATGAATTTTATTATTAAAGTATGTTATACTAGAGATATAATGAAACCAACATGAATGTGATAGTTATATTCACATCTAAACTTCACATTTAAAGAAAGCTAAAAGCACAATAACAAGTCCGTATTTACAGATGGATATGAATAAGTATCATTTAGGAAAAAAATGTTCACACTTGGCTGGTAATCAAGGAAATATTGATTAACCAAAATGTGCAGTGCCACCTCACAACTACTTAAGTTATCAAAAATAATGAAGTTCTACATTGACAGAGCTGTGGTTTATACTAATACATTTCAGGCAGCCATGTAAGTTTTATACAATCATTATGAGAAATAGTTGAAACTATGTAACAAGATCTTTCAAAATGACCCTACCATTTTATGTAGCAATATTACTAGGACTATGTAATAGTAATTATAGCTACTACACTTACTGAGAACTTACTTGAGTAAGCACTGCACCAGACACTTTATAGATATGATTTCCCATCCTTACTAAAATACTCCAGGTAGATATTTCTGTCTGTGTTTTAAAGATGAGGAAACTGAGATCCAGAAAGGTTAAATGAATCAGAGAGGTCAGAGAGGTTCAGATCTCGGTTTACCCAAGTTCTTTCTACCACACCATGCTGCCTCTGAAGGAATGCAAAGGAAAAATAGGAAAAGAAAAAGAGAAAACAAAGGAAAAGGGAAGGGAGAGAGAAGAACAAGGAAGAAAAGAAATAGGAAACTTTTTTCGACTAGGCTGTTTGACTCTTAAGGAAAACTAGAAGTAGCCAATGCCCAACAATAACTATTGAAGCCAATTCAAAGTGTAGAAAAACATCAGTCAAAATGAGCACACCCCTTTTATTCAGTAATTCTTCTAAGAGTATGTAATGATGGCACTAATAATAATAAAAAATTGATGAACAGCAGGACTATGGATTCAGTAGTCATGGAGTGAGAGGAAGTATAGGTTAGTGGAAATGAATTGCATGGGTGCAGGTCTGTCCCTTACTAGGTGTTGAACAGTAGGGTTAAACTCTTAGACTCAGTGTTCCTTAATTTCCTCATGTGTAAAATGAGGAGAAAATAGTGCCTATTTCATAGATATGTTAGTGGGCTGAATGAGTGGATAAATGTTGAGCACCAAGAACGGTACCTGATCCGTGTGTGAGAGTAGAAATGATTGCAAAATGTGATAACACATTGAATATATGTTTTTAAAAATGCCAAGAAAACACTATGTGAACACATTCAGAAGGGTCATAAAGGCAAAGAAATATTTGCAGTTTTAGGTCGAAAAGCTCCGTATTTATCTTTCTATAACATTTGAAAAATGCAATCTTTTAAATTAACTTTAACTTGCAAAGGCAGTGTTTTGCCAAGGACTTGTACAGAACGTAAATATGAAATCAAACAGTAATTCTCTGAGAGGGTTAGAGATAATACACACATTCCGGAATCCATAACGACTATCACCATTTTACCCCCCCCTTCCTTAACAACTGTTTATGCAAAAAATGTTGGCACTTCACATATTCCTGTAAAAGGCAACCAGTAAAGAAATGGAACTCGGAATCCTTTAATGACCTATTTAATGCCACATAATTCAGAAGAGAAAATAAAGTCTAGTGGCTGCTTAATAAACAGAAGTAATTTGAAGCCTAACTAGGTAAAGTTTGGTCCAAATATCCATTATTAGGAGTCAGATAGAGGGAAACAAAAACAGAAGCACATACTTACACATTGTAAAATCTCAGTTTAATTTTATGAAAACAGAGTATCCAAAATATCATGACAGAAGAGCTAAACTGCTCTGTCCTGAGCATCTCCCCCGCTTCATAGTAATCTATTAACAGATTTTGGTGAATATACTCTTTATTCCTGGTACTAATAATGCACATTATTAAAATGCTATAATACACAAGTCAATTCATATTACAATAAAACTACTCTAAATATTTGTTGTTTTGTAATTTATGCTGTATTAATTTTATTATTTATAAATGAGATCAAATTTGGTTCAGCATTATGCCCTATTTTTTACATGGTATAACTATTATTTATTCCATTTTAAATCCTTAGGTAAACTATCTATATAGCCATACAACAAAATCATAAAATTTAATATCCAATTGTAAATAATATTTTTAATCAGAAGCAAGACTTAACCATTACTACATTTAATCCTGCTTTTAAGTAACTAATTGAAAATGGCTTTTATTTCCAATTTTTAACTTTAAGTAAAGATTTGAGTCACATTAGTGCCCTACTCATGTTTATTTCCTCTCCGTCTCAAGAGTCCAGTAAAGTGATGAGGAAGGATTTTTTTAATGTACAAAGTACAAGGACAATGATAACAGGAGAGGCCATCCATGACTAAGAAAGTCCAATAAATTTTTGTAAGACGGAAGGCAGGAAGGATACAAGTGACTGATTTAACAGGAAAGAAGGAAGCCACAGTTTAAATTGCATAAAAGGAGGTTATGAACAAGAAAAAGCAAGGCCTTGGAAAGGTTCAGGATTTGGATGTACCAGGTATGGCAGAACATAAAGATAAGCTCAGCACCAAATACAGACATTTATTGAAAAAGAGCTGGCTCCTCCCACCTGATTCCCATGAACAGAACATTGTTTCCCATGTTCCTCCCCCTGGGAGAAATTCTGAGAGCTCTTCTCCACAGAAATAAACCAGGAAAAGCTCAAGATGAAACACACCAAGCATATTAGTTTGCTAGGGCTGCCATAACAAAGTACCACAGACTGGGCAGCTTAAACAACAGAAATTTATTTTCTCATAGGTCTGGAGGCTTAGACGTCTGAGATCAAAGTGTCCACAGGCTTGGTTTCTTCTGAGACCTCTCTCTCTTTGGCTTGCAGATGGCCGTCTTCTCCCTAGGTTTTCACATGGTCTTCCCTCTGTGTCATCTGTGTCCTAATCTCCTCTTATAAGGACCAGCCATACTGGATTAGGACCCACCTGTATGACCTCATTTTAATGTGATTACCTCTTTAAAGACCCTATCTCTAAATGCAGTCGCATTCTGAGGTACTGAGGATGAGGACTTCAGTATATGAATTTGGGGGGACACAGTCAGCCCATAACGCCTAGTACAGCAGCCAAGATGAGATATAGGCTGAAAGTGGATTGAGAGCCTGGCCACAAGGTCATTAGACCACGGCCCCTTGCCCTGCCCTGTGCACTGCATCAGTGGTCAAGACCCTCTCCTCTGGCTAGAGATCAGTCACACCTCTCGAGAGAAACTAATGGGCCCCAGTGAAGGATATTCTAACGTTTGAGAGGTCTCTTGGCAAAATGGCCTCACTCATGAATATGCCAACCATACCAGGGGAGAAGTGGGGGAGGGATATATTGGGAGATTTGGACTGACATATACACACTACTATTTATAAAATAGATAACTAATAAGGACCTACTGTATAGCACAGGGACTATACTCAATACTCTGTAATGACCTATATGGGAAAAGAATCTAAAAGAGTGGATATATGTATATGTATAACTGATTCACTTTGCTGTACAGCAGAAAGTAACACAACACTGTAAATCAACTATACTCCAATAAAATTTTTTTAAAAAATACTCCGACCAAAAAGAATTTTGAGGAGAGTTTCCAGCATGAAAGCAGGTGCAATATAAACAACAGAAAATAATGAATCTGGAAGAAATGGAGACATGCAGGAAATGAGAGAAAACATTAATAATATTCTGGTTACATCTTCAGAGCAATAGGAGAAAATAGTGTCACCACAGGACAGGAGCAAGATGCATAAGAAAGCATTAATTATTTAATGGAAAAGTGATCTAATATTAACGAGAGATCACAACAACAAAGAGGTGCAAAGAGGTGTAAGAGATAAATCCTAAAACTGATAAATCAAGAAATAGCAGTATAACTATATTATTCATAATTGCAATAACTTCCAGAAGAAACATCTAAAATAAAAATGTGTTTTACCTGCAAGAAAAAGTAGAGTGCTCTTTTTCACTAAGCCTTACAATAACATATTCTTTTTCTTTTTAACTCTGTGGATGTATAGTTTTGACTTAATTATTTTTAAGCTTAAAAAATGATTTGGGGACTTCCCTGGTGGCACAGTGGTTAAGAACCTGCCTGCCAATTGGGAGATTGGGATTGACATATATACACTAATATGTATAAAATGGATAACTGATAAGAACCTGCTGTATAAAAAAATAAATAAAATTTTAAAAATAAATTTTTTTTTAAATTTAAAAAAATTAAAAAAGAACCTGCTGCCAATGCAAGGGACACAGGTTCGAGCCCTGGTCTGCGAAGATCCCACCTGCCATGGAGCAACTAAGCCGGTGCGCCTCAACTACTGAGCCTGTGCTCTAGAGCCCGCGAGCCACAACTACTGAAGCCTGTGCACCACAACTACTGAAGCCCGCACGCCTAGAGCCCGTGCTTCATGACAAGAGAAGCCACCCACGCACCACAATGAAGAGTAGCCCTGGCTCGCCACAACTAGAAACAAAGCCCGCGCGCAGCAACGAAGACCCAACGCAGACAAAAATAAATAAATTAAAAAAAAAAAAAGATTTGGAATAGTCATAACCTTGCTTAATAGAATAGCTGTGTTCCTGGCAATACGTGTAGATTAGTTTTTATAAATCAATCAGTATTCGTTATCTCCGAGCCCTTTTAGTAAAGCCCAATCAATTATTTTAGGCTCTGTGAAGGAATATAGGATCTGTAAGACAGTCCATTCCTTCCATGAGTCTGTGGTTTATTCAGAATGACAACACTGTAAGGCAGCATATTCCCAGTACTAAATAAAAGTAATGGACTGGAAAGCCTCAGGACTTCAGAGATGAGATGGTCTTACGTGGCCTTCAGCTCACAGAGAAGAGAGGCAGAGTCGCACAGTGGGAAGAAGCAGGCAGTGAGCGGAGGGGTGCCACTGCCTTTCCCATGGGCATGACAGGAGGAAAGTGGGAGCAAAGGCAAGCAGCTCAGATGTGATGGTGAGACCCATAGTGTATTAGTTTGCGATGGCCGCCGTAACAAAATACCACAGAATGGGTGGCTTCCACAACAGAAATTTATTTTCCCACATTCTGGAGGCCAGAAGTCCAAGATCAGGGTGTCAGTGGGTTTGGTTTCTTCTGAGACCTCTCTCTAGGTGGAAGATAGCCACCTTCTTGCTTTTTTCTCACATGGTCTTCCCTCTGTCTGTGTTGTCTGTGTCCAAACCTCCTTTGCTTATAAGGACATAAGTGATATTGGATTAGAGCCCATTCTAATGACCCTACTTTTATTGCTTACCTCTTTAAAGGCCCTATCTCCCCAAACAGTCACAATCTAAGGTATTGAAGGTCAGGGCTCCAATATTTGCATTTGGGGGACACAATTAGCCCATACCAGTAGTAAGCCAGCTTGGCAGCAATGTAAGATTTGTATATTTTTTTAATTTTTATTTATTTATTTGGCTGCATTGGGTCTTCGTTGCAGCACGCAGGATCTTTGTTGAGGCATGCAAGGTCCTTCGTTGCAACACGCGAGCTCTCTAGCTGTGGCACACAGGCACCAGAGTGCGCAGGCTCAATAGTTGTGGCTCACAGGCTTAGTTGTCCCGCAGCGTGTGGGATCTTAGTTCCCTGACCAGCAATCGAACCTGCGTTCCCTGCATTGGAAAGCAAATTCTTAATCACTGGACCATCAGGGAAGTCCCAAAATTCATATTTTAAAAGGGGGGTGTAATGGTAATAATTCTGAAGGAGCAATCTGGAGAGGCAATGCCAAGTGTGGACTTTATTTCATAGGAAATAACATGTCCCTGAACACTTTTGAGCAAGACGTAGGCGAGATCAGCCTGGTGGTGGTATGTGGGATGCTACGATCAGGAGATCAGACCAGAGGTCGGCGAAGAATTAAGCAGTTATTGCAATATTCCAGTTAGGGGGTGAGAGCGATTTTAACTGTAACAATGGCTGTGGCAATGGAAAGGAAAGATATTAGAATATTACAGATGGAAAAGCTTAGAGATTCACAATATTTACACCTCCAAAGAACTTTGAAAATTATTTTTATAGCATAGGGCACTATATTGAATATCCTGTGATAAACTAATGGGAAAAATATGAAAAAGAATATGTGTGTAAAAATTACACAACATTGTAAATCAACTATACTTCAATAAAATAAATTTTAAAGAAATAAAATTAATTTATCCTGTCACTGGAAATTTCTAGAATGTCATTACAACCAATCAGAGCCTTTGACTAGCATAAGCTAACTACTGTTACTTTACCAAGTTAACAAGGGCAAGCAAATAAACTCAAGGTGTTAGTTGGCTCTTTGAGAATTTTTGTGAATAAAAGTACAACCTCCACTGTATTCTGAAATACAAAATACCTAGAAAAGTAACTTATGGATGCTTATCACTGCTTTCTGAAACCCCAGGGAGACTCGCAAGTTGGAAACTACTGACTGGACCCAGAATGTCTCCATTTATAGGTAAAGAAATGTAACCAGACACATCCCAAATCACAGGCAAGTTTGTTAGCAAAATGGAGCCAGAATGAGCCTCTTGTATCTTGTTCAAAATCAGTTACATTCTGCTGAGAATTAGCAGGACCTGGTGTGTCTGCCTAGTTGCACTTTTAGGGAACAATCAAGTCGCTTGAAAAGTAAATAATAATCCCCTCATTTATCTTTTGCTTAAGACTAGATTTTCCATCATTAAATGTTTGCTTAAAGCAAGATAAACCATTATTTCTAGGTTAAAATTAGCTGCTAAAACCACCACCTGGATACTTTTTCTAACACTGATTTCCAAGCTACTTATTTTCTGATTATCCTGCCATTTTAAACAAGAACAAGCATCACTGATTCTTCATCCATTCTGACCTAATGGCACATTAACAGTCACATTGTTTAAAAGTTCCATTGTCATATGTATAAATAAATGGGGCCTTAACAAGCCCAAGGTTTGAATCCCTTATTCCACTCCATGACGTTTTTCGTCTTCCATAACTCTGCCCACAGACTATCATAAGGGTTGGGCATTCGTTGCCTCTTCAGACCAGCCTCAAAGATCTCCGTGGTGATGTCTGTATTTTACGGCATAAGTCAAGCTGCTAGATTAGCAGGTGGTTGTCGTTAAAGGGGAGGAAAAGTGAATCAGAGATGCCCTGTCCCTGTTATATGCTACATTTAGGGAGAAAATTAAACTGTGTATTCTCTTCTGGGTGATCACCACCCCTATCATTTGCTCTCTTGTTCATTCCCTCTCTCTCTCTCTCTGTGTAAGCTGTTCTCAGCATTCAGGTACAGCCTTTGCTGCCAAATCTTTATTGTCTCAGAGTAACCCAAAATCCATGTAGAATATTCTGCATCTTACCTTTCTTTTTTCACAGTAAGCATTCCTCATGTATGGGAAACTGTGATAATTTAGAATGAAATGTGGGAGAAATACTTTTAAATCTTGTCAGCTACATAACACCTGACACTTAAGAGAACTCATGCATTACTGAAAACAAAGTGTGGGAAGGATGAGATCTATTTTAATAAAAAGAAGAAGAAGATTGATCCGAGCCTCGAGCTTTCTCCTCTTGGCCTAAAGGAGAATGGCCAAGTAGCAAGACGTTTTTGATGGGGTGACCAGAAGAGTTGCTGTTTCAATAGACAGGCTGAGTCCCAGACCACAGATTAAGGAAGCAAATTCAGAAGATCAGAGAATGTGGCAGAAAGTAGAGATGAACTGGAGGACTGGAAGGAAGAGGATCTAGTTCGGGGAATGAGAACTATCCTGCCTGGAAAATAGAAGGCTCAGTGATAACCGAATAGCATAATTAAGGATGTGTAAAGCTTATGGCATTGATTACAGTAACTGACTTCTTTGACTAAACCAAAGCCTGAGTTGCAATGGACTGTATTTGGAGGCCTGCCATGTATTTAAGCTAGATAGCCTAAGGATGATTTTCTGATGTCCAGCGGGACACTGTAGAATTATTTTGATGTGATGCAATATTGGTAAAAGTCAAGACCACATCCTCCTGAGAGAAGAAAATGGCGGAGATGGGGAAGGAATGGTAATGTTCAACTTTGAAACATGTGGGAAAGATATTTGCAAATTCTTGTTCCAAATGCTGGGAAAGAAATCGGATGAATCTATGGCTACCACAAGAAGAATTTCTGGGCCTCACTGATACGAAAGAAGAAAAGAGAAAAAGTGGCATCATCTGGAGCACAGAGATTGCCTGGTGCAGCAGAAATGCTGAATTATGTAAGTAAAGTACAGAAAAGTGACTGGAGGACACAGTGAGAAGGGAGAAGACTATAGAAAAGAGGAAGATAGAGGAAATGAATACAATTTTACCTTTTTAAAGAAATGGATAAAGTGATTAATGTGAAATTGGGGAGGTAAAATAATTGCAAATTATTACTATTTTAACAATTGTCATTATTTTGAAACCACAGTTCCTCTAAACTTCTTTTTTAAAACAGGATGATTTATATGGCAGGCAGACCTCAAACATGGGTCTTTGTGAATTCGAGTGAGAATTGAGCCTCAGCTGGACACTCGATGTCTGATATAACCCTGTGATTCTGTGGTTTGGGGAAGGATCACCAGTTATAAAAGATAGCTGTTTGAAAGGACACTTGCAGAATATTAAGAAGCGCATTCTGCTCCTGTCTGAATATCATACCCAGTTACAATCAGTTATGCTTAGCTTCACAAAAAACCTCTTTGATATAACGTGATCTCCAATAGGATGAAATGCCTAGACCACGCACTCATCTATAATTATTCATAACCTCATTATCTGTCGTAGTTTATAAAACAGAGATGTGAAAGTTTTGACCAGAGCACGTTTCACTTTGTGAAACTTGTATTTTGCCAGACTGCTGTATGTGTCTTGGGTGGCTCATTACCACTGTCATTAAACAGTTGGTAAAACTGTAACACTGGACACTTAGGTGAGCGTGTAGAGCCCAGAATTTGTGAAGCTAACAACCAACTTCTACACAGAATGACAAACCCAGATCACTCATAAAGAGTAAAAGAAAAAATATCAATGGGAATAAACACTGAACCAGAGAGATGATCAAAATCACCAACCCATCCAGAAAAGAAGCCCTTTATTCCAGTTTTGAAAGAATGTAAGAAATAAACCCCAAAATGTTTTTTAAAAATTCATAAATAAGATTTTTGTTCTATTTACTTTATATCCATTTTACAGCATGATTTCTTAGTTTAAAAGTGAGGAAATTCTAAGAAAGCTAAGATTAAAAAAAGGCAGAGTGAAGCCTTAAATTAAAGAATACTTTAAAAGTACATGTTCAATCGCTTTAGAAGAACAATAGATTATTTTTATCTGTGTATTTTAAAGAAGTTCTAGAAATTTATGGTTAATCATTATTGGTATATTTATTTGAAAGCTGCATTATCAAAATTTGTATATGAATAGTACATGGGCATGTTTTGTCTTGGGTTCTACTCTGCAGCAGCAGAGCTTCTGAGAGGGTCTGTTGAGGGATTGCTCTCAGAATACACCTGTCATTGAGTGAGGGGAACAGGAGAAGGCAGGGAAAGAAGGCAGATACAAATTAAAAATTTCAGGAGCAGTCCAAACTCAGCCTGATCTCACCAGCAGCTCCGTACAGAGGATTGCACAGAGATGGCCCAGGGGATAGGGGGCTGCTTCCAGGCAGCACCCGTCAGCCAAGAGCAGTCCTCCAGGAAAGGGTCTGGGGATGAGCTGTTAGCAGCCAATACTCTCAGCAGCTGGGGAAGGGTTTACCAACCTGGTATATATATTTGTCTCTCTCAGGACCTTCTTCAAATAAAAACATCCTCAGGCTATTGATGTGGCCCAGTGTCTGTCCATAGCAGGTGCTCAATTAATAGCTAATGGGTGGGTAAATAAATGGATAGATGCTACAGAAAAGACACCGAAAACCAGGTAATAAAAAATAGATAATAATAATAATAACTAGTATTTATAAAACATTTGCCATGTGCAGACACTATGCATGGATTATTTTTGTGAGGTAGGAACTGTTATTACCCCCCTTTTACACCTGCAGAAACTGAGATGATGTGTTTTCCAGAGTCACATAGCTGGTGTGATATCAGCGCTCACACTCTTAACCTCTTCATTGTACCAAATGCTCAGAAATGAGGAAGGTGGAATAGAGTAAAACAAATGTTGATAACCACTGACCCTGGGTCATTTATAGCTTCACAGAGTGGCTTCGTTTTCCTTGTAAAAGATGGAACTACCAGCTGCACCTCCCTCCTTCTAAAAGGCCAGGCATATCAACTCCAAGGTGGTGCTTGAATAAAATAAGAAATTCTAGAATCCTTGGAACATGCAGAGTGGTTGAAATATCTAGAAGATTCCCAGTCTTTTTGTCTCTGCTATGTGATAGATTAACCACTGAATAAGCACATATTTAATTATACTTTCTAAATTGGTTGTTTATGTTTAGGCCTGGCTGCAGTTAAAAATATACCATGAATACTATTAGACGGCATGAGATTAAAATGGATGTTAATGATTTTTCAGTTCCTCCAAGGAGCAAGTTTCCAGACTTAAACTCTCATGAATCTTATGGAGGAAATCCTCAAACACATTTGGGGCCGTTCTAATGAGTGGCTTTGCTCTTCTTCAGGGTAATTACTAGTTTGCTCTGTGCTGTTTATAAGCTAAGCCACTTAAAGTTTAAGCCACATCCCTCTGTAATTCACCTGACATGTTGAAAAACTTAAAATAATGCATTTTAAATGAATACTAATATTATCTTAAAGTGAGACAAGTATCTGGCTACTTACAAATCTTTAAAAATTATGTATCTGGGGCTGCCCTGGTGGCGCAGTGGTTGAGAGTCCGCCTGCCGATGCAGGGGACACGGGTTCGTGCCCCGGTCCGGGAAGATCCCACATGCCGCGGAGCGGCTGGGCCCGTGAGCCATGGCCGCTGAGCCTGCGCGTCCGGAGCCTGTGCTCCACAACGGGAGAGGCCACAACAGTGAGACGCACGCGTACCGCAAAAAAAAAAAAAAAAAAATGTATCTGAATTTTAAATAGAGAACTCGTATTGCCTTCTCTTCAGTGTGTGCTCAGGGGATTATGGTTAACCCCCCCAGTTGTCGTCCAGCTGGGTTCACTGCGACCACGGAAACGCAGAACCTGAACCTGCACACTCATAATCATGATTCTCACTCTCCTGACAAGACCGCTAAGTAGGTCATGATTTTATGCCAAAAGGAAATGGCCTTTTAGTGGCCAAAGGACTGTTTTTTATACTCCGTGGAAACCTGTTTTGGTGCTAGTATTAACGTCATTGCTGTAGTTTCTCATTCCAGATTTATCACTTTGTCCTCAATCTTCCATTTTTGCCTTTCCTACCAGGAAATAGTGATGGGACTTCTTTTTAAATATTTTAAAATTCAGGAAATCATTTTATATTACAGTTATTCCCAGCTTTTGGGGTAAACACAGAAATGTAGCCTAGTTCTTAGGGCATGATTTTTATGATACCTTATACTTCTTTTTGAGACAGAACTGTTGAGATCACAGTTCATTTATTTATTCATTTATTCACTTACAGAACGTTTGGTCCAAAAAAAGATTGTGGAAAAGTGAAAGTGAGGCACAGATTAGGGTGATTTGTTGCTGTTGTGGCTTTTATTTCCTTTATCAATGTTATAATGATATTTATACAATAAATGTAAGCCAGGGAGATTTTTATTGATTTTTAAAAATTTTTATAGGCGTATAGTTGATTTACAACCAGGGAGATTTTTAAAAAGCAGAAGCAATGATGAGAACTAAGAAGTTGTCAGAAAGAGATGTAAATCATTTTGGACTTAAAAGAATTTATCCCATTTTAAATGCTTCCAGGAAATGTGATTCTACACAGACAACCATTTGCTACTCCCTAGTATAGTAATAGGTAACGCTTTTTGAGATTTACTATGTGCCAAGCTCTACAGTAATAATGGATTTTTTTTTTTTTTTTTTTTTTGCGGTATGCGGGCCTCTCACTGTTGTGGCCTCTCCCGTTGCGGAGCACAGGCTCCGGACGCGCAGGCTCAGCGGCCATGGCTCACGGGTCCAGCCGCTCCGCGGCATGTGGGATCCTCCCGGACCGGGGCACGAACCCGCGTCCCCTGCATCGGCAGGCGGACTCTCAACCACTGCGCCACCAGGGAAGCCCAATAATGGATTATTTTACTTAACCCTTTTAGCAGTCCACAACCATGTGATGTAGGCACTATGGCTATCACCTTTCTATGGATGAGGAAAGAGGCTTAGAGAATCACAAAGTCACACAACTAGCAATGGTAGGACTAGGATTTGAATCCAGGTCATCTAGCTTAAGAGTCTTTCTCTACACCTCATCATTTCCCTTGAGGGTCACCTGTGGTCAAAGCAAAACAATGAATTATTATTGACATTATTGAGAAACCTAATTCTCCAAACAGATAAAGAATTGTGTAGATCTGGCTGCATGTTTTCTGATTCCTAAATTGTTGTCAGATAAAGAAGAATATCTTTATTAGATCTGGGGCAGCCACAAACCCAGACGAGAATATTTATGGGTCCTAAATATTTGGGACTCATATGCCTTCATCTCCTCTGACACTTTTTCTAATCCTCAAATCCCATCTATCCACACATCCTTCTTAATCCCCCTTTCCTCTCTGAGACCAATTAATTCTCCTTTCTCCTCTGATCTCCCATGTACATTTCTCTATAGCTCCGTGACTGCCTTTATTCTATACTAATGTTAGGGTTCAAGTGAATGTCCCCTCACTGGACTATGAATTCTTCAAGGGCAAGAGTATTATTTTACCAAGCACTGAACCTCCAATGCATGGCATATAGTAGGTGCACAAGATGTGTTTTTAATGAATAAATTAATCAAAGTTTCCACTCAATAGTGCCATTTCCTCACTTACCTTTAATGGAGAGGACATTCATAACAGGCGAAAACACAGTCTTCTTTATTCTACTATGTGATACTGGAGTAAAACATCTTTGCATACCATACCCACAGCACATGTTAGGTACTCAAATATTTGTTGAGTAAATGAAAACCATCTATGAGAACCTTCCAATAGCTTGCAAGAGGTCTTGCAGGATGTGATAAATTTCCTAAGTATCCTACAAAGTCACTACATCATTTTGTAAAAGCTGGTATATTTGCCTTTGCTTTGTGTAATCAAAGCTGCCTTATTCTATGAGCCTGAAGGTTGCATTTGAAATTGACATTAGTTTTGGTTTTCTCAGGCTCAGCTTTTTTGTCCTGAGGCTCTTAACAGATTCTCATTGGCTTTGGTCTCCACTCGCACGTCCCATGTGTACCACGTGGAATGCTGTCTATAAAATTTTGGAGAAATCTGTTGCTTTGCAAATACTATGCACCTTTTATACCTTAGGTAAGCTTACCACTTCCCAGCCCCCTTAGGAGGAAGTTCACCATGTCCACGATGGCAGAGATAAATCATAAAGAGAAGGAGACTTGGCTGGAGACAGCACAGAGGCTAATCACTTTTCAGAGGCTATGCTCATTTCATCTTTGAGGGAAGTCACACCTGCATAGAACAGAATCTCTCATTGCTGATATCTATGGGAGGCTAGACAGGATTTCTTCTAGGGTCTCAAGTGTATCTGAAAATGAAAAAAAGGAATAATTAAACAAAAATTAGCCTCGGGGCTTCCCTGGTGGCGCAGTGGTTGAGAGTCCGCCTGCCGATGCAGGAGACACGGGTTCGTGCCCCGGTCCGGGAAGATCCCACATGCCATGAAGCAGCTGGGCCCATGAGCCATGGCCGCTGAGCCTGCACGTCCGGAGCCTGTGCTCCGCAACGGAAGAGGCCACAACAGTGAGAGGCCCGCGTACCGAAAAAAAAAAAAAAATTAGCCTCAAACAAACAAACAAAAGTGATGGAGAAGGTGAAGCAGGACACACATGGACAAGTTTCCATGGGATGAGATAGAAGCATATTCTGCATCTCTATCCCCTTTTTCACTCATCTTCATCCTCTCTAGCCACCCACCTCAGCTACTGCCTGAAAGATCTATCAATACCATACTTACCCAACAGAATCAACCCAGGGCTACACATGATTTGAATTTGCTGAGTGCAAGATTGGTTGAGTGATGTGGCCAATGGAATTTCTAGATGACCCACTTCAAAATTCAACAAATAAAATATAGATATTGTTTATGGATGACAAGTAATCTCTTTTTCTACATGTTGCTTCTAGTCAAAGGTCTAATGACTTTAGCAGAGGAATGTGAAAAGTAACCATACTTTTAGTTGAGTCAGCTAAAACCACATAAAATCAGCATCAGAAGAATTTATAGGGATTTTTTATCCATTTGCACATTAATTCCTCTCCTCTGTCCATGGACCTAAATATAAATCCTATTATTATAAATCTGATTTCCATTCTCATAATTTTATTTTTCTTTCTTGCTTCATTCATATTTTTCCTAAAACTTGGAATAAAATAGCTGAATTATCCAAAGGGCCCAATGGCTATTAAATTGTTAAATAATCATCCATTCTTTTTTTTAAATTACTTTTTACCATCAAACCATAGCCATCTTGTTAATAAGTTAATTACTCTGAAACAAAGACCAGATTGATTTTTTGGGAACTTCGTACTAACCACATTATCACAAAGTACTAAACCTGGGGTTAGTGCATAAAGGAAAAAGTGAGGATGGTTGTTTAAATGGCTCTGAAATTGGAAATGACCTTAAAACTAAAAATACAGGGGAAAAAGACGTATACACACTACCATGTAGAAAATTGATAGCTAATGGGAACCTGCTGTATAGCACAGGGAGCTCAGCTCAGTGCTCTGTGGTGACCTAGATGGGTGGGATGGGGGGTGGGTGG
>NW_020185328.1:9992632-10002346 GCF_003031525.2 Neophocaena asiaeorientalis asiaeorientalis
TTTTTAGTATCTTAATTCTTAAGAGCACATGTGTAGTATGGTAAGACAGAAGTAAGACACACCTGAGCTCATACCCAAACCCTGTTCTTCACCAGTTTGACCTTAAATAAGTATTACCTTTCTGAGCTAACTATTTCCTTGGGAGAGTGACACCTCGGGTTGTTCTGGGTGTTACTGAGATGTTTACAAAGTGCTTCACCTATTGCCTGGCAGATAGAAAATGCTTAATAAATGGTAACTATTGTTATGCCCATGAACTCATCTGCCACCTTCCTGTGGACACAGCCCAGCACACAGTTAGTACATGCACATGCCCAGGGATTTCTTGTAGAGGAAGCAGCTACCAGATCAAAAACCCCAAGAAAGCCGTCAAATAACTTCAGGAAGCAAGAAGGTGCATCACCACCCAATCCCTTCTCAGAAGGTGAATCCCAAAATTTTAAGGCAAAGTCACCTTCATTTTCTTCAAAGAAACTGTGGCTTTCATACCTTTATTCCTTGTCACTGAAAGAAATGCCCTTCCCTTCCTTTCTTCACTTCACTTAGTCTCACTTATTCAGACTTTGACTCACGGATCAGCTTCTCCAGGAAACCTTCTCTGACCCTCCCCTAACCCCACACTGCCCACCTGCACAGTCCCAACCCCCAGGACACCCCATCAAGGCCCTTCTTGCACAGAACTGTTATTAATGATTTACTTATCAGTTTCTCAACATAGACCTTAAACGCCATGAGGGCAAAGGCACTGCCATATTTGACTGAATTAAATTAAATGTCCCCAAAGTCATACTTATAATACTTCTTGTCCATATATCCAACAAGGGGAAACATTAGCATGATTCTTCTAAGAGCTATTTTATTATCCAGAACAATTGCTGGCTACTCCAATAAAATCTGTTTTCATCAGTATTAAAGAAATTTTGCCATCCTAAAGAAATTTGTATAGAGAGACAATCTCTCAGTACTGGTAACATAGAAAGTGTGTACTAACTAAAAAGGAATTTGATTTAAAATCCTAATTCTTTTTCTGCTTGTAAGCAACATGTTTCATCCTAAGGTCCCGTGTTGACATTGCAAGATACATTTCCCTTTGCTTTTCGTTTTCTGAGCTGATCTCTTTGATTCCACTTGATCTCCACTAAATCTCCCATGTAATTATGAACTGGCCACATTTGGCTAGGGTTGTTAAAGTCAACACCGCTGGTGAGATATTTTTAAAAATAAAAGAATGAAGCATCTCAACTGGGGAAAAAAAAAAAGGAAAGGAAAAAAATTGGTAAAAGAAAGAATGAGCCTGATCTTCCCAAGGCCTAAGTTAGTCCCTAGTCAGACATCTGGTGCTTTGGCAGCAGGTGGTTTTTTCAGACTTCCAGGGTACCACTTAGGGCTCTACAGAGGAGACACTTGAGCGCTAGAGAGAATGGAGCCTGTAATTATGAAAGGTACCAAATGTCACAGGAGGCTGAAATTTGACTTCTGAGGCTCTTAACTAGTTTTAGTTTGCACGATCTCTTGGCAGAGGTTTAAATCTTTATGCCACCACCTTGTAGTTTTATAAAGTCTCAAATTGCTGGAATGCTGGGACGAGAGGGAAAAAAGAGAAAATAGGAAGGGAAAGGGTATTTTAATTAATTGAATTTTCTGGTTAACTGAGTCTGACAAGTATTTGTTGTCTAACTGCTGGGCTCAGCACCCTGCTAGATGCAGTAGAGAAAATATAGGAACCACGTGATGTGATTCTTGTCTACAGTGAGTATATCTTGCCTATTTTCCTCCATTTTCTTCCTGTAACCTTTCTTTATCAAATCTTTTCAAAGTATTTTAATCCTTGTTTGTGCCTTAATAATTACAGAAAAGCTTACACGATTTAATCCTCTTTTCATGTATTTTCACTACCCAGCACATACCTAGGATAAAGTAGGTGCTTGATAAATCTTTACTGAGTTGAATTGCATCTTGTAGATCCATCCTGATCCTAAGACACATTCTAAGACTTTTCTTATCTGACAAAATCCACTGTATCAACCTATTTGCTGGGCTGCAGATCTATTTCTTTAATTAACTTCCGAGTGAGAAACAACGCATCATTTAGTAGTATCATCTTTAAAATATATTAAATCCGTTCACATGTACTAAAATAGGGATTTTTTTCAGCTACACCTCCATTAGACTAATTACAGTTTCGATCTCTGGTTGGGGAACTAAGATTCTGCAGGCCACGCGGTACGACCAAAAACAAAATGAGTTCCCTGGCCTAGTGGTTAGGCTTCCGTGGTTTCACTGACAAGAGCCCAGGTTCAATCCCCGGTCAGGGAACTGAGGCCACAAGCCTCGAGGCAAGGCCAAAAAGACTAAAAAGGATATCTGTGCCCTTTATATATATGCTTTCTGTGGCAACTTAATTTTACTTCACTTTTTTTTCCAGCTTGAGATATAATTGACATATTACATTGTATAAGTTTCAGATATACAGTGAGATGATTTGATACACATATATGTTGTGAAATGATTCCCATGATAAGGTTGTTAACACACCCATCACCTCACATGATTACAGTATGTGTGTGTGTGTGTGTGTGTGTATGTGTGTGTATGGTGAGAACATTTAAGATCTACTCTCTTAGCAACTTTCTAGTATATGATACAGTATTGTTAACTATAGTCACCATGTTGAATATTGGATCCACAGAATTTATTCATCTTATAATGGAAATGTGTACCCTTTGACTGACATCTCCCCATTTCCTCCACCCCTTAGGCCCGGGCAACCACCATTCTACTCTTGTTTCTGGAGTTTGGCGTTTTTTTAAGATGCCACATGGAGCAACTTAACCTGAAAATTGTCCTCTCCTAGTGCCAACAGATCCATGAGCAAAATATTGAGCACTTGCTATCGGTTCATTATCTGGACATTGCTCAGTCTGAGGATGTCTGCTCTAGGGCTCTACTTTAGCCTGCAGAATATTAAAAATCAGCTACTGTAGCCACGTACCATTCAGCTCAAAAATTGTTCCAGACCCAGTTTCCACCACCAACTTGGATTCTTTATGCTTTGACTCTTCCCAGCAACCGTCTGCAAGTCCTGAGACCTAGTCTCTCCCCTCTTATTGCAGGCGGTCTGGCTTTGGATCCACCATTCCCTAATGAGACAACCCAGAGTAAGGAGCTCTGGGAAAGGAGTCTGGAATGTTGCTGCCCAGTCAGGGGCAGGGCTGAAGTCCTGGCTGGGATGTAAGGAGGAGCAGCTGAGCCAAGGCTGTGCCTCAGGTGCTGGGGGATAGGGAACCCCTGGGGCAAAACCAGAGCAGCTTCCACAGGAAGTGCTAGACTGAAAATGGACCCAGACCATAAATCTACTCTCCAACCCCAGAGAGGCTCTTAGAAGGAGGGCAGGCCTACTCTTTCTTTGATTACTGAGGAAGGATTGAGTGGTAATGAGAGGAGAAAAACAGAATCCATGCTAGATGACTTCAGTCCTCTTAACAAACTAAAGGGCAGGGTTGTTTAAGTTGTAGAAGGCTACTGCGGAAGGTACAACTAGAGTCAACAGTAGACAAACAGGATGGAGGAGCAGTAGCCAGCTTCCCTGTGAAATTGATAACTTTAAGCTAAAGTCCGTGCGAGAGAGCTCTATTTGGAGTTGGGACATCTTCTGCCTCTTGCGGTCAGCTTTGCCTGTCTTGCTTCTTCTGGTGCTCCTGGCCAGCCTGCAGAGAGGTTCTTCTGCCAACAGACACAACCATCTGGCAGGGTACACATATTATACAGAGAAATAAAATCACCTACTATGGCCTCAAAATGGAAAACAAGATCAAGAATATTTGAGTGTATTGCATCTGGACCTGGCTTGGCTTGGCTTCAGTCTGTCCTGAGAGTTCTCCTTTAGGGCTTTAATTCTGGTTTGTTCTGCAAGAGCCCAGCTAAGATCTGTGGCTGCCCCATGGAGCTGAGACCTGATCCTAACAGCCTTGTCCGTTCTATGTAGACAGATTTGGATTCAGATCCTGGTTCCACCACCTACATGATTTGGCTTTCCCAGACAGAATGTTGTCCCTACCCACCCCACCCCCAACCAAATCTACTTCGATGCTTCTCTTCAAATTTTGTGTTTAATTATGAAGCTTTAGAAAGACAGTTCTGCAGAATAATATAAACTGTGATTACTCCATTGCTCATAACTACAGATTTCACTCCTGGGACCACAGGTTTTTTAATGATCACTGTTTTAGTACAAACTCCAATTTTTGTTGGAGGAAAACAAAGTACTGTAAAGAGGACACCAACCAATCAATTCTTTAGAAGCAAGTCTCAAGACATATAAAAGAAAAGATTTGAAGGGCCAGTGTTTTGCATGTTGAAGGGTCTCCAGTAGCAAATGATGAAAAACATCTGGTAGAGAGCATAATTAATTGAAATCCCTTGCAGGAAACCAGGGAGAAGTAAAATGTTGAAGAAGCTGGTATGATGCTCAGAGAAGGATACTTATGGGATATATAAAACTGAGACAATACTAATAACAGAGCCAATTTATTTCCTTTTCAAATGTTGAAGCAGAGAAAATACAGGAGACAGAGCTAAGTTTAATGAAAGTGGAATCTAGAAAGACTGAACTGTTATCCTCCCTTTTGAGTCCTTTTAGGATATTTTATACACCTAACATTCCCAGCTAGCAGAGCTAAGAATACAGAATGCCTTGTCTCTGTGGAGAAGATCTGGGCAGCCTCTTGCAGTCTGAAAATCAGAGCCAAAAGAAAACAAACCAGAGCTCATTTCTGCCATTAAAATTGCAAACCGTTGTGCTTCCCTGGTGGCGCAGTGGTTGAGAGTCCGCCTGCAAATGCAGGGGACGCGGGTTTGTGCCCCGGTCCGGGAGGATCCCACATGCCGCGGAGCGGCTGGGCTCGTGAGCCATGGCCGCTGAGCCTGCGCGTCCGGAGCCTGTGCTCCGCAACGGGAGAGGCTACAGCAGTGAGAGGCCCGCGTAGCCGCAAAAAAAAAAAAAAAAGAAAAAATTGCAAACCGTCATTGTTGCTTTCTCCTCAGATGGTGCCTAATTCTGCTCAATCTACTATAATTTCCTTTCCTAATCTAGATATATTTTGTATGATTTTGAAAGCTGTTACAACATTTGTTATTCAACTTAAAACATGTTGTGAGTGAACTGGGGAATTTGGTAAGCATCTCATTTTGAAATTTCCAATTGACCTCCCCAGCCCTCTTACATTAAATGACATAAAACAAATCATGCAGACCGTGTCCTCTGCGAGTTCTTTCCCTCAGATTAAGAAAAGAGGTTTGTTAAGATTGCTAGATATTAAATAACAATCATCAAAAAGATGAAGGGCCCACCTCACAGAATTTCAGAGCTGGGAACAACCTCGGACATCATCTGGCCTAGTGGCATACAGTTACATCTGCCCCCAAAGCTTGTTTCTGACCCACGAGATCTATAGAAACTGTTATTTCTAGAACCTTCATCACCCTATACCTATGCTACCCCTGCAGTATTATCACTTCTACTATCCTCTGTATTTTGAAGTTTACAGCACGGGTTCTTGCAGGTCAAAATCAGAGAGAGAGAGAGAGAGAAGGAAGGAAGGAAGGAAGGAAAGAAGGAAGGGAGGAAGGGAGGGAGGGAGGGAGGGAGGGAGGGAGAAAGGAAAGAAAGGAGATCATTGCTACTTGAGTTTCAAAACACTATTTAGAAACCCGAAAACAGAATGCTTTGGTGTAGATGAGGGTCTCTCAACTTCAGCACTATTGACATTTTAGACTGGATAATTCTCCGTCGTGAGAGGGCTGTCCTGTGTACTATAAGGTAGTTAGCAGCGTCCCTAGACAATAGCCTCCCCCCTTCCAGTTGTGACAACCAAAAATATCTACCAGCATTGCCAAATATTGGGGCAGGGGTGGGAGGGGTGGACACAATTATTCCTGGTTGAGAACCACGGATGTGTATGGTTTGTGCAAAAACAGTAAGTAAAAAGTCTGATGATTGAAAAGCCACTTCTCCACTCACCATACACACAACCTCTCCAACACTGAATGTTACCAATTTGTAAAGGTCTTTGTCCGTTAAGTGGCAGTTGTCCTGATAGTACCCAATCAGAGTGCTCTCCAAGGTCCGGATGCCACATAATTTGCCAAACGACTAGAGACAAGAGTCCCATGCTAGTCCTGGAGCTGTCAAAGTGGGATGTTACAGAAAATAAGGAAGACGGGGTTAACTTCTGTGGTCCTGATGCAAGAGTCAGTGGGCTTCAACAACATCTCTATAATCCCAGAGTTGAGTTGGCTGTGTGGATGTCATCTTCCTTCCTTGGGGCTCCTTGTTCGTAGTCCAATCACTTAAGAGTGGTCAGTTGAAGAATCTACCTAGGACATAGTAGATACTCAGCAAATATTTGTTGAATGCTTTCATGAATGATGTTTTACTTTTTGCATTTTGCCTTTTGGATTGGACAATTAAGTACTTTAGTCTGCCAGAGCTAAACATATCCTTGTTCAAATCAGTTGGGGAATAGAATATCTCCTAGAAAATCTCAAAGTCAGTTGTATTCCTTATTACACAATCCCCAAGTTTAAAAAAAAATAAGTGTATGCATGGTGTGTGTGTGTGTAGCATACACACGCCTTGTTCAAAGTACAGAAGCAATCAAAGGTCTATAGAACATACTCCCTCAGCCTTAAGGAGGAAAAAGAAGGACTGCAGTTATGCCAGGCTCTGTATTGGGGTATTGAATACACCATCTCTTTAGTCCTCACAATAATCACATTGTATGGGGCTTCCCTGGTGGCGCAGTGGTTGAGAGCCCGCCTGCCGATGCAGGGGACACAGGTTCGTGCCCCAGTCCGGGAAGATCCCACAAGCCGCGGAGTGGTGGGGCCCGTGAGCCATGGCCACTGAGCCTGCGCGTCCGGAGCCTGTGCTCTGCAACGGGAGAGGCCACAGCAGTGAGAGGCCCGCGTACCACAAAATAATAATATTAATCGCATTGTATATATGCTAAGAACAGGGAAATAAGTTGTTCAAGATCAGACTGCTGCTACAGGGAAAGCAGAAATTCAAATCAAGCTCTGGTTGAGTTTTAAGCTGCCTAAGCTGGTTTACAAGCTTCCCCTGACTCACTTGGCCCATGTGCCCTGGGCCTTGGTCACTTGTTGAATGGAGAGCTGTCCACCCATGCCCTGCCTTCCGACGTGGCTGACAGACCCAGCCAGCCTCTTAAGGATGAAGGCTGGGCTTCATCGTCCCCCCAACCTGGTGGGAGCCTGTGCAGAGATGGCTCCCAGGCCCAACCAGACCATACCTGCAGGGGGTTGGGCACCTTCCAGCACTTCTAGATCCAGATGCTTTGCCACTCCCTGGGGCATGGGATCTGGCTTCCCAGGGGCTGCCCCGGGGTCTAGGAAACACAACCAAGAGGTGAGGGGACTTAACTCTTCATAAGGAAAACTTGGACCAGTGGAAGCAGGAAACTGAAAAGACAGCATATAAATGCCTCTCCCTACCTCCCTTCTCAGACTGTTCTGAGATGTACTGCTTCCATTTAGCCTTTCTGGAGACCAGCTGTGACTTTGTGAAGCTGGGGACCAGATCAGTAACATGCCACCTTACATTTGCTTTGCTTCCTTCTCTGTCTCACTTCCCTTTTTCTTTCAAACTTACTGCCCTGGGATTACATGCATACGCGCGCCCCCAATAAAGTGTTAACCTATAAGTTTTGCCTTAGGTTCTGTTTTCTGGGGAACTACGGCTAAAACATAAGCTTATGCTTTTTTATTTATAAAATTATATGCTGCCACCCATCTTTCAAAAGCCCAAGAAAAAAATAAAAACAAACCCCCTCTTAGTAGAACTTACCCATTACTGATGATAGCTGACAGACATTTTGAAAGAAAAAAAACAGCCACGGTCTATGGGTGTGGGAAGCAGTGCATTAAGGTGGCACTAATCTTGCCTCGGTGGTCCCCTCGTATCTGCCCTAACCACCATCTGCTTTTCTCGCCCTTGCGTTTAGACAGAGGGGCTGTTAACACTCATTTGAGCAGCAGGGCTATATTTGTCTGACTATGATGATCACATTTAGCCTGATAGGGTGGAAAGTGTCAGTCATCCTAAGTGCAAGTCCTACTTCTCCTGCTTGTCAGCTGTTTGACTTGAGAAAGTCATAATATCTGAGTAGGTATTTCCTCACCTGTAAAATAGAAACAAGACAATCTGCCTCACCTTTCCCGTGGGCTGATGTGACATAGTGAAAGTACTTTAAAGCACCATACGATGAGCTTTAACTGTGTAAGGGGAGATTAGGTAATAACTTTCTAATTTGGGCTTCTAAGTTCCTCTCACTAAAAATAATGAAGCACTTCAGTAGGAAAATATAAAGGAATAAATCACTTAAATCTTTTCAAATATCTTCAAGATAGTAATTAAGGTTAAAAACCAAGATGGGGACTTCCCTGGTGACGCAGTGGTTGAGAGTCCGCCTGCCGATGCAGGAGATGCGGGTTCATGCCCCGGTCTGGGAGGATCCCACATGCGGTGGAGTGGCTGGGCCCGTGAGCCATGGCCGCTGAGCCTGCACATCCAGAGCCTGTGCTCCGCAATGGGAGAGGCCACAACAGTAAGAGGCCCGCATACCGAAAACAAACAAACAACAAAAAAAAACCCCAAGATGGAATAAAAGAGACTGTATTTTCCCTCCCATGAAACAAACAAAAATAAATAAACAGAAAATGTATATTAAAAAAAACACAATTTTAAGACACTGGACATCAGACAATGAGGTGATTCCCTGAGAGAAAGGAAACAAATGTGATGGGCCCTGTGATTGCCCCCAGCTTATTACTGGAGACTTTCCAGCTACAGTGCAGGGAGAAGGAAGCCTTGTGGAGATGGGTAGACTCCAAGAGTTGAGGAAATGGAGCTGAGAGTGCAAGAGACCCAAGGTGGCTGGATTGCAGAGGACAGAGTACCAGAGATGCACAGAGAGAGAACTCTGGAGATCTCCTGAGGGTTCCCCTCCAGCATCCAGCAGAGTACTAATCAGGGCATGCATATGAGCAAACTGCCCAAGGCTGAGGGAAAAACCACCCAAAAGGATCATCAGGAACAGTAGCTGGGGCTCACACCAGCCTGAGAAGAGTGCCTGTTTCCACAGCCAGACTGGAAAATCCCTTAATTCACAAGGAAATGGGTAGAGTACTTCAAAGTGTCTTGCCTCAACAGGGCGGAATAATTAACCCTAAACTAAACACTGCTCTGGTCCAGTCCAACAAATCTTAAACACAAGACCTGAAAGGATCAAGTTGTTTCCAAGTAACTAAACTGCATTCCAGAATGAAACTCAAGAATATAGAAAGACAAAAACACCTACCATCCAACATGGTCAAATTGTCAATGCCCGGCATCCAGTAAAAAATTACCAGGCGTGCAAAGAAACAGGAAAATATGCCCCCATAATAATGGGGGAAATCAATGAAAACCAACTCAGTTGTAGGAATTAGCAGAAAAGGATATTAGAAGTTATAATTGTATTTCATGTGTTTAAAACCTTAAATAGAGACATAGATATTTTTAAAGACTCAAATCAAACATCTATGGATAAAAACTACAATGTCCAAGATGAAACATGCCCAGGATGGAATCAATAGTATATCCAGGGCTTCCCTGGTGGCGCGGTGGTTGAGAGTCCGCCTGCCGATGCAGGGGAC
>NW_020185328.1:10002436-10072415 GCF_003031525.2 Neophocaena asiaeorientalis asiaeorientalis
AAAAAAAAAAAAAAAAAAAAAAAAAAAATAGTATATCCATACAATGGAATACTACTCAGCAATGAAAAGGAATAAACTTGATAAATCTCAAAATAATTGTGGAGAGTGAAAGAATCCAGACAGAAATATTTCATGTTGTACAATTCCTTTTACATGAAATTCTAGAAGATGCAAAGTAATCTCTAGTCACAGAAAACATATCAATGATTACCTGATGGGGGGTGGGGCAGGAGGAAGGGATTCCCAAGGGGCACAAGGAAACTTTGGGGGGAGGTGATGGAGATGTTCACTATTTTGATTTTTACGATGGTTTCACAGGTGTATACAGATGTCAAAGCTTACCATTTTGTACACTTTAAATATATGCAGTTTATTGTATATCATTTATAACTCAGTAAGCCTATTTTAAAAAAACAAAGGGACAAAAGTGTATTTCTAAAAACCACTGAGGGACTTCCGTGGTGGTCCAGTGACTAAGACTCCACACTCCCAGTGCAGGGGGCCCCGGTTCAATCCCTGGTCAGGGAACTAGATCTCACATGCTGCAACTAAAGACCCCGCACGCAGCAATGAAGATCCCACGTGCTGCAACTAAGACCCAGCACAGCCAAATAAATAAATATTTAAAAACCACTGAACAACTTGGGAAATAGGGGATTTATAAATGTAACCGCATTTTTAATATTTAAAATTTTGTAAATTTTAGAGAATGGTAAAATATTTGAATCCATAATTTTTGTTACATCTAAACTTATAGTGTCTGTAGACTATACCTATAGAATAGCATCTATAGTATTTGTATAGTAGCTAAAATTTGGTTTGAGGGGTCTCTTTTTTTCTTTTTTTAACAATAAATTAGAAAATCTATCCCCATGTTGTTTAGAAATATTTTTTCATGAAGGAGGCAGCGGCGGGGAAGATTTCAAACCAAAACTACGAGCCAGAAAAGCACAATTTATGGGGTTTTCCAAAGCTTGTTTTAGAAATTAAGAAAAGTCTACACAATTTTCTTAACCGTTAGTGACTGTACACTTACTCCCTAACACCCCTCTCTGTTTGATATGAGGTCCGGGCTTGAAAAACCCTCTAAATATCTGATTAAAGACTCAGTTCCTGTTGTCCTGCTTCATTAGAGATACAGTTGTGTGATGCATGTTCATTATATTTTGGAATGAATTAATTTATGTATCCTCACGTTCCCAACTTGTCTGTCCTGATTTCTCCCAGTTTGATGCCGACCGAGACGAGGATGAGGTGTTCTACGACATCAGCATGGCAGTTGACAGCAAGTTATTTCCAAACAAAGAGGCTGCAGCAGGTAAGTCACTGTGTCCTTTGGGCTGCAGTATACCCTGATCCCCTGCCAAGCGTCTAGGGCTTTGTAGTAAGGTTGGAGCTCAACAAACTGCCGTAAGGTCGTAAGCATGATGTTGTCCTCAGGTCTTTACACCTTCTGGTTTAAAAGTAAAGGCACTGTGTTTCCCTGGTGGCGCAGTGTTTGGGAGTCCGCCTGCCGATGCAGGGGACGCGGGTTCGTGCCCCGGTCCGGGAGGATCCCACGTGCCGCGGAGCGGCTGGGCCCATGAGCCATGGCTGCTGAGCCTGCGCGTCCGGAGCCTGTGCTCCGCGGCGGGAGGGGCCACAACGGTGAGAGGCCTGCGTACCGCAAAAAAATAAAAAATAAAATAAAGGCACAAAACGACATAGAAAAGAGCCATACATCTGGCTCTTAACAGTTACTGCCTTTCTTCCAGTCATTGAAAGTGCAAATTAGCAGGCAGTCACAGTGTAGCAAAGGACCTCTGTTACTATAATTTTAAAACGATCTAACCCACAATTTGTGCAACAATAAAAGTTACAGTTTCTCCAGAACTCCCTAACTCATACCTGTCTCTCCTATGCCACCTGGGAAAAGTCTCCTCTTTGGTGTGATAGCTGCTCCCATCCCGACCCACAGCCCCTGTTGTGGCTCTGCCCCTTGTCTTCCTATGTCTAGAAGTTTGACGTTGGACAATCATGCAGGGTAATCCTACCCCTTTAAGTAAGCGGTACTCACATTTCTGTCCTTGACCCTTCTCTCACTCTCTTTTACTCTTTCTCTGGGTCAGCTCCTTGTCCGTCCTGGTTTCAACCATCAATTCTACGTGGATGACTCTCAAATCTTTCTCAGTCCTCACCTTTCTTCTCAGTTATGGCCTCAGTGAATAAAGACCAAAAGTTCCGGGCTGTAAAGAAAAAGGCTAAACACCTAAAAGTTTGAAGCCGTATTTGAAGCTCACTGCAAGTAGGTTCGAAGAAAGACAGAGTTTTTTAAAAGGCAGTAGCTTTCTGGACAGACCCGCAGAGCACAGACAGCTGACGTAAACTCGCCTGCCTCATTTTCCAGTGATATTTACAGAAAGATGGCCTATTGCAGGGCAAGAGGGAGTGTTGTTGAGAAGCATGTAAGATCATATAAACAGAAGTACCACTGCTCTGAAAACTGCTGACACCTGTGCTTTTATTTTAATGTTTCATTTAGAACATTCATTTAGACCTCTAATAACAAATATCTATCGGCTAGATACCCTCAGTTTCCAAACAGTGGAGCAGAGGAGAAGATTTAAGCGGCCCCTTCTTTAGAACTCCCAGCACTTTATGGCTCTCAAGTAGCATCGCTCCAAAGGAGCCTCGTCCTATAGTGATGTAGCTGGGCTGGCTTGTGTGCAGTTCAGTAAACTGTGTCTTTGTCCTCTTCGTGTCCCCTTGGTAGAGTACACGGTGCCTGGCCCATAGCAGAGGCTTCCAGACCACTCCTTCCTCTCTACGACTCCGAGCTTATGAACAGAGGGGTCTGTGCTCACAGCCTCAACTCCCCCTAGATCCCTTCCACTTCCAAGACCCCTGAAAACTGGGTTCTGCTCCAGCCTTAAAGTAAACTTGTTCTATCTGTAACAGCCCTGGTGAGCCTGCACCAGCAGGTGAAATCTCCCAGCTTGTAAATGTTGGTCAATTAAACTCAGTCAATTAAACAAGCCATGTCCGTGGCCTCTGCTCTGTGACACGGCAGCCCCCAGGTTTTCTCCCGTGGCTCTTCCCTTCTCCTGAATCCTCTCTCTGCAGTATCTCAGCTGCCCCGCTGCTCCCATATCACCTCCACGTGAATAGCTTTCAATTCCTTTAAATTTTTTACATAAAAATCGTAGGTGTTTAAGATATACTACACGATGATTTGATTTGTGAAATGATTACTACAGCCCAGCTAATTAACATACTTCATCTTCATATAGTTACCATTCTTCCGTGTTTGATGAATGAGCGTCTTAGCAATTTTCCAGTATTCAATGCATATTATGAACGTCGTCACCTTGCTGTGCATTGGATCTCTAGGCATATTCTTCCTACGTAACTGCAACTTCGTACCCTTTGGTCAAAATCTCCCCACTTCCCCCACCTGCGTGTCTGTGGCAACCACCATTCTACTCTCTGCCTCTATGTATTTGACTTTTTTAGGTTCCACATGCAAGGGAGATCACGCAGTTTTTCTCTTTTAAGAGAGCCAGGCAAAAGTGTCCCTGCCCTCACACCTCACACCGATCATGGATCGTCGTTCCTCAGAGACACCTTGGGAGTCCAGGCCTCCTTCACTATCCCTAGTGAACTCATCGAAGCCTTTGTCATTCCTGGCCCGGCCCATCCGTCTGTTAGGAATCCTGTTGCTGCCATGGGGATCCTCCCAGAATGCAGCCCCTTGACAAAAACCAAAACAAAGCAAAACCTTCCATGACTTTCCTGCAGGCTGAGCACCAGGGTTCTTACCGTGACAAAAATATCCTTAGCTTTCCTGCAGTGGTCATGTCCCCGTCAGAGCGTCACCTCTCCCCTCCCTCACACCAGCTTCCTCCAGCACCTGAATGCCTCAGGTACCTTCCGGCCTCTGGCCATTTGCACAAAGTACTTGGAACCAGCTATCTCCATTTGCATCCCTCTACTCTGTCACTCCTTCATCCGGTCCTTCATCTGGCCGGGTCCTGCTTTGTATCTCAGTTTAAATGTGATTTCCTCAAGGAAACGTTCTCAGACCCCATCCCAGACTACAACCCTGTGTAGCGCTCTGCCCTTTACCTTCAGGGCATTCATCGCAACTGTGATTATATAATTAGGTATAGGATTGTTTGTTAAAACTCTATTTCCTTCACAAGAGTGCAAGACTTCATGAGGACAGAGAGTATATGTGAGCGTTGGTTTGAAATCCGGGATGAATCTCATGCGAGATGCCACGTTAGCCTTTTCTCTTCTAGCTGGCCACCTCAGCTGGGCTACTCACCTGGGCTCATCAACTCACAGCCACACCAAATTTCCTTTGGCTCCAGAGCAGAGTGTGCATTTGCTTGCCTCCAGGCCAGAAAATGCCATCCCTGAACCTCTGCACCCTGTCTGTGGTGTTTCCTCCTCCATGGAAACTTCCAGTAATACTTCTAGCAGAGTCATCTGCCTACATCACTCAGTGCCTCTGGGCTTCAGTGTCCCCATCTATAAGGAAAGAATATTAGCGCTACCTCATAGGACAGTTGTGAAGAGTAAATGGCTTATGTGTATAAAGCATGCGGCTGTCCCGTTTAAAAGGTTAAGTATAGGTTAGTATCTTTGCTGAGGATTTGAGGGGTCGCAGGGAGAGACCACATCTTATGCAGCACAGCCTTTCCCCATTTTCCTAGGTTGACTTTTACCCTCTTCTCCCTCTCTTCCTCCCTTCCCCCACCGCTGTCATGGAGTAACTAAAAAAAAAAAAAAAAGAAAATCCCCCCTTCTCTTCTCACCCAGAACAGTCCCCCAACACCCAGTTCCCTCGAGGAGCTTCCTTCTAGTCCCAAATACTGCCAGGATATTTTTTTTCCAAAGAAATACAATGCCCTTCTTCAAAGGAATTCTAACACAAACTGCTACTAACACTTCCAAGCCTGTTGGAATTAGGGCTGGATTCTCCGTGCCTAATGCCTAAGGTGCTTAGGAGGGATTTAATGTTCAATGAGCGAATGGAACGAATGATTAAGATTGAGATCCACACCACTGTAACACAATTATACTCCAATAAAGATGCTAAAAAAAAAAAAAAGGATTGAGATCCACAAAAGTGAAATGTAACTGTCCTTTTATCCATTTTTCAGTCATTCAGCATATATGTATCGAATGCATAGAATTTCTAAGTTTTGTTCTTAGATTCAGAGAAGAAATACAACCCCACCTAAAGCTGCTGACGGTTTAGCAGAAGAGACCGGAGAAGGGAGAGACCGCTTTCCTCAGACGGGGCAGGAGAAATGTGAGAGGAGCTTTATCTGCAGACTCCCTTCACCGTGCAGGAAACCCCGCCTTGCAGGAGTCTCCCTCTATCTGATACTCCAAGTGGGAGGAGAGCCTTCCTCAAACTTCAGATCGAAGATCCACTAGGAGGAAACAAGTCTTTACCAGTGTCCCAGAAGGCAGTATGGTTAGCCTTCCTGTACCTCTGAAGCCAATTTGTCATCGTCCTACTTAAGTTTAAGGAAACAACCTGAAAATATTTCCGAAGACCATTCAATGTCTAAAACTAGTGATACTGAGTGCCCCCTGTGGGGTTCTATTTCAGCTCATGCCTTTCTCTGTTATCTATGGGAAGGATACTTTTTTTTTTTTTTAACATCTTTATTGGGGTATAATTGCTTTACAATGGTGTGTTAGTTTCTGCTTTATAACAAAGTGAATCAGTTATACATATACATATGTTCCCATGGGAAGGATACTTTTAAATCTGAAAAGAAATCAAGAAATTCAAAATAGAGGGAAACGAAAGCCATACCATCACTTTTGCAAAAGGTCCTAATTTTGCTGTCTTCTTTGAGTAACAAGATCATTGCAGTTGTTTTATGTGTTAAATTATCCAATGAAAGATGGCAAAAATGTGTACATATGGTTATATTTACCTCCCTATTTTGTATGTCAAGCCTTAGACTGTTATTAAAGGTCCCATTTTCAGCAAACCAAGCAACCAATACTAAAAGAGAATGAAAGCTATTCAATCATTATCTGAGCTGATAATAGCATCCTCTGTCTATGCCTTCTATGATCTATTAGTACTGTTGCCAAGAGCAACAGCACGTCAAGAAATTCCACCCCTTGATGATACAATAAAATTTCTGTTCAAAACATTTTATTAGGAAAACCAATCTCTTCTTCCTTATAAGCAGAAGTTGCTTTTTAAACAAAGACCTCTTCATTCTACCATCGCTGAAGATAGTTTTCTAATAATCTTTTTCCATTTTCAAATATTAATGTGTAATATCTCTGTTAACTGGGTTGTCTAAGAGTCCTTCACATTGTACTTTATTAAAACGACCAAAAGAACAGTTTCTAATTAAATAAGTAGGACACAGGAACTGAAACAGCTATATGTTTAATGAGCCTCTGTGTTCAGATCACGTTGCTCACTGCGCATGAATCACTCTAAATCCTAAGGGGAGGGTATCATTTGAGTATCTATCACCACTAGTCAATGGTGAATAATATCCATATTGTGGAAGTAACAAAAACTAGTTAAAACTGGCTTTGCCTTTAACGGTGCTGTCAATAGCAGCCACCTTGACTGTCACAGGCTGGAGTGACACCTCTTTATTCCACTTTCTATTCTTCCCTTTCCGCAGCCACCCAGTGACCCACTTCATCATCGGCCATTCACTGTTTCTATCTTCTCAGAATGTAGAAGAGATAGCACACTCCTCCAAGGTCCTCCCCTGTAGAGCACTGTAAGGAAAGATCATGTTTATAAAGGCATTTGGATTTTGCCTGCTTACAACTTGGAGTCAGCAGGCTATGTTAGAAATGGGAGCAGTGACTTCTGTCTTTGATCTCAGTCACTTTCTGCATGACCTTGGCCAAGCTATATAACTTCACAGCTCATTTTCCTCTTTTCTAAAGTGACAGGGTAGGATTCTATGAAATATTAAATTCTAAAATGTCCATGATCTTAAAATGGAAAAATGTATGTTTTACTTCTGACATATTTACTGTCTCCCAACACATAAGTGCAAAATGGTCTTCCAGCTGGGTTCTGAGACATCAGGTAGTTTGGCCCTAAGGTACACCTTTTATTTATAAGGTACATCTTATAAATAAAAGTATTTATCTGAAAAATACTTAAAGCACAGAGACAGAAAAATTACAAGTATATAATCCTTCTACTTAAAAAATTATATATAAAATTAATGTTTCCATATCACCCCTCTAGTCTCACTTTATTAATAGTCCTCCTAACTCCATTCTACAAGCACCTCATTAACACTGGTGTTGCCAAGGGCATCACCAAGAATTGTGCAGTACACATTTATGCAACTATACATGGTAGCTCTACAGTTAGTTACTTTTCCAAAATGGTTTGATGGGTCAAGTATCTCCATTTTGAAAGTCTTTACTGTACTTAAAAAAATTTTTTTTTTAAATTACAAACACAGTAAACAATGGTGTTACTGCTTAGTACTTAGTCAATTTGATAATGGGTTAGTACTTAGTCAATTTGGTGAACAGCAGGGGTAATGATGAGAAGAGTAGAAATGACGAAAGGCTGTGTGGGGACACACCTTGATTCCTTTTCTGGAAGAAAGTATGGAAGCAGCATCTCTGGGAGAGGTCCATATCTGAGAAGTGTGTGAGATGCTTGACATTGTTTTGAAAATTCATCTTCATTAAACATTACTCATTGCATATTCTGAACAAGAGTTATTTGGCAAGGGCAAGTTTACAATGAAGCATGGAGTGGTTGGTTTCTTCACAGGGTGCCTGGCTTTTTATGGACAGCACTGAATTCTGTCTTTCTGGCTAGTTAGGTAATATATATTTCCCAGCAAGAAAGAGTCATTAGATGAGGATGATGAATCAATTGTGCTTCATGAGTCCCATTAAGACAATTACTGGTTTAAGTGTGAGCCTTGGGGATTAATGGGAAGGTGATTCAGTGTAACCTGTAGTACCTAGGGGGAAAAAACTCTATATTAATACACTAAGTTAACCTGATTTTTCTCACCTTCAGGGACTAAGGTGACCCAAAATCTAGAGGAAAAACTTCTCAGGTTCTCATGGAGTGAGCAAACTCAGCCCTTCTTTTCCTGGAAACCCCTTGCTCTACTCTCACTCTGTACTTTGCTCCTGGTGTTCCTTCTTCCTCAGCCACCATTGCACACCCTTAAACCACTTCTCTTCCTGGACCACCCGTATTCACCCTCACAGTTTAGACTCACCGACTATTTCCTTGTGAAGAATCCCACCCCCATCATCTCCTCCACTACTAATCAGAATTAGTCTTTCTTTTTGGTTTCTGAAACTTGCTGTTGATAAATTCATCTCCTCCACAAGATCATTGTCTTCTAGACAGTGTCTAGGTATCTGTGTTACCAAACCATTCTTGGATCTACTCCCCGACATGCAGTAAAACCAGTCTACTGACACCGGGTTGTGGTGAAGGAAAGTGCAGCATTTATTGCAGGGTGACCAACAAGGAGTTCAGAACAGCTAGTGCTCAAAAAGCCCAAATTCTCTGTGGGTTTCAACAAATTATTTTTAAAAGCCAGGTGAGGGAGAGGTGTCCCAGGGTATGTGATCAGCTCGTGCACAGCTCTCTGACTGGTTGATGGTGAGGTAACTGGGCGGTGTCACAGGGGTTAACATTCTCAATCCTTAGGCACTAGTAGATCTGGGAGCTAGGTGTTCATGATCGTCATGTAGTTAATTTCTTCCATTTGGTGGTGGTTTTAACCTTTGTAAAACAACGCAGGAAATGGGTATCAGATACTATTATCTAGGTACTTCAGAGAGGAGCTAAAGCAGAGGATATGGGGGAGGGGGTCTGTCCTAGGAAGGCCCCATAGGGTCCTGCTCTGTTACACCTGCATTTTCCATCTGCAGGCCAAACAGTGCCTGGCAGATGGGAAGAGTCTGGAAATATTTGTAAATAAGACAATATGGAAACTTGGTGGGCATTTGTTTGCCTCAGAAATGTACATGGATGGCCTCCATCAGGTAATCTTTGTTTTCCTAATCTTAGGTTCAAGTGACCTTGATCCTTCGATGCTGTTGGACACTGGAGAGATCACTGATACAGGATCTGATTACGAAGATCAGGTACTTAGAATCTAAAAATATTTCTCTATTTAAATGTTTCTAATTTTAGTCTTTATAAATGTTTCATGAAAATTAGAATTACAAATCATTCTGTGAAATGTTTACAGAGAACTAAAATAATCTATTCCATGATAAATCATACAGCTTTTATACATTAACTCTGGCCCTTTAACCCTCCCTTATCCACAGATTCAAAGTGGCAATTAATTGAGGAAAGATTTGTGGTCAAAAGTTAGATGAGATAGAAGTGAAGTTACATGAGGTTCTCTTGGCCAATAATTTGCCTGTGTCTCTAGCCCTTCCCTGTAATAAGCCCACGGTATTTACTAAGCATTGGTTACAGGTTCAGGGCTCTGCTTTTCTCTTTCTAACCTGTGAAAGAGATTGATGACCAAGGACAACACAGCCAAGATATTAATATATTTTCTATTTGAATAAAACCAAAGAGATTTTTCTGGGTCATTTTTTTCTCAGAAGAAGAACTCTTCCTCCTGCTCTATTTTAATGATCCAAAATAGTTGGCAAATGATCCCAGTCTCTAATTAGGCCTTATTTTTTAAAAAGCATCATGTCTGAAATTTCCTTCCACCTCTCATCAGTGCTCCTCTGTGGTGGCTGAAAGCCAAGTGAGCATGTTCTTCTGGAATTGTTTTTCCCCCATTTTCAGCTAATATGTGTAACAAATAAAGGGGATAGATCTGACCAGTGTCCAAATGTAACGGCTGTCTCTCTGTTTCATATACATATTCAGAAGCTATTTTCACAAGCATTATGTTTCTTCCCTTATATCACAAAGCAAGGAGAAGATATTGACAAGTATTTAAAATATGTTTTAGCATATATTAAGCACTTCATACATACTAAACATTGTGCTTAGTTCGTTAACTTGACTATCGTACTAATTCCTCACAACATCTCTAGGAAATAGGAATTATTATCTTTATTTCATAATTAAGAGAATTAAGACTCCAAGAGTAATTTGCGCACAGTTATGCAAATAGTTTCACAGTGGGGAAGTGAACTCAGAGCACCTTCCTTAACACCTGCACTCCGCCACCCTCATCCTCACCTCCAAAGACAGGCCATTCAGTGGTGCCTTTTTGGAGCCTTTTCAGTTGCTAACTCTTAAGACCCCAGCAAGGGCAAATGCCAGACAACCACGGTGAAGGGTGAGCTCACCATCCAAAATTACAGACTGCACCAAGGAATGAACCGTAGCAAGAAATCCAGCTGATTAAACAAATGGAAGGGTTCACACTCCAAGGACTGGGGATAACAGAAAAGCCTGAAAGAAATCTTAATCTGGGAATATTTAAAATATCCAAGGAGATAAAGGGAAGATTAGAAACCATGAAACAAGTACAGGAAAGAATGGAAAGGAAGAAGCAGGAAGGAATAGGGAGGCAGAAATAGAAATTCTAGGCACAAAAATATATTGTCATTGCAATAAAACTTCAATTAACGGTTGAAGAGTAGACTAGACACAGCTAAAAAGAGACAATGATAGGGGTGGGGGGTGGGATGAATTGGGAGATTGGGATTGACATATATACACTAATATATATAAAAGAGATAACTAATAAGATCCTGCTGCACAGTACAGGGAACTCCACTTCGCTGTACAGTAGAAACTAACACAACATTGTAAAACAACTATACCCCGGTAAAAAAAGAGAGAGACAATGATAGAGCTGAGGAAATTTCCTTCAGATGAAACAGAGAGCTAAATCATTGTCAAAGAAAGAACTTAGGAGACACTGAGGATGGAATGATTGGGTCAACATATTCTAACAGGAGCTCCAGGAGGATAAAATGGAGTGGATGGGGCAGAGCTGCATTTTAACAGATAATGGTTGAGAACTTTAAAGAGGTGAGAAAAGACAAGTCCCCAGATTGAAGGAGCACATCCAGTCCTGAGCAGGAAAGAAAATCCTCACCTATTCTTTTTCCATTTAGTTCCTCAACAAATATTAATAGAGCACCTACTATGTGCCAGGTACCATTTAGGCACTTGGAATATCTAATTGTATAAAACAGGCAAGGATCTTCCATACAGGTGGGGAAGACAGATAGTAAACAATAAACATAATATATTAGTAAATTCTCTAGACTGTTAAGTGTTATGAGAAGAAAAAAAAGTAGAACACGGTAGGAGGGTTAGGAATGCTGGGTTGGGGAGGGCAGATTACAGTATTAAACAGGAAAGTCAATATTAACTAGGACGGCCTCATTAAAGAGGTGAGATTTGAGCAAAGACTTGGCATATAACGTAAAACATTGAGAACACAGGGACAAAAATAAAATATTAAAAGTGAAAAGGCATTACCTATAAAGGAACAGCAATTTGGGGGACAAAAGATTAAATGAAGCAAGGGTTTGCATGTATTGAGTACTTACTGTAAGACAGACACTGTGTTTTATGGTTTACGTGCATTATTGCTAATCTTTACAATAACTCAAGAAGGTAGCTCTGTTTATCCCCAATTTACAGCTCAGGATATTGGAGCTCATAGAGGTTAATTGACTTCCCAATACCAAACAGCTAATAAGTAGTTGAGTCAGGAATCAAGCTGTGATCACCCCAACACCAAAATCTAGTTTATGCTTTCACACTCCAAATAAAGCCATTATAAAGGTCACTGGTAATCTATCACCAATTCCAGTTAACATTTTTTTATTTTAAATAAATTAATTTATTTATTTTTGGCTGCATTGGGTCTTCCTTGCTGCACACGGGCTTTCTCTAGTTGCGGCGAACGGGGGCTAACAATGATGTGTCAATCCCAATCGCCCAATTCAGCACACCACCATCCCCACCCCACCGCGGTTTTCCCTACTTGGTGTCCATATGTTTGTTCTCTACATCTGTGTCTCAACTTCTGCCCTGCAAATCGGTTCCATATTTCTAGGTCCCACATACATGCGTTAATATACGATATTTCTTTTTCTCTTTCATCTCTGGGCTTTCTATCTTGTTCCATTCATCCATGTTTTTGTTTTTATGCCAGTACCATATTGTCTTGATTACTGTAGCTTTGTAGTATAGGCAGGTGGACTCTTAACCACTGCGCCACCAGAGAAGTCCCCCAGTTAACACTTTTTAGTTATCTTTCTTGACCTTTGCGCCTTTGATCCACCACACTTTTACTGTAAAGGGCCGGGTCGTAAATATTTTAGGCTTTGTGAACCATAAGGGATTTGCTGCAGCTACTCAAAGCCTGCCATTATAGTGCAAAAGCAGCCACAACTATACTTAAACAGGAGTATGGCTGTGCTCCAGTAAAACTTTATTTATGGACACTGAAATTTGAATTCCACATATTTTCCTGTGATTTATTTCAACTATTCGAAAATGTAAAGCCCATTCTTAAGTGAGAGGCTGTGCATAAACAGGCAGCAGAGTGGATTTGACCTGCAGGCCGTAGTTTGCTGACCAAGGCTATAAACCATCCCCATCTTTTGACAGTGTCCTCTCCATTAGTTTCTAACACTTCTATAGTATTTAATACTGTTCTAAGTGCTTCACATTTATTACCTCATTTTATCCTGAGACAATTACGTGAAATTGATATTATTACCCCCATTTTACTGATAAGGAAAGTGACGTACAGAGAAATTAAGCAGTTTATTTAAGGTCACACAGCTGGCAAGAGGTAAAGACAGAATTGAAACACAGCCGTCTGACTGCAGAGCCAGGATCAGGAAAGATAGGTGAGGCTCTGCTACGGTAACAAATAAAACTCAAAATCTGAGTGTTTTCCTTCCAGCGAGACCTCCAGAGGGATCGTGGATGGGAAGGGAAAAAGCATGGGAAGGGGGACCTGCTCTTCATTGCACATTTCTTCCTCCCACGATCATTTGACATCCCTAGTCACTGGCTCTGCCTCTGTGCGAAGAGGCAAAAGGATGGAAAACGGAGCTTACTCAGGTGCCCAGGAAGAGAGAGACAGGTTTAGTGAGTGTGAAGCCAGCCTGGGCCACAAAGCTCTGGCCCCCACCCTGTGTTCTGTCTCTGGCACTCCTCCTACTTCTTGGCTCACTCTTTCTTGCTTTCCTTGCTGAGCTCTGCTCTGTTGGTCTTTTATTTCAGTGCGGGTACCCACCAGCCTCCTGGCCAGGGACCCTTCAATCCTCACTGCACATATTCTCCTTTGAGAAGCTTGACCACAGCCAGTTTCTCTTTTCCTAAGGCATGGAAACCTCAACAAAGTTGGGGCTCTGTTCACAAGGAATAGTGAGGAAATGTGAGCATTTCAGCTTCACTCAGAATTCCCTGGTGGGTTCCCAGCGCCTATGTCTGTCTGCTAAACAGCACTGGCTGGATTTCCCATGTGCATCTCAAACTCAACATGTGCAAAACTGAACTCACCATCTTCCCCCACAAAATCTGTTCTTCCTTCTGCTTCCCCTATTTCTGTGAAGGATACCACCATCCTCCCAGCTGCCCAAGCCAGAGACCAGGGCATCTTCCTAGTATCCTTCCTTTCTCTCCCTCCCTACATCAGTTTGATCAAGAAGCTGGTCAGCTGGTCAGTTCTCCTGTGCAGGCATCTCTCCTTCCCTCCCCAGTTCCACTGCCACTGTCCTGGTTCCCACCCTGACCCTTCTTCCCCAGGACCACTGAGACAGTCTCCTAACCAGTCTCCCTTCCCCAGGCTCCTCACCCATCAAAATCATCTTTCTGAAAAGCCAAGTCAATCATCACATTCCACTGCTTAAAACTCTTCATGGCTCCTCATTGATGTCAGAATTAAGTCAGAACCTCTTATCATAATACATGGGAACTTTGAAATTAGAGTCTGACCCTCTCCCCTCCTTCCCCAAACTCATCCCTTGCTAATCACCAAAACACACTGAATGCTCCAGCCACACCAAGCCATTTGCCGTTCCCCCCAAGTGGGTTGTGCTTTGAACAGTCTTTTTCCTCTATATGGAAGCTTCCACAACCCTATCACCCCTATTCTGGATAACCCCTACCCATGCTCCATCAGAACGACGCTTCTCCTTGAGGACGCCCTTCTCATTACATGTCACCTTCTTGGGGGATCCATGAGACCCTGTGTTGTAATATCCTCTTGCATTGCAGGGACTGTGTTCTGCTCTTCTGCCCAACACACAGTATGTGCTCAATAAATGTCCATTTTTTAAAAAAGTCAGTGAAATGATTTCCAGTTCTTATACTTAATATGTAACGTTTTGATAACTTGCTACCTCTTGCTAACTCTTTCGAGCCTGGGTTTCCTCTTCTCAAAAGTGATGACAGTAACCCCACTTAGACATGCTGTTTGGAGAAGTAGGGAGTGTAAGGTACCTTGTACAGAACAAATGCTTCGTAAATATGAATCCCGTTCTCTCCTCCCCCAGACCCAACTTTTCAGCAATCAGTGTCTTTCTGTAGCTTACAGAGGCCACCATTGCTTCAGTTAAGTGAATCCTAATGGAGCACTTATGGTTTTCAGTCTGGCATGTAGGAGCTTAAAAATTACCACTGTCCTAACAAGTAAAAAGCTGAACAAACTGAAAAGTCTCTTCTTAGAAGTGAGGTCACAAGGCAAACTGCTGCTCCTAAAATTGGAGAAACAGGCAGATTCAGAGAATCACAACTTACCAGAGCAGAAAACCTCCACAAGAACCAGGGCCAGGGTAAGAAAACCTAAACTGTAATTGATGAATTGCTGGAGACTCAATGTAGGCAAGTCTGAGGATAAAAACTCCATGGGCATCCAGTCATGGGGTCCCCAAACTTTTGTGGGTTTTACCACTAGGAGCTCTACCAGATTCTCACAGTAAATATCAGTCTCCTCATGCTTCCAGCAGGCGGAGGAGAAAAAAAATCATTTTGAAAGCCACCTGAGCATTCTGTTCTTAACAAGGCCTGCTCTCAGGAGAAACTAACCTACTGGGGTTTTATTAGAGCCTAACCTACCTAGGAGAATGGAAATAGCCATCCTGTCTCATCTAGGTGGGGGAACCTGAGAAGCAGTGGTGACGTTCACAGTCCAGGGGCACAGGCTTACCAAAAGACTGAGACCTAATCATAGGACTAGGTACACTTCATAGAACGTGTCTCCTCCCCCCACACTTTACCACTACAGTACTAAAAGCTTATTTACTGCAGTTCCTTTTACCTAGTACATCACATACACCTTTCAACAAAAAATTATAAGGCATACTAAAGGTAAAAACACAGTTTGGAGAGACTGAACAAGCATTAGAACAAGAGTCTTCAGATAAGTCAGGGATACTGGACTTATCAGAATAGGAGTTCTTTAAAACTATGATTAATATGCTAAGGGCTTAAATTGAAAAAGTAGACAACATGCAAAAACATAGGGCTAATGTAATCAGAGAGATGAAAATCCTAAGAATCAAAAAGAAATGTTAGAGATGAGAATCACTGTAACAGAAATGGAGAATGTCTCTGTTGGGCTCAATAATACACTGGACATGGATGAGGAAAAATATCTCTAAGATTGAGGATAAGACAAGAGAAAATTCCAAAACTGAAAGTCAAGAGAAAAAAGACTGAAAAAAAACCCCAGAATATTCAAAAGCTGTGAGACAATTGCAAAAGGTGTAATATATCAACATTATATATCAACAGTATATCAACATATAATGGGAATCCTGGAAAGAAAAGAAAGAGAGAAAGAAACAGAAGAAATATTTGAGGCAATAATGATGGGAATTTCCCCAAATTAATGTCAGGCCCCAAACCACAGATTCAGGAAGCTCAGAGAACACCAAGCAGGTTAAATATAAAAACAAACAAAAAGTACATCTACCCATAATCATATTCAAACTGCAGAAAATCAAAGACAAAGAAAAAAATCTTGAAAGAAACAAGAGGAAAAATATATCTTACCTACAGAGAAGCAAAGATAAGAAAAACATCTGACTTCTCCTCAGAAACCATACAAGCAAGAAGAGACTGGAGTGAAATATTTAAAGTGTTGAAGGAAAAAACCCTAGACTTTAGTATCCTGTGAAATTATCCTTCAGAAGTGAAAGAGAAATAGACTATCTCAGAGAAACAAAAACTGAGCCAATTTGTTACCAGTAGACCTGCCTTGCAAGAAATGCTAAAAGAAGTTCTTTAGAGAGAAGGAAAATGATATAGGTCAGAAATTTGGATCTACGTGAAGAAAGTAAGAGTATGAGAGAATGAATAAGTGAAGGTAAAATAAAAACTTATTTTTCTTATTCTTAATTGATCTAACCAATAATAGTGTGCTCAAAATAATAGCAACAATATATTTGATTATGTGTGTTTATGTATGAATGAAATGAATGACAGCAAGAGATGGAAGGGAGGAATTAGGAATATTTTGTTATTACAAGGTACTTGTACTGTCCACTTATTTGAAAGTGGATTTGGATTAGTTTAAATGTATATTGCAAATTCTAGGGCAACCACCCTTTTAAAAAAAAGGTTTAGAAAGAAATATAATCGATATGCTAAGAAAGGAGAGAAAATGGAATGATATAAAATGTTCAGTTAAAGCCACCAATGCAGAAAAAGTTTGGAAGACAAAAATAAAAACAAAGAACATGGGCAATAAATAGAAAATAGTAACAAATATGCTAGATGATAATCCAACTATATCAACAAACAATTTAAATATCAGTGATCTAAATACTTCAAAGACAGAGTTTTTCAAAGTAGATCAAAATACAAGATCCAACCACATGCTGTCTACAAGATACCTATCTTAAATATAAAGACACATATAGATAAATGTAAAGGAATGGAGAAAGATATGTCAGGTTAACACTAATTAAAAGAAAGCAGGGGGCTTCCCTGGTGGTGCAGTGGTTGAGAGTCCGCCTGCCGATGCAGGGGACACGGGTTCGTGTCCTGGTCTGGGAGGATCCCAAGCCGCTCCGTGAGCCATGGCCGCTGAGCCTGCGCGTCCAGAGCCTGTGCTCCGCAACGAGAGAGGCCACAACAGTGAGAAGCCCGCGTACGGCCAAAAAAAAAAAAAAAGAAAAGCAAAAAAGAAAGCAGGAATAGCTATATTAATTTCAGACAGGGCAAAACTTCAGAGCAAGGAAAGTTATCAGGGATAAAGAAGGGCAGTACATAATGATAAAGGGGGGGGCGGTCAATACTCCAGGAAGACATAACAATTCATAATGTATATGCTCCTAACAACAGAGTTTCTAGATGCAGCATCTGCCCAAGTCCTTGATCCCATTCTTTCCATTTGCCCCAGGACCTTGCGCCATTATCTGATACTGCTTTATCTTTCTAAAGTTCTCATCTTCAGAGTATCTTTTTTCTCTATCTAACAAGCCACCATCCCCACTTTGAAGAAAGAGGTAGCCATCAACAGTGCCAAGTGTCGTAGAAAGGCCAAGTAGGATACTGTCTTTCCTCTCCCCTTTCCTTCAACACCATATTTGGTGAAAGGGATGTCAGCTGCCCTGCTCCTACGTCCTCACCTTCCATTCTGTCCTATAAAACAAATTCTGCCTACCTATTCCCCTAAGAGACAATTAAGAGTCATCTAATTAATGTCAAGTCAGGAGAACATATCCTGTTTCTTACAATGTCTGGGGATCCAGATGCTTGATGGCACTTCTGCTTTCTCAGAACTCTTGGCTCCCTTGGCTTATGCCACCTCTATGGCCATTATTTCTTTGTCTCCTCCCCACCCCCAGCATGGTTTTTCTTACTCTGCCCTGCCTTTAAAATATTGTGTTCACCAAGTTCCTTTTTATTGTTTGTTTGTTTAATGCCAGCTTTCAAGGAAGGAAGAATATGTCTGACACTGTTATATACTCATTCTGTTTAAAACCCATCCAGATGCCTTAATGGGCTCTGTCAGGAGTGGGAGGGTCCCTCTTCTTTTACAGTTGCTTCAGCCATGCCCATGACTTCAACTTTATTAATTTATGTATTCATTCAACTAAAGTAGAGAATATCTGATGTGCCAGACTCTTATATGAGCTACTGAAAATATATGGTGAGCAAAAGAAGACACGGTTCCCACTATCATGGCTTTTATGGTAGAAATAGATAATAGTAGAATAATCACATAAATATAATATTAAAACTGAATTAAGTGTTTGGGAGAAGAAGTACATAGTGCAGTGTGTATGACCAAGTGGGATTTATCCCAGGGATGCAAGGATTTTTCAATATCCACAAATCAATCAGTATGATACACCACATCAACAAATTGAAGAATAAAAACTATATGATCATCTCAATAGATGCAGAAAAAGCTTTTGACAAAATTCAACACTGATTTATGATAAAAACTCTCTAGAAAGTGAGCATAGAGGGAACATACCTCAACATAATAAAGGCCATATATGACAAATCTACAGCTAACATCATTCTCAACAGTGAAAAGCTGAAAGCATTTCCCCTAAGATCAGGAACAGGACAAGGATGTCCACTCTTGCCACTTTTATTCAGCATAGTTTTGGAGCTCCTAGCCATGGCAATCAGAGAAGAAAAAGAAATAAAGGGAATCCAAATTGGAAACAAAGAGGTAAAACTGTCACTGTTTGCAGATGACATGATACATAGAAAATCTTAAAGATGCTACCAGAAAACTACTAGAGCTCATCAATGAATTTAGTCAAGTTGCAGGATACAAAATTAATACACAGAAATCTTTTGCATTTCTATACACTAACAATGAAAGATGGGAAAGAAAAATTAAAGAAACAATCCCATTTACCATCACATCAAAAAGAATAAAATACCTAAGAATAAACCTAAGGAGGCAAAAGACATTTACTCCAAAAACTATAACATGCTGATGAAAGAAATCAAAGATGACACAAACAGATGGAAAGATATACCATGTTTTTGGGTTGGAAGAATTGATATTGTCAAAATGACTACACAATCCAAGGCAATCTACAGATTCAATGCAATCCCTATCAAATTACCAATGGCATTTTTCACAGAACTAGAACAAAAAGTCTTAAAATATGTATGGAGACAAAAAAGACCCTGAATAACCACCTAGAGGGGTGGGATAGGGAAGGTGGGAGAGAGATGCAAGAGGGAGGGAATATGGGGATATATGTATACATATAACTGATTCACTTTGTGTTACAGCAGAAACTAACACACAATTGTAAAGCAATTATACTCCAATAAAGATGTTAAAAAAAAAAAGACCCCAAATAGCCAAAGCAATCTTGAGAAAGAAAAACAGAGATGGAGGAATCAGGCTCCCTGACTTCAGACTATACTACAAAGCTACTGTTATCAAAATAATATGGTATGGCACAAAAACAGAAATATAGATCAATGAAACAGGATAGAAAGCCCAGAAAAAAACACACACCTATGGTCAATTAATCTACAGCAAAGGAGGCAAGACTATACAATGGTGAAAAGACATTCTGTTCAATAAATAGTGCTGTGAAAACTGGACAGCTACATGTTAAAAAATAAAATTAGAACATTTTTTAACACCATACACAAAAATAAACTCAAAATGGATTAAAGACCTAAATGCAAGACCAGTTACTATAAAAATCTTAGAGGAAAACATAGAACACTCTTTGACATAAATTGCAGCAATATCTTTTTTGATCCATCTCCTAGAGTAATGGAAATAAAACCAAAAATAAACAAATGGGACCTCATGAAGCTCAAAAGCTTTTGAACAGCAAAGGAAACCATAAACAAAACAAAAAGACAACCCACAGCATTGGAGAAAATATTTGCAAACAATGCAACTGACAAGGGATTAATCTCCAAGTTTACAAACAGCTCACGTGGCTCAATATCAAAAAAGCAAACAGCCTAATTGAAAAATAGGCAGAAGACCTAAATAGACGTTTCTCCAAAGAAGGCATACAGGTTTTATAATTAATTTCATTCCTGTGACATCTTATTAACCGGAATAACCTTGAATGCCCTGTCATTTTGAAAGCAAAATGAAAATATTTGTGATAACATAATAGCATCCCTGCATAATAAAGGAAAGGAAATAGAACTCATGTGTGACCCGTGATGTGATGTGCCTTGGAGCCTTAAAAGACAGGAAACTGTTGTTAATGGGAAACCAGATAACCTTCTGGGCTTATTATGTATTTACAGAAGTAAGGGTGGGGAGAGTGCACAAAAGCCTGAAAACCCAATCTAAAAGCAAACACAGGCTCATACAGACTTAAATGTGAGTGGCAAGAAAGGGATGTGGGGAGGGTGCCCTTTGCTCCTCGTAGTCGGTTGCCAAGGAGCGAGGTTACCATTGTCCACCAACTGATGAATTATCTGTCTTTTTCTATGGGGTTTCAGGAACTTTTGTGTCAAATCCATGGTTTTATCAGGAATGGTGGTTGCAGCTAGGCAAATAAAGGCCCCCAGGCTTAGAGGTCTGGACGGGTTTGAGTTCTGGTTCTACCACTTAGTGGCTTCGTGATGTTGACGTATCCACTTACTTCCCTGAGCCTCAGTTTCCAAATCTGTAGAATGAAGAAAATAATGTGAAGATTAAAGAGCTGATTTCTCTTTCAAGGCATTCTAACAGATGTACAGCAGTATACGTGTAGTTACAGAAACATAAAGTCTTAACGTGATGATGGTTTACTGTAAGTTTCTCATATCCTCTTTTGAATGTAGATAGAAAATACTATAGAACAACAGTTTTACCATTCAGGATTTTGGAAGGACCCCTCCCTTCAAAATACATTAAGTAAAAGCACAGAAAGGAAGAAAATAATAAAACAGTGAAAATTTACTTGGGATTCCAGTCCCATCCTGAAAGATTTCAGCAGACTTGCCTTACTTTTACCAGCACTTATACCTATTTCTGTCATAGCACTCATCACATGTGTTATGGTCATTTGTATACATGTCTTTCTCTCCCAGGAGATTATACCTAGGGACCCGGACAATGTCTACTTCACTATAATTCCTCAATTCTTTGAATAATGCTTGAGAAAGTATTATTCAGAAATTATTCAGAAATTATTATTATTCAGAAAATATTATTCAGAAAATATTATTCAGAAAATATTATTCAGAGAAAGGCAATTCAGAAATATTTTCTTCACAAACAGAATAAAGAAGAATCTCAAAGGGATGTACAAGGAAGAAGCCTGATATTCTATAAACAGAGAACAGGGATTAAAACAAATCTACATGCAATGGTGACTTTTTTTTAAATTTACATGTTTTCAAAAGAGGGTAGCAGGATGTTAAGGGATCTAAAAACTATCAGAAGAGAAGTAAGGAAGGCAATTCAGAAATATTTTCTTCACAAACAGAATAAAGAAGAATCTCAAAGGGATGTACAAGGAAGAAGCCTGATATTCTATAAACAGAGAACAGGGATTAAAACAAATCTACATGCAATGGTGACTTTTTTTTAAATTTACATGTTTTCAAAAGAGGGTAGCAGGATGTTAAGGGATCTAAAAACTATCAGAAGAGAAGTGGTTGAAGGATCTGGAAATATCTAAGTGGAGAAGTACGTTTTCCTGAGAGTATGGCCTGCCCACGCCATGGTGGGCGGGGCTTGTGGTCTGGCCCACAACTCTGTTTCCAGTGCCTTGCCCAGCACCTGACTCACGCTCAACAATTAACTGTTCATTGAAGAAGTTCGGTTATCTGTAAGGGACTATATTATTTTAGAAGAAGGAACTAGACTTCTATATTACTATGTAAGAGAGAATCAGGTCCTAGAGCTGCTAATTACATAGGTGGAATTCAGATCAACGTAGGAAGGAGTTTTCTAACTAGTGTTATCCAGCTGGATACCTCACTGAAGGTATTCAAACAAATTCTAGGTAGCCATTCTTCAGGGATGCTTACAAAAAGTGATTTTTGAACTGGGTGGAAAAATTATATGCCTCCTAAGGTCCCTCCCATCTCTGAGTCTGTTTGTTTAAGAAAGGGCCAAAGTGTGTGTGTGTGTGTGTGTGTGTGTGTAACATCAACTCCCACCATCATTATCCCAGAAATATCTAAATATCACCCCCACTAGCCTGCTTCAGTACCTAAAATCCTATCTCTGTGGAATCTAAAGGGGGGTGATACTGTGTCACTAGAAGGCCTCTCTGTTTTTCATCATTAGCTTATATCATTTAACCAAATGTAACTAACTGCAGCTGAATAAAATTTCTATCATCTTATGACATTTTTAATTGTACAATCCTTTTCAGGCTTAAATTCAGACCAGTAAAAATTATTGTATCATGAAATATCAAAAATCATAGGAGTTTTCTTTTAAAAGGTAACCCTATTAGGAGGAGTAGAAACATATTAAGTAATTGTTGGCCATTGACCCTGAAGCACAAATGAATTCCTTATCATTAAGCAGAGCTGGTGTTGTGCAGGGATGTACTGTGGTTAAAACCATGGGTTGGGGTGTTAGACCGTCTGGATTTAAGTTCTGGTTCTGCCAGTTACTACCCATGTGACCTTGAACTTCTCAATGCCAAAGTTTCCTCACTTGCAAAACGGGGGTTTTGTGAAGACTAAATGAGATAATACATACCATACACTTAGAACAATAATAATTGCTAAAATGTATCAGGTACCTACGGAGAATCAGGCACAATGGTAAGTAGTGTTCAGTTATCTTAACAACCCTACCTGCAGCCCCAAGTTTCACTTGAGACTTAGAGATACTGAGCAACTTTTCCCAGATCACACAGCAGGAGAGAGGCAGAGCTGTACCACACTGCACCCTCTCCATCCTCTCCAGTGCCAGAACCTGTGCTCCTAGCCTCCACCACCTCCTCACTGAGGACGTTGCTCTCTAGCCTTGCATTTATGAGGGATTTTTAGAGTAAGAACCTGCAAGAAAAGTAACCATAATAATAGCTAAAATTTCCTGAGTGCTTTCTATGTTTCAGGCACTATTCAGAGCACATTACATGCATTAAATCTGGCCACAATCTTGTGAGGCTTTTTATTTTTTTAATTCCCGTTTTACAGATGTAGAGCTAAGACCCAGAAAGGTTAAGTAACATGTCAAGGATTCAAAACCAGGCAGTCTGACATCACTGAGACTAAGTTTTAACCACCACACTATGGTTCCACTTCAGGATAGCCCTTGAAGGGGACTTTGGAAAACCAAGAAACCTTGTTCAGTTCCAAGATCCAAAGGAAGACGGGGTGTTGGGGTGAGGAGGAATCAAAGACAGTTGGAGCTCATTTACCCTTGGATGATTTTGCTAGAACTCCCCACGAGGTCAGGAGTGGGAATGGGCCCAGAGAAGAACAGAAGGGATAGACTTTGGAGGCACACCATGTAGCGCTAGGGATGGGGCTTCTGTTTGCTTGTCTTGTCATTTTTTTTTTTTTTTTTGGCTGCATTGGGTCTTCGTTGCTGCGCACGGTCTTTCTCTAGTTGTGGCGAGTGGTGGCTACTCTTCGTTGCGGTGCTCAGGCTCCAGGTGCGCGGACTTCAATAGTTGTGGCTCGCGGGCTCTAGAGCGCAGGCTCAGTAGTTGTGGTGCACGGGCCTCGTTGCTCTGAGACATGTGGGATCTTCCCAGATCCGGGCTCGAACCTGTGTCCCCTGCATTGGCAGGCGGACTCTTAACCACTGTGCCACCAAGGAAGCCCTGCTTGTTCTTGTCTTTGATTTAGAAGCTTGCTGACTCATGAAGAACACGCTTGGTTCTAAACAGTAAATGCAACAACACTCCTTTTAAAACCACTTTGCTTTTTAATTAATCTTGTCTAGAGGAAACTGGCAGAGAACACAACCGAAAACTTGCAGTTTTTTACTGTATGTTCATAACCTAGAAGAAAATTCAGAGTCAGCAGCTTTTATTAAGTGCCTATCCTGTGCCCAGGGCTCTCATGATCTGGCTTCATCTTAACCACAACCCTGGGAGGAAAGTATCATTTATCCCCAAGGTCACACAACTAGTAATGTCTTCACTCCAAGTTCATCTCTTTCCAGTAAGTCATGCTGCTGCCCCAGTATCTATAATAATGATCCCCAGAAAACCTCTCTTCACACACGCACACACAAAAACTAGCTTATATTTTATCCTAGTATTTGCAATCATAGGAGTTAATCTCTTCACAGGCTTATATAAAATGAGCAAGCCCTGTAAACAAATGTCTAAGATTGTAAAAAATGTCAAGTCTGTCAAAATGTCAAGATTGCTTCTCTTTCAGTACATCATATGCTTCCATTTCCTTGTTGTTTTTTTTTTTTTTAGTTTAACAACTTTTTTCTTATTTATAAAATCAAAACTACATGCCAGGGGAAGTTTGGAAAATTACAATGAGTATAAAAAGAAAATTAATATTTTGGAGCATTTCATTGATTACTAGATAGATATTTAATCAAGTTATAATCAAATTTTTCATTTAATAATATAGACTTTCCCATGTCATTGAATCACTTTTGTAAACACATTTTTAATGACAGTATAAAATATAATTCTACTATTCTACTATACTATAAATATAGTACTAGGAGTACTATATCATTCTATACTATATTCTATACTATATCATTCTCCCACTGCAGGGCACTTATTTTTCATCTTTTCATTGCTATAAACATTGCTGCCCTGGCATATCATTACACATCAACTTTGCCCAAATCTCTGATCATTATTCTAGGAGAGATTACTAATACTGGGATTATTGGGCCAAAGTGTATTAAGGGTAGTATTGCAATATTTCCACTTCTTTTTAACTAGATACACTTCAATAATAAAGCAAGGATTATTGATGGGACAAAAGAATTCTAAGGAGGAAGAATTTTTAGATAAGGCTGTTTATCTAAATTGTTTGAAATAAGAGCTGTCAAACTGGGTCAGATTTAGTCCCACATGACTCAGGATGCAGAGTGTACATTAAATACTAAAATATCTGCAGTCCGTTGATCAAGAGGCCAGTCCTCCAATATGTCAGTCACCCTCGTGGCCAGGCTAGATTAAGTCTCTAGGACGTGTAGCAGAACCCCTCCCAGGCTTTTCCTTGCAAACAAGTTAAGTCCACAATCAGTCCTTAATTTCACAAGCAGTTGCTTAGTTTCTTTGGGCCCGGCTCTGTGCTGGTGTTTTCATGACCTTCTTCCTTTCTCTAGAAACAATATTATTCAAAATGTCCAAGAGTTTGTGTCATTTCCAAACACATAGGCTTTCTTAAATACTTAAAGTTAGTTCCCAGAACATCTCCATTAATCTTCTTATGTTTCATTTGACCTTCCTATTATCTATGGAGGAAAACGTGTTTATAAAGGAATGAAAGAAATTTGTAGAAGCAGAAGTAGGAAACAAAACTAAATTGATTTTTATAAGATATATAAGACAGACTAAAAGATATAGAGAATAATATAGCAAACACCATTTACCCACTTTCCAGCTTAAGAAATAAAATATTGCAAAAAATTGAAGGCTTCTGTGCCCTGCCACAATCACTTCCCCTGGCCCTTTCCAGAGGTGTCTACTATTCTGAATTCAGTCTTTATCAATCCCACATCTGTCTTTATATTTCTACTCTGTGTGCAGCTATGTCACTAGAATCTACGTTCCAGGAAAGCAGGCACTTTGCTTTATTCACTGCCATATCACCAGCACTTAAAACTCCATCTGGCACAGGGCAGGTATTCAATAAAGATTTATTTTATGTAAAATAGATTGTGTATTTCCAAGCAATGTAGGGTTTTCTTTTTCATGTTTCTGACCCTTATAAATTGTTCCATGTTGTACATATCCTCCTCCATGTATGCTGATAACGTAACTCTGCTTCATTCATTTTTACTGCAACATAGCATTCCAATGTAAGACTATAACACAATTTAGTTATCCATTCTTCTGACAATGGGCATTTAGGTTGTTTCCAATGTTTAATTCTGTAAATTTGGTGCAGTGAACATCCTGGCACTTTCTTCTTCAATTGTGTAGGAGTTTCTCTATAATAACAGGGGAGAAAGTGTAAAGAGACTGGCCCTTGTCTTTCCTAAATCTCTTCCTCTTCCAAATCTCTGCTGGGGTGAATGGAAAGATGGGAAATCAGCACAGCCCTCTGGGCATCACAAGTAAAATGGAGCCAGTTGGCCAGCTAATCTTTCAATGGGTTTGTACATCTTCAACTTTACTACACATTTCCAAACTGCTCTCACCAAACTGATTCTTTTAAATATTTAAATGAAATAATTATATACCCAAAGTAATTGGATTTATGCAATTCTGTCACTTTGTGCAATTCTATCAGTAAAAAACTGTATAAGCACCGTTATGCTGTACTTGAAGTATACATATCAACGCTAAATTAGAAACGTTTTTAGAAACAGTGGTGCAGTAGTTAGGTAAGGACTATAGACTGCCTCCATGTAACATTTCTGTATTTTTCTAAATCAGGCCCTGTCCTTGTAGGTAATGGAAGTTTCATTCTCAGTCATGGTATGAGAAGCCCCTTCTTCCTCTCCTTCAGGTTCTTAGTAGAGTCTGAGAAGACTTATCTGGTCCAGAAAGTTTGAGGAAGAGTCTTTGGTTTTCAGCTCTTTATGATCCACATGAGATGGCTTATTGTTCAAGCCTGTGTTTATCCACTCAAAAGTGGACTGCTGCACTCACAGCAGGCATGCTACTGTGACCAGCTGGACCACAGGGGCAGTTGAGATCCCAGACATCCACCTTCCAAACCCACTATTGGTCTTGGTGTTTCCTGGGACTGTTGGTGTAGGAGTGGGGTCAGGTCCCCTCAATTCACAAACTACCAACATTTTTGCTGGAATATTTGCACTCTCCTGTCTGGGAAAGGCAGTATTGGCCCATTCCCCTCTCCTCAATTCCTACTTTAATCGTACCCTTTCTTGGACAATGCTACTCCTAGCGCTTAGCATTCTCTTGTTTATTTATATTTGCTTTTGTAATGAACCAACAGCAGAAAATAAGACATGATTACTTCTTCATCACATATCTCACTAGATTTATTTCTAGAGATTTTTAATCATTTTGATTTTCATCAGCTGTTATTTACTCTGAGAATGATTGCTTTCAACTGACGTATATTTAAATTCTATAAACCAGACCATAGCTATCTGGTTGGCTTTATGTTTTCCAAAGAGATTTCAAATAGATTTACCAAAGCAGGAAGTTAATATTTATCAATTTATTAATAAAGAAAAAAAACACTGTCAGTTGAATAGATAGCACTTCTTTGTACCTGCAGCTCTTCACTATGGAAAGTGAAGTCTGGGCAAAACTATGTTTTAAAAGCTCTCTAGGAGATTTTAATGGGCAGCTGGCGTGAGACCCACTGCCACTAGCTTAGAAGGCTGATAGCTGAAAGGGATCAAGTGCCCAAAAATAGTAGAGCAGATCAAAAGCACCAGGAGCAGTGCTTTCCAAAATGTAAGAAAATATGATCTTTTCAAATTTGTTTAAATGTGAAAAATATGTGCCAGTTCATGAAGGTGACCCCAAGTCAGAGTAAGTGTAAGTGGGGTGCCAGGGATTTTGCAAGTTCCATAGAGTTTTTCAGCTTTGCCTTTGCAAAATGTCTGGTGGAGAAAACCACCAGAAAAGCTCCTAAAACAGCAAATAATTTCTCAAGATTTACAGTTTTTAAATACCTACAAAGATTAGACTGTAGTCTCTGAACTGCAGGAAAATGGAACTAAACCCCACTCCAAAAGCCGTTTCCCCTCTGAGCAGGGAGAGGTCTCATTCGTCATCAGCCTGAATAAAGACTTCTCAGGGGACTTCCCCAGTGGCACAGTGCTTAAGAATCTACCTGCCAATGCAGGGGACACAGGTTCGATGTCTGGGAAGATCCCACATGCCACGGAGCAACTAAGCCCTTGCACCACAACTACTGAGCCTGCACTCTAGAGCCCGCGAGACACAACTATTGAAGCCCCTGTGCCTAGAGCCCATGCTCCACAACAAGAGAAGCCACTGCAATGAGAAGCCCGTGCACTGCAATGAAGGGTAGCCCCAGCTCGCCACAACTAGAGAAAGCCCGCACACAGCAATGAAGACCTAACGTAGCCAATAATTAATTAATTAATTAATTTAAAAAAGACTTCTCAGGAGCTTAACAGACTGTGTTCTGGTATTACACCTGCTGGAGCAGAGCCACCTGGACATGGGTACATTTCCCCATCTCCAAAATTGAGCTGGGGCCTAGAAGGTGAGTAGGATTTGTCCAGGCAGAGAGTGTGTGTGCAGGGAAGAGAGAACACATGTAAAAGCACAGACTTGAAAGAATGAGCAGGGCCCACAGTCCCAAGTAAGATTACCAAGCATCCCAACTTGCCTGGCTCTGTCTTGATTTAAAAGCTGAAAGTTCCACATGCTGGGAACCCCTTGCTCTTGGCAAACAGGGATGGTTGGTCACTCTAGTCTCAAAGAACGATAAGGAGTGGTGTGCAAGGCATCGCTGAAGTCTAAAGCCTGCTCTTCTCACCTGTCTTGTGCAGCTTGTTCTGAAGGTCTATAAAATTCCTCCGCATGGGCCCGTTTGACCCTCTTTCCAGTGTCTGGGGTCTGATGTCTTCCTCTCTAAAGGTTCTTTTATTTTTCTAGAGCACATCCTATAATAGCTTCCCTAAAAACAGCTGATGGAAGGTAAAACTTTTTGTCTTCCATTACTAAATGGTTTTACTCTTTCCTCATAATTTTCTGATGGGTTACTGGATATTTAATCCAAGAGTGGCAGTCAGCTTTCCTCAAAATGTTGAAGGCATCATGCCATTGCCTTCTACCTCACCGGACTGCAGTCTGGGGTTATTCTGATTTTCCATCCTCTGTCATTGTGACCTGTCTTCCCACCCTCCCCTGATCCCTGGAAGTTTTTAAAGATCTGAAGTTTCACAGTGATGTGGCTTGGTGTGGATCTTTTTTCATTCATTGCACTGGGCATTTGATGTGACCTTTCAAGGTGGAGACTCAGGTCCTTCAACCTTGGAACATTTTATAATCTTTTTTTTTTTTTGGCTCATTTTCTACCTTCTGCTATTGCTGTTCTTGCTTTTTAGTTAATTCTTCTTTTTTTGTTTTTTGCGGTACGCGGGCCTCTCACTGCTGTGGCCTCTCCCGTTGTGGAGCACAGGCTCCGTACGTGCAGGCTCAGCGGCCATGGCTCACAGGCCCAGCTGCTCTGCGGCATGTGGGATCTTCCCGGACCGGGGCACGACCCCGTGTCCCCTGCATCGGCAGGCGGACTCTCAACCACTGTGCCACCAGGGAAGCCCTAGTTAATCCTTTTTGGCCGCGCCCTCGGCATGTGGGATATTAGTTCCCCAACCAGGGATCAAACACGCACCCCTTGCATTGACAGGGCTGAGTCTAAACCACTGACCACCAAGAATGTCCCCTGTTCCTGCTTTATTGGATGTTAGGCTTCCTGAATTGACCCTCTCATTCTCTTCTCCCATTTTCTGCCTCTTAACTTTTCTATTACATTTTGCTTTCTGAGAAATTCCTTAAGCTCACCTTCCAATTGTTCTACTGAATTTATTTCAGCTATTATATTTTTAATTTTCAAGAGCTCTTTCTTCTTTTCTAACTGTTCCTTTCACATGTCATAAGTTTTTATTTTGGGCTGTAATATCTCATATATTTTCTGAGAATAAAAATGTTTAGATTACTTTCTAAATTTTCCTCATTTCTTACATTATTTTTATTTCTTCTGGACGTATTTTGTTTATTTGGACCCCTTTCTTTCATATTTGAAGGTTTCTTCTTAAATTTTGGGATCCACAGCTGTCCATTTATATTAAAGGTGAGACAGGTTAACAGCTCTGTGTGCATGGGGGCTCTGAAGTAGGAAGCTTTAGTCCAGCATGGTCAGGCAGTGTATTAGTTTCCTAATACTGCTATAACAAATTACCACAGACTTAGTGACTTAAGACTGCACGAACTTATCACTTATAGTTCTGGAGGTCAGAAGTTCTTAAAGTCGAGATATCAGCAGAGCTGTCTGCCTTCTGGAGGCTCTAGGGGAGAATCTGTTTCCTTGTCTTTTCTGGCTTCCAGAGGCTGCCTGCATTCCTTAGCTTGTGGCCCCTTCCTCTGCCTTCAAGGTCAGCAGTGTAGCCTCTTCAAACCTATCTATCCCTCTGCCTCCCTCCCTTCATCCCTCTCTGACAGCTACTACTTTCTTACATCTCCTATTCGGACTCTGACCATCCTACCCCTCTCTTTAAGAGTTCATGTAAGGACTTCCCTGGTGGCACAGTGGTTAAGAATCTGCCTGCCAATGCAGGGGACATGGGTTCAAGCCTTGGTCTGGGAAGATCCCACATGCCACGGAGCAACTAAGCCCATATGCCACAACTACTGAGCCCATGCACCACAACTACTGACGCCCACGTGCCTAGAGCCCGTGTTCCGCAACAAGAGAAGCCACCGCAATGAGAAGCCTGCGTACCACAGTGAAGAGTAGCCCCCGCTCACTGCAACTAGAAGAAGCCTGCGTGCGGCAACAAAGACCCAATGCAGCCAAAACTTAAAAAAAAAAAAAAAAGAATTCATGTAATTATATCTACGCCTACAGCTTCTGAGTCAGTAAGTCTGAGATACAATCTGAGAATGTGCATTTCTTACAAGTTCCCATGTGATGCTGATGCTTCTACTCCAGGAACCACACTTTGAGAACTACATACAGATCTAATGCATACCTATGAACATTGTCTCGTTCACCTCTATATCCCCAGCAGCTAGCATAGTATTTGGCAAATAGTAAGGCCTCAATCGATGGGAGCTATTATTATCATCATTACTAATATAAGGAGCTGGGGCAGGAAGAAGAGATGCTATTTAAATTTGTCTTAAGTTTCTTGAACTAGGAAATAGTTGCTTAAATATCTGTGACTTTTGAATCATTAAATTTTTAATTTAAATTAAATTTAAAAAAATTTTTATCCTATTTTAAAGAAATAAAGCTTACAGTCTTTTATCTGGTACTGTGCAAGTACCAAGTGGAAACACTGACATTCAGAGAAATCTGTGAAGGCTCTAAATCTCAGTCTTACAATGAGCAGAGTGATCATTTCAGGCTTCAGGTACATCTAGAATCTCAAAAATACGACACAGTTCTAGATCTTGTCCAAGAATATAAATTTCTTTAACAAAAGAGTCATCAAGGGCTTCCCTGGTGGCGCAGTGGTTGGGGGGCCACCTGCCGATGCGGGGAACGCGGGTTCGTGCCCCAGTCCGGGAGGATCCCACATGCCGTGGAGCGGCTGTGCCCGTGAGCCGTGACCGCTGAGCCTGCGCGTCCGGAGCCTGTGCTCCGCAGCGGGAGAGGCCGCAGCAGTGAGAGGCCCGCGTACAGAAAAAAAAAAAAAAAAGTCATCAAGACAGAAAAAAGAACATATTCAAATGCAGGGACTGTGTCCAATGGATGCTGATAAAGTGACTCGGACCTTAACAGAATGGGTCACCATACGCACAAAATAAGCAAAAGGGTAGATAGAGATTATGTCATTCCTAGCTTCATTGCAAAAGATGAATCAAATGAAGAGCTTTTAAAATGATAATAAATGTCACAGGAAATATACAAAGCATGACAAAGAAAGAATGGATATTTTTATGTAGACACACTCCTCCATCCTTTAAACAGGGATTTTTTACCAAACCCAGATTAGAACATTCATTTCCTCATGTACATTAGCACCAGTAAAAATGAAAAAACATAATACCCATTGTCTTTTGGAAGTTAATTTGCCAATCCTGCCAATCTACATTTCAAGTTGGTTTAAAATGATTCAGAGGGTCAACTAAAATATACTAGGAATATCATTTGAAGAACAGAAAATTTTCTTTGTAGAAGGACAAACAGTAATTTCCTTTGTAGAAGGACAAACAAAGTAGAAAGCATTTCTGACTTTCTACTTTCTAAGACTATTTCCTGTCTTTCCAAGGTCCATAAGCGCTTATCCTAATAAAAAGTTGTAGACAAGAGACAAGATGGTCTATGTTATCCACATCATAAACTTTAGCATTACAGCTTCCACACAAGAAGATGAACAGGCCAAGGAACACTTTCACTGTCTTCATCTGGGTTAACTTGGCCTGGCACGTTGTAGGGGCTTAACAAATATTTGTTGAATAACTGGATGGATGGATGGATGAATGGATGGGTGGATGGGTGGAAGGATGAATGGATGAGTTATATGTGAGTCCTGAATTTTCTGTTTAATATTTTTTTTACTTGAGTAGTACATGTTTATTTTATAGAAATTATAAGATGTATTTAAAAGGAAAAGGAAGGGTAAGCTGGGACGAAGTGAGAGTGTAGGAGGGACATATATATACTACCAAATGTAAAATAGATAGCTAGTGGGAAGCAGTCACATGGCACAGGGAGATCAGCTCTGTGCTTTGTGACCACCTAGAGGGGTGGGATAAGGAGGGCGGGAGGGAGATGCAAGAGGGAGGAGAAATGGGGATATATGTATACATATAGCTTATTCACTTTGTTATACAGCAGAAACTAACACACCACTGTAAAGCAATTATACTCCAATAAAGATGTTAAAAAAAAAGACAAATACTGTATAATATCATTTACAGGTGGAATTTAAAAAATTTTTTAATACCCAAGTTCATAGTTACAGAGAACAAATTTGGTGGTTGTCAGAAGCAGGGGCTGGGGGGAAGTAGGTGAAATGGGTGAAGGGGGTCAAAAGGTACAAACTTCCCAGTTATAAAATAAATAAGACCTGGGGATGTAATATACAACATGGCAACTATAGTTAATAATGTACTGTATTGCATTTTTGAAAGTTGCTAAGAGAGTAGATCTTAAAAGTTCTCATCACAACAAAAAAAATTATAACTATGTATGGTGAAAGATGTTAACTAGACTTATGTGGTGATCATTTTGCAATATATATAAATATCAAATCATTATGTTGTACACCTGAAACTAATATATGTCAGTTATACCACAATAAAAAAAATAAAAATCTTTAAAATGAAACAAGCAAACAAATAAATAAAAGGAAAAGGATCTATAACCATGGACCCACATTTAAACCATTTAATATGCTAACATTTTAATTTTTATAAAGAACTTTTGTGTATACATATATTTTTATAAAAATGGGATCACAGTATTTCTACTCTTTAGTTGCCTATTTATTCACATAACACTATGTTGTGAACCTCTTTCAATACTAGTCAATATGCTTCCTCACCATTTTTGAGTAGTTGCATAAAAGTAGAAAAAACACACAATAATTGGGGAATTTTGTAGGTCTCTATACCTTAATATAATAAAACTGGATTTGCTGAAAATATTCTTGAGATAAGCTAAGAATATTATTATTAATAACTTGAACCCTGCTTTAATGAAGAAAAGTAATTTATATCAATTCTGTGGTAAACTAGAACCTCTGCATTGCCTCAGGGTATCTGAAAATTTTTTCTCTTGACTAATTTAATTGTATCCCTGCTGCTTTATCTGAAGCTTAACATCAAATCCTTTTTTATGGCATGCAAAGAATTCTGATCTTAATGGATAATCCTGTGGGATTATCATAAATATGGATTAGTTGGGTGTGAATTAATGAACCATTTCAAAAAATTACAGGAGAATGTGGGAGGGAGGACCTTCTTCTTCCCTCCTAATGTCTGAGGGAGACCCAATAACTAGCACCCCTTCTCCCTGCCTGACTTTGGAACAATTGAGAATTCTCCCAAATACTCCCCCTCTCCTCTGGAGAGGAGTAAGTGGCCAGAGCTCAGCAGAGTTAGTCTGTTAATAAGTTAGACCCACATTGATTTAGTGTTTTTATAAAGCATCTCATCTGAGTCAAGAAAATGTCAATATGTCGATTCAACAACTACGTATTTAACACCTACTAAATTCCGGACACAGTGCCAGATTCTGGGGTTACCAAATTTAATTAAGATTCTCTTAGTCCTTACCTTCAAAGATCTCAGGCTTGTGGGAAAGATAAGCTTGTTACAAAAACATACCCTCATTATGTGAGTACCTTAGTTAAGATTCTTTTGGTTGCAGGTTACAAAAACATGTTTAGCTTCACCATAAAGGTAAACCTATTATAAAGCTTTGGGGACCTCTCGCACATCCAAAGAAGAATGTACTCAAGCACTTGGAACAATGCTGAATTAGGTGCTGAAAGGCCATTGAGAATTTCCCTCCACTGTATGTCTGCACCCCTCTATGCATTACCTTCTTTTCTCTCTTTGCAGACCTGTTCCTTTTGCTAGTCCTATTTACATGGTGGTCTACCAACTGGTCCAGCCAACACAGAAGCCAATCTCTCTCCATCTGAATTCATAGGGAAGGATGTTAATTGTCCAAACTTGGTTTGGGTGCACTGCTGATCCAGTCACCGGTGGCTAGAGTCACATTTTAGGGGCAGGATGGGGGCTGAGCAGAGAGTCCAATAAATGTTCATTGCATTGAGAAATTATAGAAGTGCTATGAGTTAATGAGGAGGGAGCCACTTACTATGTTCTGTGTTCAAGGCACTGTGGAAGACGAAAAGATAAATAAAATTCACAACTAACTGAGAGTACGATATGGTGTGCACTATCACAGAGACATAACACGCTCTGTGAGCACATCGGAGAAGGAGATTAATCCCAATGAGAGGAAGGAGAGAGTTTCTTGAGTTCAGGCTTAAAATGGGCCTTCTAACAAGAGGAGTTGTAGGAAGCTGGCAGGTCATTCTAGGTAAAAATAAAAGGCTGTGCACACAGGGGAACAGTCAGGAGGGTATGTGGGAGCAGACAACGACACAGATGAGCCTGGAGGGGTGTTGTTGACTTGCTGGCAGGTCCAAATCCTGATGAAATTTCTAAGCCCTCTCTCCCCAGGACATATTTTTCTCATTCATGAAAGCAAAGTGCTACCACTTCAGGGTCCTATGGACAGAGAATACTGATATCAGGCCAGGAAAAAAAAGCAACAGCTCAAGATTACCTTTTTTAAAAGCTCACTGCCACTTTCAGTTGATGAAAACTGTGTATCTGCAATTCACTGAAGGCAGTGAGTAGTCTGTTCTTGAGTTGCTGTGGCAACTGCTCGATTAAGTGAAAAAAAAGGAAGAAAAGTGTACTCTAGTTGTTCTTGAGCTGAGCATTCTTTTTTTAAAAAGAAAGAAAGAAGGTAACGTGTGGTGAGATATTTTCCCCGAGTCTTTCCGAAGACTCTGCGCCTCACTTTGCATTTCAAGTAGCGTGTCCTGCTTCCCTCTCCCTGCCAAGCCAGATGCTAGGCCTGCTGTCTTCGTGGTTGGGAACGTGAGCCCCAGATTTCATCTCAGAATTTTCTGGGGTAACGTTTGCTTACCTCCAACTTCCACGGAAGGCCGCTTTTATAGATTTCTATTGTTAAGGTAGTGGAGTGGATCCTGTAAGGGAAAAGTAGGTGGGAATAGTGGGTGGGTTCTAGCACCCCAGACTTAGAACATTAAACAAGAGATGTGACTTTTCTGAAGACACAAAAAATAACTCCTGGGCTTCCCTGGTGGCGCAGTGGTTGAGAGTCCGCCTGCCGATGCAGGAGACACGGGTTCGTGCCCTGGTCTGGGAAGATCCCACATGCCGTGGAGCGGCTGGGCCCGTGAGCCATGGCCGCTGAGCCTGCGCGTCCGGAGCCTGTGCTCCGCAACGGGAGAGGCCATAGCAGTGACAGGCCTGTGTACCGCAAAAAAAAAAAAAAAACTCCTGCCTGATATACTAAGAAACAAAGGATATAATAAGAGCACCTTAGATGTGTACAATAATTTGCTATTTATAAAACTTTTAATTGCCTCATTTCCTCTTAACCACCACCCTCTGGCGTGCGCATTGCTCTCATCACTTTAGACAGAAGGACACCGCTAAGCCATGGTTCACGGAATAATCTTAATGCAACACGGAACCAATCATGTCACGTCCCTGCTTGTCCTCAATGCCTCTCTGCCCTTTGTTCCTGGGGTAAGACCTGAGTCCTCACCGTGGCCCTGAGGCCCCGCAGGATGCCTCAGCGCACCGTCCTCCCAGCCTCCCGACTCTGTGTCCAGCCCTGCTGGCCTCCCGCGGCTCCTCTAAGGTGTGGTTTGCTCCTCCTTTGCAGCAGCTGAGGGCTCTTCCGGCTGGGACAGGCTTGTCTTTCCCCACCCACCGTTCCCCCTTGCCCACTTGGCCAACTTAGCGCCCACTCCCTGACCTCAGTGCATACCAGAGCTCCTGTTTCACTTTTTTTTTTTTTTTTTGCGGTACGCGGGCCTCTCACTGCTGTGGCCTCTTCCCCCGCGGAGCACAGGCTCCGGACGCGCAGGCTCAGCGGCCGCAGCTCACGGGCCCAGCCGCCCCGCGGCACGCGGGATCTCCCCGGACCGGGGCATGCACGAACCCACATTCCCTGCATCGGCAAGCGGACCCTCAACCACTGAGCCACCAGGGAAGCCCCAGAGCTCCTGATTTAACTTTCCTAAGACCCTGTGTTTTATATAGATCCATATTTAATATACATTTCTTTATGTGATTATCTAATTAATATGTCTCCCCAGCTAGACACGAAGCTCGTTAAGTGCAGGGACCATGTGTGTTTGCTCACCCAGGCCAGTACTTGGCAGAGCGGGCCTCGGTGTTGAATGAAGGCCTCACTGACATGACCAAAAACACCCAGCAGTTTGGACTCAAACCCAACTCCTAGGAATCCAGCACCTTTCTTAGCATGCCACACTGCGTGGCAGGTGTTAGAAATGGAAACATTCTCCATTGGGTGAGACACTACACAAATACAAGACATTGAAATCTAGAGAAAATACAGTGTGTTCTGTGGGACCAGATTAACTTAGATGTGGACATGTGTGGATGTATAACAAATAGTAACTCCTGGAATATGTGCTAACATAACTCCTGCGTAGAAAATAATGTCGTCTCCTCTCTTGTTCATTCATAGATCGGGAAAAGCTCACTGGGTCTTTGTATCTGATCCCCTGGCTCACGTCCAGAGGTGTGACATTGACACTTGTGTCACCCCTACCCCCAGGCCTCGGTTTCCTTTCTTGTAAAGCAGGGGTCCTGATTTCTCCTGCGCAGGGTTCCTGAACATACTCCATGAGTATCCCTCTTTCCACCCTGCAATCTCTTGCACAGGGCCTGCTGCTGAGTAGTGAGTATAATCAGAGCAGGGACAACACTCGGGAAGGCCAAGGCTGACAATGTATGTGTGTATTTGCGAAGCTAATGGTCAAAACCTTGTCTTACCTGAGCTTCCTTTATTTCTGCTTTGGCAGTTGTTTCTTTTTTCTGCGCAGCCTTCTGTACGAGGGACTGAGCAGTAGTAGAGAGCAGGCTGGCTTCCTTGTCTCCTATATCTGGTTGCTTTTTGGTAGGGGTTGAATGTGTGCTTTTCCAATATGATGTCATCAGTACCTTTTAAGTATTCCCCAAATACTCTTTGTCAAAAGTTTTTCAAAAGATTATAAAACGTTTCTCTTTTCCTCCTGCGGAACTTTGTACTAAGATTTTAAAACAAAGAAGTGATATAAAGTACAACATGCTCCAGGAGGCTCACAGCTAGTTCATTCCAGAAACCAAACTTAGCTCTCTTCTGCATTGTGTTGGGAAAGTTATAACAGAGAGCCCAAGAGAGGGCAGAGTGCTTGGGATGAAGGGTTTCCAAATACCGTTTCAAAATAAGAGGTGCTATGTATCAGTGAACTACTGCTGTGAAACTGCCATTCTTCTGCATTGTGTTGGGAAAGTTATAACAGAGAGCCCAAATCGAGAGGGCAGAGTGATTGGGATGAAGGATTTCCAAATACCGTTTCAAAATAAGAGGTGCTATGTATCAGTGAACTACTGCTGTGAAACTGCCCAGAATTTAAAACAACGTCCATTTATTATTTTTCTTGAGACACTAGCGTTGACAGAGCAGATCCACTGATCAAAGCTGGAGTCAGCTGGACTCAGCTCTCACACATCCACAGTGTGACGGTCACTTTTATGTGTTAACTTGGCTAGGATATAGTCCCTCATTATTTAATCAAACACCAATCCAGGCATTACTGTGAAGGTATTTTGTAAATATGGTTTAATATCTACAATCAGTTGACTTTATGTAAAGGAGATCATCTTTTTTTAAACTGAGATATAACTGACATAATATTGTGTTATTTTTAGGTATGCAACATAATGGTTTGACATATGTATATATTGCAAAATGATCACTGCAATATGTCTAGTTAACATTCATCACCACACATAGTTAACAAATTTGTTTTCTTGTGATGTCTTTTAAGATCTACTCTCTTAGCATCTGTCAAAGATACAATACAATATTATTAACTATAGTCACCATGCTGTATATTATTACATCCCCAGGACTTATTTACCTTAGAACTGGAGATTTGTACCTTTTTGCCAACTTCACTCATTTTGCTCATCCCCCAGCCCCACCTCTGGCAACCACCAGTCTTTTCTCTGTATCTATGGGTCGTTTTCTTTTTTAGATTCCACAAAAAAGTGAGATCATATAGTATTTGTCTTTCTCCGTCTAACTTATTTCACTTAGCATAATCCCTCAAGATCCATCCATGTTGTTGCAAATGGCAGGATTCCCTTTTTTATGGCTGAATAATATTCCATTGTGTGTATATACCACATTTTCTTTATCCATTCGTCTGTCAACAGACAGTTAGATTGCTTCCTTGTCTTGGCTACTGTGATTAATGCTATGATAAACATGGGAGTGCAGATATATTTTCAAGAGAGTGATTTCCTCAATAGATGCAGAGAAAGCTTTTGACAAAATTCAACACCCATTTATGATAAAAACCCTACAGAAAGTAGGCATAGAGGGAACTTTCCTCAACATAATAAACGTCATATATGTCAAGCCCACAGCCAACATCATCTTCAATGGTGAAAAACTGAAAGCATTTCCACTAAGATCAGGAACAAGACAAGGTTGCCCACTCTAAATTTACGTTTCTACCAATAGTGAGATTATCCTTGATAATACGGATGGGCCTCATCCAATCAGCTGAAAGGCCTTAAGAGCAAAACTGAGGTTTCCCTGAGGAAGAGGAAATTCTATGGGCTACAGTGTCACCTCCTGCCCTAGAGTTTCCAGCCTGCCAGCCTGTCCTCTAGATTTCAGAATTGCCTAGCCAGCCTCCACAATTGTGTAAGCCAATTCCTTGTAGTAAATCTCTGATAGAGATAGAGATACATAGGTAGAGTTATATCCTGCTAGTTCTGCTTCTTTATAGAACCCTAACTGGTCAACTGCTGGGTCAGCCAGGGCCCGGCTGGTCTAGGATGGCCTCTCTGGAATGAATGGAACTCTGTTCCACACGGCCTCCCATCCTCAAGCAGGCTACCTCAGATTCATCCTCATGGCAGGGGCGGGGGACCAAGGGAGAATATGTGGAAGCAAGAAAGGTTCTTGAAGCATAGCCTCAGAAATGGCACACCAGCACTCTTCCTCATTCTGTTGGCTGGAGCAAGTCTGATTGGCACAGATTCAAGGGCACGGAATGAGACTCACCTCTCAATGAGAGTATGTGCAAAGTGACATTGCAAGAGCAAGAATGCAGAGAAGAGAGAAAATGTGAGGCCACAGTTGCCACTAACCTATCACAGACTGTTTGATATGATGATGCAGAAAAGGAACAACCTCAAAATTACTTTGTAACAATACACACTACTATATATAAAATAGATAACTAATAAAGACCTACTGTATAGCACAGGGAACTCTACTCAGTACTCTGTAGTGGACTATATGGGAAAAGAATCTTTAAAAAAAGAGTGGATATGTGTATATGTATAACTGAATCACTTTGCTGTACACCTGAAACTAACACAACATTGTAAATCAACTGTACTCCAATATAAATTTTTAAAAATTATTTTGTAACAACCAATATGCCTTTTCCCTCTTTTTAAGGCAGTAAAACTATAAACTAAAATATTCAGAGCCTTAACTTTCTCACTTGCAAATGGAGGATAGTATAGCCCACCTCATGCTATTAGCATAAGAATAATGAGATATCTGTGAAAGCAACTGCTGTAGTGCCTGGCAGGAACTCAACAAATGATACTTCTCTTTGATGGTAACACTTGAGCACCTACTGCGTGCTAGAAAAGAGAAGGCAAATATATTTGAGGCACAGGACTGGACATTTTTTTAAGTGTTTTTGCAGCGTCATTACGCATAGGTAGAATCAATGGATAAAGAAAATGAATGCACATACAATGGCATATTATGCAGCTGTAGAAAAGAAGAAAATCTTGTCATTTGTAACAACCAGGATGGACCTTGAGGGCATTGTGCTAAGTGAAATATGCCAGGTAGAGACAAACAAATACTATATGACCTTATTTATATGTTTAATCAAAAAACAAACAAATTCATAGGTACAGAGAAGAGATTGGTGGTTGCCAGAGGTGGGAGGTAGGATCAACAGGTTCAAACTTCCAGTTAGAAAATAAGTAAGTCATGGGGATATAAGGTACAGCATGGTGACTATAGTTGATAACACTGTACTGCATGTTTGAAAGTTCCTGAGAGAGCAGATCTTAAACGTTCTTATCACTATGAATGGTAACAAATGCTAATTAGATTTATTGTGGTATCATTTTGCATATACAACTATCATTATGTTGTACACCTGAAACTACTATGTTATCTGTCAATTGTGCCTCAATAAGAAATATTCATAGATAAAAATTATTTTTAATACAAAATAATTATTTGACAAAAAGCTTGGTCAGTATGTGGTGATTCTAAAACAGTGTTTGAATTTGCAAGGAAAAAAAAACACCATATGGATACAAACACAACCCAATCCCCATAATTTGTCTCCATGGTTTTGAATTTTCTTATTTTAATGGCATATTTAGAAGCTATAGTTTTGTTTTGTTTTTGTTTGTTTGTTTGTTTGTTTGTGGTACGCAGGCTTCTCACTGTTGTGGTCTTTCCCATCGCAGAGCACAGGCTCTGGATGCACAGGCTCAGCGGCCATGGCTCACGGGCCCAGCTGCTCCGTGGCACGTGGGATCTTCCCGGACCGGGGCAAGAACCCGTGTCCCCTGCATCCGCAGGCAGACTGTCAACCACTGCGCCACCAGGGAAGCCCAAGAAGCTATAGTTTTAAATGTTGGTGCCCAGGTTTTGGAATCAGACGGACCTGAGTTCGAATCTCAGCCCTCACATTAGCTCCGTGACTCAGGCACCTCCCTTAACCCCTAAGACACAGCTTAAAATATGTAGACTGGGAACGATAGCACCTTTTTCAGTAGGCTGAAAATGAGAAAATGCCCAATAAACGTAGTTATTGTTATTATAACCAATATGATAAAATGATGGAAACATTAGTTCAGGGTTTAGAATGCACTGAAATGCTTTTGTTTTGTTTTTTTTAATAAGTTTATTTACTCATTGATTTTTGGCTGCTTTGGGTCTTCATTGCTGCACGAAGGCTTTCTCTAGTTGCGGCGAGCCGGAGCTACCCTTCGCTGCGGTGTGCAGGCTTCCCATTGCAGTGGCTTCTCGTTGCTGAGCATGGGCTCTAGGTACACGGGCTTCAGTAGTTGTGGCTCGCGGGCTTGGTTGCTCCGCGACATGTGCGATCTTCCCAGACCAGGGCTCGAACCTGTGTCCCCTGCATTGACAGGCAGAATCTTAACTATTGCACCACCAGGGAAGCCCCCGAAATGCTTTTTTAAAGTTGTCTCCACTGCCTACTTCACCTGTTAGCCTTTATCCCCCAAAAAACTAACTCTGCCCATCGGGGTGTTATTGCACCAGCAGGTTGGGGTGTTTAGAGATGCAAATTCTGTACCTGGAATAGTCTGGAAGTTTATCCGTGAACCATCGAACTTGCTGATCTTAGTCTGTCCACAAAGACTGTCAGTGCAAAGCAGGTAGCATTAAGTAAACAACTCACAACTTAAGCGGATGATAAGGAATATAAAGGAATCATCATTTGTAATGGAAAAGCAAGAAGAGCAGCAACAAAGCCTCCTTCCTGGAAACTGTAAGACTGCCAGTTTCAGCACGTGTACATGCCAGACCTGTATAGCGGCCAAATGCTTAGAGTACTGAACTAGAGTCCTCCAAAAGCTCTAAAAGCATGCTGATTTTAAGTCTGGATTCTGAACATTATTAACCTTTAATAACTTCTGTATCAAATTAGTGGTAAATGCCTTCAGGTAGAGGCAAAAACTGAAATTCTATATACTTGCACCATTGTTCACCCAAGAAAGGATTTTGCAACTGTGGATAAATTCAGTAGGATTCAGTGAGGTTGCCTGCACGTAACCTAACTACAGTTGGCTTAAGCAATTTAGAAGGTGGTTTTCTCTCTTAACCGCAGTCCAGGGATAAACGGTTGTGGAGTTGGTGCAGCAGTGGCCACACACGGTCAGACCGGTTCCCTCTTTCCTATCTGCCCTTCTCGGCGTGTGGGCAGACCTCCCTTCAAGGTCGCGAGATGGCAGCAGTGCCTCCAAACAGCGCTTTTCCCCACACAACCATTTGCAAAACTGGAATGGCTGAGTGAGGCTGATTCTCCCCGTGTGTGTCCCTCTCTCTTCTGAATAGGGAGGAAATCTCTCCTCTGAAGCACCCACCCCTCAAAGATTGCTTTTTACATCCTTTTGGCCCACATTTGGCCACAAGCCTGTACCCATCATGCAGAGGAAGAGGGAGGTGGCTGCAGCCTGCAAGAAGAAGGTGGGCTGTTGAGTAGGGGTCTAGGGGTGTCTGCAGAAGGGCTTAGGGAGGAGGGCAGAGGAGGTGGCCCTGGAAGAGCTCTGGTGCCTTCCATGCCACCTCCACCCAGAGTGGCTCCATTCTTCTTCCACATAGAATCCTGCTCAAATAAAAGCTTCCGTGGATAAACATCATCTGTAACCCTTCGCTGCAAACTCAAATACCTAATATACTAATACCTGATATAAGTCAGTGAGTCAAAATTATTTGTTCACTATTACATTCCCAGCATCCAGGATAGTTCCTAGCATATAGGAGGAGCTTGTATTCATTTCCTATTGCTGCTATAACAAATTGCCACAAACTTGGTGGATTAAAATAACACAAATTTGTTATCTTACAGTTCTGGAGGTCAGAAATTCAAAACGGGTCTACAGGGCTAAAATCAGGGTCCTGGCAAGATAGCATTCCTTCTGGAGTAGTTGGGGGAAATCCATTTCCTTGCCTCTTTCTGCTTCTAGAGGTTGCCCACATTTCTTGGCTTATAGCCGCCTCCCAGCAATGGCGTCTCTCCGACATCTTCTGCCATCACATCTTCTCTGATTGCGTCCGTCCTGCCTCTCATAATGATTCCTGTGGTTACATTGGGCCCACCCAGATAATCCAGGATGATTTCCCTATCTCAAGAACCTTAACTTAATCATATCTGCAAGTCACTTTGGCCATGTAAGATACCACATCCACAGGTTCCAAGAATTAGGAGGTGGACATCTTTGAGGATGTGCATATCATTCTGTCTACCACAGAGCTCAATAAATATTTGTAGAATTGTTGAATGAACAGTAGAATCTCAGCACTGGAAGCTGCTTTAGACAGCATGTAGTCTAACCTCTTACAAGGTCTAGGAATCTCCTCACTGGCAGATAGTCATTCCATGTCTGCTTGAATACTTCTGGTGCTGGGGGCTCTCCACCTTCCAAATTAACCTTTCCACTGTTGGACAGCTATAGATCTTAGACATTTAGACCTTTCTTCCTTAGGTTACTTCTGCCCTTCTTTCCGGAGAAATCTACACATTGTATCTTCTATATGACTCTTCTTCCCCAATTTTGGAGAAAAAAAAAAAAGACTTATTGTCTTTATCATTTACAAATCTTCACTTAGCACATCTCCATCTCAGTAACTGGGGTTACAAAAAGATGAAAGACAGCCTCCAATCTTCAGGGGGGTTATTGTGAAAGTGAATCCTACACATAAGAAGTTAAATAACAATACAGTTAAATGAGTTCATCCATGTTAAGTGCTCAGTAATGTGCCTGGCATGTAACAAGTGATCCAAAAATGTTACCTGCTCCTGTTGCTGTTATTACCATTCACAGATGCTCTGGGCCAAGTTACTGATGCACCTGGAGTTCGCTGATGCAGCAGTGACTGGAGAAGGCTCAGGGAGGAGGAGGGATGGGAGGAGAGGCAGAATGTAAACAAACTCAGGGTAAAGGGGAAGGCATTCCATGCTGGACAAACACAGAAGGCAGGTGTTCAGAGGCCAGATTAAACAGGTCAAGTTCTAGGAAAATGAATAGATTTATTTATCTCATGTAGGGTTTATCTTAACTAGCTTGGGCAAAGCAGCATGAACTTTATCCAAGTTGTAGATAGCAGCTGTAGATAGCAACTGCCCTGAAGTCTCTCCAAGTTCTCTGCTCCTGAACCCTTCCTGGGACTTGTAGAGACTTAAGCCCCATGGTCTCAAGTCTAGTGATTGCTTCTAGTGGAAAGAACACTTCTTTCGACCTGCCTCTTTGATTCCCAGCTCCAGCCTGGAGATCATCTTTAGCTCCTCTTTGCTCTATGCTCCATGGCCACTAACTAACCCTGTCCCACTCCTCACTCAGCCTTACCCCCTAAAACCTCAAGGAACTGAAGACAGACATTGAAGTTGGAGAATAACGAAAGTGAGAGAAGTAGAGGCAAGGTCAGAGCTAGACTGTAGATGTATGGGTGGTCCATGAAAAGCTGTTTGTTGCATCTGTAATAGTGATAAGCACGAGATACTTCAGGCCACCGAGAAAGCAGGGGGTACACCCCTGATGAGCAGAGGACTCAGAAGGAAGAGGAATCAGGAGGAGTTTGCAAGGAGCTCTTCCAACCCTCCACTTGCTCACCCCATGCAGATATGCCTTCTCCCAACCTTACTTCCTTTTTAAAGAAAGATGGTGGGACAAAGGATGATGAATGATTCTGTGCAATACTTTTCTCTCTGAAAAACACATGAAGACACATACAGTATCCTTTAATCTAGTAATCTGATTTTCCATTTTGCTGAGGCTATCTCATAAAGAGCCTATATCCTCATAGCATCTACAAAAGTACCCAAGACAGGCCAGTATGCTCTGTAGTTCCCAATGATTGACACTAAGCTTTGCCATTTTATTTCTGTTTCATAAGGAATCAGAAAACAAAAGTGGTAAAGGCCAAATAACTCTCCTTGGTAAGACTCTAGTCAGGTGTGACTTTATGGCCAACATTCACTTTAAATGAGATGAAATCAGAGTGAGAACTTTGGTCCCTTCTTTAAACCACCAGCCTGGGGGTGGGATGGGGTGAGTGGGAGGGAGGGAGACGCAAGAGGGAAGACATATGGGACCATATGTATATGTATAGCTGATTCACTTTGTTATAAAGCAGAAACTAACACACCATTGTAAAGCAATTATACCCCAATAAAGATGTTAAAAAAAAAAAAAAAAAGCCAATGTGCAAAAAAAAAAAAAAAAAAAAAAAAAAAACCACCAGCCTTGCAAAGCCCTAGGGCCAAATCTGGCACATGAAGCCGAGACCAAGTGTTTCCTCCGTACTCTTCCAGCAATGAGTTGAGTTGGACATATTTTTAAGATGATGAAAACAGGAACTTACAGGAAGACATCAGGGAAAAACTTCTTTCTTTAAAATTTCTCATTAGAGACACAAACATTTCAATTTATACCTAAAAGAAGAAAATTATCATTCCTCCTCAAGAACTAGATGTGTAAACCACTATTTAAAGTAGTTCATGTAGAGAACCTGCAATTTAATAAGATGAGGAAAAGGCTAGCCTAGCATCCCCTATATTTTTTTCCTCCCTGTTTAGTCAATTATACAAGTACTTCCACAGCAAGACCTCTAATTGTGTAGACTTCAGTGAAAGAGAAATGGAACTTGCTGTAAAATAAATTATTGGGTGTAATTAAATTACATACCACTTCCCATACTTTTTTTTTTAAATTGCCCATTACTTTAAATGAAAACATTTTTAGAAAAGGACTGTAAACACTCAGAGCATTTCTCAAGGACCATTCTCCCTTCTTCCCGCTGATACAATGTAGGCATTGTTCCATTTTCCAATATTCTCCTGCTGAAGATCTGAGGAATTTCAAAACTTCATTCACCAGTAAAAACTTGAGAGTTCCATTTTCAAATCACTTGCTGAGCAGGATCCAGCTTCAGTCCCTCTTTTAGCAGATGAATCCATCTTCATCTCTATTCATGTGACACCATGAGCATTCCCTACCCTGCTGTGGTGCAGTCGCTCGATACACTCTGTCCTCCTGCACTTGACACACAGACAAGTCATCACCCTCCTTTTGGGGCAGCAGGAGAGGTGTTTAGAACCCGAGCTTGGGGATCAGGAAACCCCACTGGCTGGAGCATCCTGCACAAGTCACATAAGCTTTCTGAGCCCGAGTTTCCCCATCTGAAATATGGGAAATAGCAAACCTGCCTGCCTGCTAGTGTTTTCTGGAGGACCAGATGAAATCACACATATTGCAAACACTCCAAATGTTACCCAAAGAGCAGTTCCGATAACCTTTTTTTTTTTTTTTTTTTTTTTTTTTTTTTGCGGTACGCAGGCCTCTCACTGCTGTGGCCTCTCCCGTTGCGGAGCACAGGCTCCGGACGCGCAGGCTCAGCGGCCATGGCTCACGGGCCCAGCCGCTCCGCGGCACGTGGGATCTTCCCGGACCGGGGCACGAACCCGTGTCCCCTGCATCGGCAGGCGGACTCTCAACCACTGCGCCACCAGGGAAACCCCCCGATAACCATTTTTTAAATTGTTTATGTGAGGTGTTTTGCTGTTTTTGTTCCTTAACAGGCATAAAGAAAGAGAATCCAAAAATCTCATTTTCAGGCTCCAAAATGGGGAAATGGTACTGTTTTATTTGTTCCTTTTTACTTATTCTTCTTTCCTGTTAAGATTCTGGTTCTCAGTAAAGATGAACCCTTCTGAGAACTGCAGGACCTTTTGCATCTCAACCCCAGCCCTACTTCCCTGCTATTGCTTCTTATAATCAGAGATAGTGTCTTTAGACAAACTTAAATAGAAAATCCTCATATGCTAGCATTTCATGGGTCATGATTCTCCAGCATTTGGATGATCTGCTTAGTACTAGTTGAAGTAAGAAAAAGTTAGAAAACACTGCTCCTCACATTGTCTCAGAAACTACAGAATCTCTTTGAAATCAATTTTTTTTGGATTTCGAAAAGAAATTAAAAATGGATTGTTATCTGTGCTCAGTGCCAGAGAAAGAAAATAGTTTTTTCTTTGCAGTATTTGTGAATTTTAGGGCCCAAAATTAATCTTTGCTGTGACATTTTATTATTATATAAAGCCTCTTTCTCATAATCCCACTTGAAGCTATACACATTTCTTATGCCATGAAACACACACTGGTTTGTTTGTTTTTTTTAATTTATTTTTTGGCTGCATTGGGTCTTCATTGCTGCGCATGGGCTTTCTCTAGTTGTGGCGAGCGGGGGCTACTCTTCGTTGCGGTGCGTGGCCTTCTCACTGTGGAGACTTCTCTTGTTGCAGAGTATGGCCTCTAGCTGCATGGCCTTCAGTAGTTATGGCTCGCGGGCTCTAGAGCGCAAGCTCAGTAGCTGTGGCACAGGGGCTTAGTTGCTCCGCGGCATGTGGGATCTTCCCAAACCAGGGATTGAACTCGTGTCCCCTGCATTGGCAGCAGATTCTTAACCACTGTGCCACCAGGGACATCCACACACACACTGTTTAATACAAACGAGAACTAGGAAAACACTCCCAAAATGACCTACTACTTCCCTCTCTTTCCCAGGGGAGGTTTTGTTTTGTGGTCCCCAAAAGGATTTTAAAAATCAACACCATCTACTCAAGGAGGGGCAGTAGAGGATCTGATGACTGCCCCCCCACCCCGCCACACACACACACATAACAGTAAGAGGATGCTGATGAGGAAATGTAGCTTGGTGTCAGGGCACTGAGGTCAGTCGTCAGCCCAGCTCTGCGCAGCAGTGGAAGCTCAGATACATCCCAATCCAGTGGTACAACAGAACTTTAGTTACATCATTCCTATCAGGGTTGCAGCAAGGATCCAGTAAGATCATATCTGTAGAAATGCTGCCAGAGCTGTAAAGCACTGTTTAAGTGTCAGCTTCATATTATGACATGATCTGCTTGTGACAGGGCCGCTGGTCCCGTAACCAGGAGCAGATGCTGTGGTGACATCAAAGCAGGATGAAGAACTTCACCATAGATGGTGAACCATCTATGAAGCTATGTTGTTTTGATCTTGCCCACCAAAACTTCAATAATTCAAGGCACTGGGAGCGATCAAACATCCATATCTCAAGGTGAAGATAATAGGACCTCTGATCCAAAAGGAAAACACAAACACATACCAATTAGCTGCTCTTCCTACAAAGAATACCAGAATCCAGCCTTGCAGAAGTAGTTGCTTGTCTACGGATCCACGCAGGGAAGTAGAGTTGAATGCAGGTTGCTTTTACTCTCCTACGGCTCTGGCTTGACTGGGAATGAGGGATAGAGAGCAAAACCAATCTGTAGTCCAAATCCAGCTTCCCCATAAAGCCACCAATCCTACCCTGAGGTTCTAAATGTGTTCAACAGGGTTCTAGATTTCTCACCATCAACTACCAACATATTATCAAATACCGAGCACACAAAAAAAATGTGGCAACCTGAGTTGGGTTTGGGGGGCTAGTGGTTTTGCTGCAGGCTTTCCTACCTTCGCCAGTATTAACAGCGTCATTGCAGGCTGTGTCTGGGTTCCAGACTAGTGAGTCACAAATGGCAATTACATAAATCTGTGCTTGTTTTTGTACTACCTCTCTTTGTAAGTTTCTTCATACTTGGTATGCCGCTTCATGCCCCGAAAGCCTAGTTTTACACTGCAGAAAGTCTTCTATGTCTCACTGTACCCACAAAGTCTAACCCCGCATTCAGGCTTACAGGCAACAAAGGGCTTAGTGGATAGAGCAGCAACAAGGTAAAAGGCTGCAACCCCCAGAGGCACCCACAGGTACCCAGGGTGGAACTGGGTTGTTGGTGGGTTGTGTTTTCTCCAAGAATGCCTCACAGAAGATGCAGCTACAGTGGAACTGGATATAAACACCTTATCAGCCATTTCTCCAAGAAGCTTATCTAACATTTTGCACCTTATGTAACTGACATTCTGAAATTAATGCCTCTTATGCAGAACACACCTAGCATTTGAAAAGAAAAAGAATTAGGGCCCCCGGAGGCTGTATGGCATCTTTTCACCAAAACCAGAAGTGTTTGCCTTTCACTGGTTGTTTCATGTACGTGTGTGTGTTTAGATGTCAGATAAATTTTATCTACAAAAGATCAATTGTGAAGTTTATTGGGCATCACTGGGAAATAACACCCTGCAATCAAACATCCCATTCACCTGGGTTTTCATGTCAGTGAGTGCAGTGTAGCACTTTCCTGATGGAGAGTGTTTGACGGTTGCATCTATGCTTCAGAAACTTGCTCACTATCAATGCATTCATGGAAATGAAGCTGGGGATCATCTGAAGCACTTGGGCAAACAGAACAGAAGACTGTGAATAAGAGCTGTGGATAAAAGCAGGTCAGACTCAAGAAGCCAAATAAAGGTCAGAAAGGCCCTTTTATAACCTGGTGCATTGTTTTATGAATTCAGATTAACCCTGATCAAACTCCCAAGACATGATAGCCAGGTACAAGAAAGATCTGTTACAGTTTGGTCTATAAGGTGGGTGTACGTCTGATAATTCAACAATAATATTAAAAATCGAGAGAAAAGACCTCATGGTTTCCTCTTAACGTTACCTGAATATATTCAATAGCTGTTTGACAAGCAATAAGCAGAGTCTGATTCAACGATTCTTTTCCAGCAAAGGCTACTGAGCCTCTTTCTATGTAGCTGCATCTTAGGCAAACATATTAATTGCTTCATATAGGTCCCTGTCTCATGTGAGCTTCCCTAGAAGCAGAGGCTAAGATGGGGATTCTTTGCAAGTGTGTTATTGGGTGTGCTCTTGCGAGACAGGGAGAGACGCAGGATAGGGCAGGGGGAGAAGCCAGCTGGATATTAGCTTCAACTTGATCTCAAGGGGACCACTGGGGAACAACTTATACCAGAGTCATCCCAGCTTGAGGGAGGGACCAGACTCCTGTGTGCTCTTAGCAGCAGCTGGGGGATGGGTGTACCAGCCAGCTGAGCAGCAAGACACTAACAGGTCCACTATGGTAGCTAAGATGATGGGACTAAATCTCTAGGAGCCAGACTGTGTGGTAGGAGATGCAGTTCTCATCCCAACCCTGGCCTCACTAAGGACATGATGATATGGCCACGGGCCCCTCACATGGCCTCTGCAACTACCAATTTCCTCATCTGTAAAATGGGAGAGCAGGGGTGGTAAAGTTGGATTAGACGATCCCTGCACAATGTGAAATGCAATGATTTCAGTAAGGGTAGTGGGCAGAGGCTCACTGAGGAATAGTGGATGTTTTCTTCTATTCATGGAAAGGAGTTAATTAATGTAAATGTGTCCCTGAATAACTAGTCCATTGAATACTCTTCCCTCACCTGGAGTAGCTCTGGATACACAGGCAAATCTAGGAAGACAAGCAATAAAGTTGCCCTGAAGGCGTATGTTCTAAAAAAGGATGGCAAGGCTCTGTTTTCAAACAAAGTACTTTTGTGGCAGTTTACCTAAAGGGAGCATTAATACAACCAGGCAACCTCATTTAACTGACTCCTGTATCAAAGCAAATTAGAGGCAAGAGGCTGGAGTAAAGCATGAGCCAGAGGCTGTGAAAAACTACACAGCCTCTAGGGGGAGCAGTTTGGAAACATCTATCAAAATTATAAATACATTTATTCTTTGCCTGCACAGCACTCTCTGGGAATTTACCCTACAGGTATATATGTGTGAAATGACATTTATATGAGTTTATTCATTGTGCTACTTTTTCAAAAATAGTCCAAGATTGCGAACAACTCAATGGTCCATCAATAAAGAACTAGTTAAAAACAATAACAACTATGGTACCTTCCATACAGTGGAATACTGTATAACCCAAGAACATCTGTACGGGTACAGAAGGTTCTCCTGGATATATTGATAAGTGAAAAAGCAAAGGGAAGAACAGTATTATCAGATTAGTATGTATATTATAGACACATATGCATACATAATATGTTTGCTTCTTTCTGTGTAATGGAGGTAATAAGATCATATAGTTATACTCAAGTGTATCCATAGATATCTAGAAGTCAGTTTTTGTGTATCTGGAAAGATACCCCCCAAAAAACTTTTATGAGTGGTTATCTCTAAGGGATGAGGGAGTGAGAAAATGGGATGGATAGAGACATAGGTGGGAGTGAGAAATCTCACCAATGCCTTTTTACAGATTTCCTTTCTGGATTTTTTTCCCAACCATCATAGGTTTTTCTGTAAGGAAAAGGGAGGAGCTGTTTGATTAAAAAATAAAATGGAAATTTAAAAGGCAGGCATCAGTCAAAGCTGGTCATTCCAACTTCCCTTATCTCATGCTTTCGTTCAGGGATTGGCAAACTGAGGCTGTTGGTTAAGTAGTGAGACCATATGGCTCACAATGCTGAAAATGTTTACTATCTGGCCCTTTCCAGAAAGTTTGCCAAGTCCATGGAGTTGTTTGTAAAATAGCTGTACTCCTCCTATCAGTGAGCTTCAAGTACTTCTGTCAGTTTTGTCTTCTTTACATCAGCTTTTCTGACCACAGAGAGTTATGTACCAAGGAAAAAGGCAGGATACTGCACCTGTTACAAAGAGCATGAACTCTGGGGACAGACAGCCCAGGTTTAAATCTGGGCTTTGTCCCTCATGACTGTGTGGCCTTGGGCAACTAACTTCTTGAACTCAATATGGTTTTCCTCTGTAAAAGCTGGGTAATAATGGTACCTCCTTCACAGAGTCGTTTGGAAGGTTAAGTATGTTAATGCTGGCAAGAAGTTTAGTACAATGCCTGTTAGTATTATCATCTAATATTTTCATTTTTTATAAACAGGGTGATGACCAGTTAAATGTGTTTGAAGAAGACACCATAGGAGGTGAGCTTTCTTTACTGATCAGACCAAAGTTGTCATTTTAGTAGCTCTGAGCATGTCTTTTTTTATTAAACACCACTAAGAGATAACAATCTACCAACAGCTTGTACTTTTCCCTTAGCCAGGGAACATGATTAAGATTGGGACTCTTTGGATCTCTCCCCTTTTGGTCCATGTAAAGAATCAAAGGGACTCCTTACTAAGAGATGCATTTCCTCACTGCCCAGAGAACATGAGCCCCAAGACGCTCAGTGAAGAGAGGATGCTCTGGTTAAAATGTTTGGAAAACACAATACCCAATCCCCTTTGGAAGATCCACATATATAAGAGCACAGCAAGACTCCCACATGTCCTGTAGGAAAGAGAGCTGGCTATCTTTAATTCACCATTCTTCAAATTTTATTGGAACACAAAAGTCTTTTTCCTGCATCGTGGTTACCACTCTGCAGTGTACCATTGGGATGCAACTTAAGAAACACCTAAATTATACTGCTTCATAATTTTGTCATGTTAAAAGTCTTGCCAAAACTAAAAAAATCCAACCATAATTAGCTACACATGGAACTGAAAATAGATAAAATTATGTGAATTTGAGTTTGTCCAGAAAAAGATAAGTTTCATGATTGCCCTAGAAAAAAATACCTGCTATCATTTCCACTCTGTGATAACTGTTGTTATAATTATGGTCCGTGGAAATATATTTACATTGACTGGGAGCATATACAAGTAAGTGAATTGGCTTTCTAAATAACCCCAGCTCTAATCCTGCTGCTCCATGAGCATGGGGTAGTAGATAAAGTGTCATTTGATGATAATGGCAAGAGCAGGATGTAAAAATTGCAGTCACCAAATGACATAATGGTGACTCATGAGGAAAAGGCACATAAACATGAAGCAAGTGCAAATAATCAACTCAGCCCCAACTGGATGGGGATTGATTGATTGCTGAATAACGTTTCCTCTTTTCCTGGTTATAAAATTAACACACATTCATGTGGAAATTTTTTTAAGGTAGAAAATAAGAGCCATCTAAGACCTTATGACCTCTGAATAATCATGGGTAACATTCTGGTTTATTTTATTGCAGTGTACTGTCTATATACCTATTTTTACCTAGTTGAGAATACATGTGTACGTACAAACATTATCTCCAATATTTTGTACCTATCATAACATAAGCATGTTCCCATGTCATTGAAAACTCTCTATAAACTTAATTTGTAATGACCACATTGTATGAATATACTATCATTTTATGAATGTACCATCATTAATTTTTTAAAATAACTAGTCATTTTTAAAAAATAACTATTTTTTAAACTGGAATAAGATAACCATACTGATACTAACAATAATAACCACTTTCCTAGATTGCAAATACACTAAATGTTGCTCAGCTTCATAAAAGTAAACTAGAAGAAAAAAGTAAACTAGAAGTATGGAGAACATGAGATGACCGTTTGGCTCCACGTGTTAAAAGCATCAATCTATCTGCCTTTAACAGAAAGCTCCAGATAATACTCGATTTTTCCAGTCAGCATGGGCTACTCTGTAAAGAGACTGAAGCATCTGCTTGATTTCAGAGAGCGATAACAAAAAATCCTTTCATGTGAAAACCAAATGGTTCCAAAGACCCCCAAATTCACCTCTTTCCTCTGTTTCCAGCTCTTTTTCCCTTGTCTCCTTCTTCTACCCCAACTCAATTCTTCATGCCCTATTCCCTCTCTCTCTCTCTCTCTCTCTCTTCTCTCTCTCACTCTCTGTTGCTCTCTGTCTCTATCTCTCTCTGGTAGAGTTGGGCCTTTCACTCAACTGATAGTGGATTCCTGCAAAAATGTAGCATTGTGTATATAAGTGAACCATTTCATGACTACCTACTACATCACGTGACAACTGGAAATCTTTTAGGGCTCCCCAAACTCTGCAGAGTTTCACACTTTGCCAAAAATCCCTAATCATTCCTTTGCCTTAAAGCAGTGGTTCCCAAGATTCAGTTCTCACTCCCCACCTTCATGACTTGTGTTTTATCTCTATCCTATCTATTCTCTATATATTATATAGAATACTGTATACTATAATACATAATGTAATAGTATATATTATACTATACTATATACTATATAATACTATATACTATATAGTATAAAACCAGGGTTTCAATACAGTTTTTCTTTCTGTATAACTTAAATTATTCTTATTTTAAAGGTTTCACGGAAGATTTGAGAAAGTGTAAAATTATTTTCCTGATTGGTGAGTAACAGCCCTCAAATTTTCAAATGTAATTGCTAATAATAACAATGTGGTAAGGAAAAAAGACTACTCATTTCTCAACCTGTTTTGAAGTCTTGGCCCTTTTTTAGTCAAGATTACACCCCCGAGGCTTCCGGATCATTCCTTGCATTTATACAGTTTTATATTACTTTTGCTTTGTATCTTTTCAGCATAGACAAAGCAGGACTCTAAGGAATATCAAACTTCTGAGTTTAGCTCTATGATAATAAAATGCATTATAATCCCACGGGTAAAAGGATGCCTATGTCTATTAAAATCTAACACCTTTTCTGTTTGAACAATGACCTGCTCCTCCCTAAACTAAATACGTCAGTAACCACATATTCAAGTATACCTTAATAACCATACCCTGCATTCCATACAGCTAACAACAAAAACAATCTTGTTTGTTTTATGCCCTAGTGCTAAGAAACTCATTGGGAAATAAATTGTGGGACAAAATTCATTTCGGGTTAACCAGCATTTTCTGAGCACCTATTATGTTCCAAGTTATCTCGTTTAATCCTTACACAATCTTATAGGTTGGCAGTCTATCCCTATTACATATCTATTACACAGACAAGAAAAGCGAGCCTCAGAAGGTTAAGCAACTTGTCCAAGGTCACAGAGCTTATTAGTATGAGAACCAGATTTCCAGTTTTTCTCTTGGGAATAAATGGGACTAGTTGCACAGCAGTTAAAATTACATAGAATAGGACAAAATATCGTCAGATCACCTCCCAAAACTTTTAGTGCTCTTCCCTCTAGCTAGTCAAGTCTATAGAAAAGTTAATACACTCACTTAATACTGTACATTTTTCAGAAATTACCTATTTATATTCAGAAATAATGAAAAGGCCCACACCTCCTCAATGAGTGGGAAAAAGAATGGTTATCAGCACCCTAGAAATATACTCAGATATACTTAGAATCTTGCACCCTAAAGTCAGGATTCTTCCTTGGAAATCTCTCAGTAAACCTCCCTCATTGTCAGATGAAGAAACTGAGTCACAGAGAATTTAAGGGGTTTGAAGCAGGTCATTCAAACAACTGGTGGCAGAGAGGAGACCAGGGTCCATGGCTGTGGTTCCCCATTTCCGGGCCCTCCTCACCCCACCACTGAGTTATGTGGGTTGTCACCCTAGACGGTCCCCCACATTTAATCATCCACCAACTACTTACTGAATATTGGACCCATGCTGGGCAGTGAGCAGGGATCAGAGAGTTTCCATCTTAGAGGAAAAGGAGAACTAATCAGGTTATTATCACAAACCTTGAAAAGCATTGGGAAGGAAATGAGCTGAAACAGCGAACAAGCAGGGTGAAGTGTTTGGGGTAAAAATGGGTGATCAGGGAAGGCCCTGTGAAAGTGACATTCAAGCAGGGAACTAAAGGACAAGATGGATGACTGAAGGGATTAGTGGCAGGTGAGAGGAAGACGAAGTCTAGCCAAAGCCAACAGCGTGTCTAAGCAGTGAGAATTCTTGAGCTCAACTGAGCTCTGTTTCTGACCTGCTTGTCTCTAGTTGACCTTAGCCTTGGGAACTGGATGGACAATTGCCTCACTTAGTTTACATTCTTTTCAGAAAGTAAAAGTACATTATGTCTACTCCTTACCAAAAAGAAACTCATCATCATAATTTCAAAGAATATTTCCCTTTCCACACAAATTTTAATCAATTATCTTGGCATCTAGAGTATACACAATAAATTATACTTTCTGTCCAGCTTTTATCTTAGAGGCCAAATTAGGAAAAGGGGAAACTCTTTAAACTTGAAGTTCAGGAATCCAAAGAATGAGCCTTTATTATCACATAGCAATCTGTGTTTATAATAATGGGGTCCAAAAAAAAGCTTTTTAAAATAGTACAGCATGTTTTGTGGTGGTTGTTATTGTCCCTAAGAATAATATTATTTCAGATTTACCCATTGTTCGGCACCATACTTGAATTTTGAGTGTATTTTCAAATATTGCTTCTATCTAGCCAGGCCTAAAGATCTCAGCTCACCTGTTACTAAGCCCTGTGCCCTTCAGAAGGTGAAATAGCACAAAATAAAATCTGGCATCAGGACTTCCCTGGTGATCCAGTGGTTGAGATACCACGCTTCCGATGCAGGGGATGCGGGTTTGATCCTTGGTTGGGGAACTAAGATCCCACATGCCATGCAGTGCGGCCAAGAAGAAAAAAAAAGTCTGTCACCAGACAAACCTTAAGACCCTCCAGGGTCCACAGACCACACTAAAAACTGCCGCTCTGAATAAAGGTTTTCTTTTTTTTTATATCAACCAGACTGTCCTGTACTTCAACTTGTTAGTCAGTCACTATTCTAGAAAAGAAGGATTTCAACTTACTGTTTGGGCCATGTACAAAGCAACTGCAATGAGAAGGAAAATGATGGTTCTCCTTCTAGGCTATTTACTGGATTCTGCTTGAAAATTAAGGCTTTAGTTCTAAATATACTTAAGCCTTGAACAACATGGGTTTGAACTGCACGGGTCCACTTATACGCTGATTTTTTTCAATAATAAATACTACAGTACTACCCGGTCCAGGCTGGTTAAATCCACGGATTCAGAACCATGTATCAGCAGGAACCAAGTATTCAGAGAGCTGGCTATAAGTCATACATGGATTTTCGATTGCAGGGAGGGTTCGCACCCCTAAGCCCCGCATTGTTCAAGGATCAACTGTACTTTCTCGACAGATGGCAGGATGGTATTTTGAGGCTGTATTATTGCAGGTCAATTTGAAGCTCATAAAAATACTCGGGCTGTCGTCGACACACCCATAGCAGTTTTGATGAGCTTTAATCAACCACAGTCAGCTGATTTCAGTAAAGTAAGTGTGGTTTTGTCTATATGAGAAGATGGCTGAATTTTTCATTTTTCAAATTATTGTCCTGACAGCTACCAAGACAGGTGGGGTTGTAGTATTAGCCAGAACCTAGGTTGACATCTTCACCGTTAGTCTTAAGATAATAATATTAATATTCCTAAAGTGTCCTGGTTTAAAGTCTCCTGGTTCCCTTTTGCCCACAGAAGGGTCTAACTCCTTAGTCTGGCCTCCAAAGCTCTCTCCCTACTGGCCTCAACGTGTCTTCCCCTTTTCCCACATAGGAGTCTTCAGCCCCAACCTCACCTGCACCATTATTATCTCTTGAACTTTCCTCTGCTTTTGCCTGTCCTCTCACCTGAAATGTCTTCTCCCCTGACTAATCATGCCCCAAGGTCAGGTTTAATTCTTAGGTCTCTGTGCGGTCTTCTCTGATCTCCAGCCTTCCTCCGCTGTGCTTCTCTATCCCTGTGTCTGCATCACTCATTTAGATGCCCCAGAATGACTAGAACAACAAATATTTGTTGGAATAATGAATTCTTTAGGAAGCAGTGTGGTCAGTTTCCGTAACAACTGAAATAGCAGTTGGAATTCCTGGACCAGAACTGACAGGCTGCTTCTGGCAGGATGGTTTTCAGGTTAACTATGAACCTAACCAGACGCTTCTTACGCCATGTGGCTGCTGCCTTCTCACAGAGAACAAGCCACACAACTCCTCCCCATTCCAAGCTGCTGCTTTTTCTTGCTCATTTGCAAAATAGTTTTAAGTGGGGACAAATAATTGCACTGACTGCCCTCTGAGTCGAAAAAATGTTCAGAGAAAGTGTACCGTCTAGATCAGAGGGAAAAATGACAAGGATGGACCTAGTTGGCCCTTTGAATGTTGTTGTGAAAATTATTGCCTCTCTGTTCATGAAGAAGGCAGCTCAGTAGCTATTTATAGAGAAATGCCTTCCAAAGAACAGATAAGATATCTCACAGGATAGGGCCTGGTGATCAAAAGGATTGAAAAGGGTTCTATGGTTGTTCACAAACAAGATGTAAGAACTGTGTTGGGGACTTCCCTTGTGGCGCAGTGGTTAAGAATACGCTTGCCAAGGCAGGGGACACGGGTTTGAGCCCTGGTCCGGGAAGATCTCACATGCCGTGGAGCAACTAAGCCCGTGCGTCACAACTACCGAGCCTGTGCTCTAGAGCCCACGAGCCACAACTACTGAGCCTGTGAGCCACAACTACTGAAGCCCATGCGCCTAGAGCCTGTGCTCCACAACAAGAGAAGCCACTGCAGTAAGAAGCCCACACACCGCAACAAAGAGTAGCCCCCGCTCACCACAACTAGAGAAAGCCGCACACAGCAATGAAGACCCAACGCAGCCAAGAATTAATTAATTGATAAATTAAAAAGAAAAAAAAAGAAGAACTGTGCTGATGTACAAGACTGGGTCACAATCGTTGCCGAAAACAGAAAATTATTTGGAAAATGCAAAAATATCTTAAAGAGCCCGGTGACATTCCATTAACAGGCTCCTACAGTTTTTCACAACCTTTTCCGGTACATTTCTTTCCTTTTTTCTTTTTTTAAATCTCTTGATCATTATCTTGCTATTACCCAATCTATTTTGGCTTCTTTTTCCCTTCTCTGCTTTTCATGGCCTGCCTATCCCCCAAATGTAACATAACCTGAATTCCCATTAATTCCTATCCAAAGCCTTGGTAGAAGTTCTTCAGTTTGGAAAATCATCTGACTTTACAGGAGAAGTGTGAGACTAATGGCATAATGATGAAGACATCATTCAATGGCTGTAGCTTTCAGTGTAGCAGGAACACAGAGGGCCTTGTGTACCTTGGCATTGGTGCTGAACTACCGCTTTTAACTAGTAAGTTTTGGGAGGTACTTGTATAATATTTTGTGTTATTCTGTGCATTTTTTCACCACCGCACAACTAGTCCTATTTATTTCCTGGAGGAAAACTAAAGAAATGAGAATTTTTGCTTAAAACCCAATATCTCAATGCCTGTCATTATTTTATTAAGGTCTATTGTCATTTCATAGTTGCCCTGTTATTAAAGAACTATGAATAAATCTAATTTTTAGAGAGTATTTCCTTGGAGATCAGGTTAAACATTTTTGGTGGAATTGACTCATGTATTTGGTCAAATTACAAATGAAAATGAAATCTGATTGTTTTAACTTGATGTAGCTATAATAGAAGCCAATGTTTATTGAACACTTACACAGCAGGCACTGTACAAAATGCTTTATAATGTTATCTTACTTAATGTATCTGCTCTATGGAGTATTATCGCCATCCTATTTTTCAAGTAAGACGTCAGAGAGTTAAGTAATTTACTAGTAAATGATGGATCCAGGGCTTGAAAGTTTGGATTTTGTCATTAGCAAAGATGCTGCCAGTTGTTTTCCTTGAAGTGACAGGCTCACTTTATTACTTTTCAAGAAAATGTTTGCCAGATACTCAAGTCTGAAAAACCATAGTTTTATCTGTTATTCAGTCTTTCAGAAGGTAAAAATGATGTTCAACTAAAAAACAGCTAGTTCAACAACTCAAACGATCACACAGTGCTTTTCTTGAGAAAACCATTAAATGTACCTGGCTGTGCTGAAGTGCCTTACTCATCTTCCCATTTTGTCTCACAAAATGTTACAATAATAGGCACTTAAGGTCAAAATTAAACTTTTTCATTGCTTCATCAAGAGCATTCTTAAGTAACAATGGCATTGTTTTCTTCTTTCTTTCTTTCTCTTTTTCTTTCTTTCTTTCTTTTTTTCTGTGAGTTCATGGTGGTGAAGAATACTAGAATAATTGGCTTTGATTGGCACCACAGGTTTACAGCCATTGCTTTTGCACCATCAGTGAAAAGCAAATAACCTCTTAGTATTGTAATCAAAATAGGGGACCGCAGTCTGTGGACCACACTATGAGAACTCTTGGGTTAATTAGATTTGGGGGTGTGTTTTTGGGCAGCTATAAGAAACCCCAGACTTAGCATTTGGGAGATCTTGGAGGGAAAAAGTCCCCTGTGCCTTGTTTTCACTTGTCCTTTCAAAAGCAAATAACCGGGACTTCCCTGTTGGCACAGTGGTTAAGAATCTGCCTGCCATTGCAGGGGACACAGGTTCAATCCCTGGTCCAGGAAGATCCCACATGCTGCAGAGCAACTAAACCGGTGTGCCACAACTACTGAGCCCGTGTGCCACAACTACTAAGCCCACGTGCCTAGAGCCTGTGCTCCACAACAAGAGAACCCACCGCAATGAGAAGCCCGTGCACCGCAATGAAGAGCAGCCCCTGCTCACCGCAACTAGAGAAAGCCCGAGCACAGCAATGAGGACCCAAAGCAGCCAAGGATAAATAAATTAATTAATTAATTATTTTTTAAAAAGCAAATAATCTCACAAATGTGAGGAAGCAGTTAGGGGAAAGGGGTACATCTACCAAAAGTCCCTGTTTCTCTGGGAGCTCCTGTGGGCCTGGAAAAATTCTGAATGCTTCTCTATACCCTGTGGTGCAAGGGATGCCTGAAAGGAAAGTCTGGGTGCTAGTCAGAACTGGCAAAGAGAAATGCATCTGGAGGACCGGGAGGAGACTCCAGAAAAGGGGCTGAATGGAAGGTGGAGGGGACACACCCCTGGGAACCAACAGCACCGGGAAGACCAGGACTGAAGGAAGGGTGAAGAAAACTCTCCAGGTGGGTGACAGCCCTGACTTGGAAACTGAACTTCGAGTTTGTCTAAGTCCACTTGGGCTAACAAAATACCATAAACTAAAAAACAGAAATTTATTTCTCACTGTTCTAGAGACAGGAAGTCTAAGATCAAAACACCGACAGACTCAGTGACTGGTGAGAACCCATTACTGTTTCCTATACAGCCATCTTCTCACTGTGCCCTCACATGGTGGAAGCGGCTAGAGAGCTCTCTGGGACCTCTTTTATAAGGACACTAATCTTATTCATGGAGTCTCCACCCTCGTGACCCACACACCTCCCAAAGGCCCCACCTCCTAATACCATCACATTAGACTTTAGGATTTAACATAGGAATTGAGGGGGGGATACAAAGAACTGGACTATCAGGGTTATCAAAAATGATTGGATTAGGCTAAGAAAACCCAGCCTAGACTTGGTTGAGTTTCCACTATGACAAGAAAACAGGCAGCTCATAAGCTAGGCTGAGTTCACATAGAGAAATAAGTTTCCATCTGACTCCAAAGCCCGTGGCTTGCCCTAACTGTGAAACATCATCCCTGCTCTAGACACAGCCGCGTGATTGCCACGGCTCTTTCTCCCCTGAAGGGGTGCAGTTACTAAGGGCCCCTTTGGCACTCACCCTGGCCGATACCTGTTTTTCAAAGTCCAGGCCACTCAGGATGGAAGTAACGGGAGACACACTGGAAAGACCAAGACAATCTCAAATATATTTACAAAACAATGGGATATCTTCTAACGTTGGAGAAATGCAGGCATTGTGTGCTGACTATGAACCTACTTAATTACATAAACCTTTTCACTGCAAAAAGCTCTAAGTATGTTTGACTAGAACAAAACACTTTCTTCATTTATACAGACCAAATTAATAAACCTTTATCAAGGGCTCACTATGCTTAAAGAACAGTGAGGTTCAAAAAGACATTAAACAATCCTTGGAACACTGCATGACATGGCAGAGGGGATTTTTTTCTCCATGTTTTTAAAATTATTTCCTCAAAGAAAAGAATGTTGCTGAGTTAAGTCATCCAGAAGGGCAAACTATTGCTAAAAAGAAAAGAGCACAAGTGAGTAAGTTTTACCAGGTAAAGTGAAGGTGACCTCACACCCTCACACTCATTGTCTTCCTACCCATTTGTTGAGCTCTTTTTGGAAATGCCATTAATTCACCAACAGAGTCACCTGGTGAAGTTTTAGGTACTGAGCCTATTCACTCAATCAAGGCCACATCTCCAAGCTTGACTCACTGAAAGCCCCTTTTGCTTGTCCCAAGACCCATGAAGAATGATCACTGGACGCTGTCAGACGCTACAGACCCAAGACCCAGCACTGGAGATGAGAGAACACCCAAAATCTTATGTTTGTGTCCAAGCTCTGTGTGCCTTTGGACCAATCCCTTAGCCTCTCTATAACATAATTATTCTCCAGTTTGTGGGTCGCCCACCCAAGAGTATGGGATTTGATTTTATCTCTAGTCTGTCCCTCCTACCTATCTTGTGGTTCTGTCTTTATGTCTTTAGCTGTAGAGGATCTTTTCTAACTGGTTTCAATCTTTTTCAACAATGGTCATTCTGCAGATTGTGATTTTGGTGTGCTCATGACAGGAGGTGAGCTTAGGGTCCTTCTACTCTGCCATCTTGGTCACTCACCCACTAGCCTCTCTGAATTTCTTTTAAATGGCAAAATAATGTTTGTCCTCTATTCACCCCAAGTTTGAATAGCCAATGAGTTGACACGTTGCGAACTGTTTTCCTAATTGGAAGCATGTACAGCAGAGACGTGGCCTCAAGGAAATGAAGTGTGAAGACAACTGAATAAGCCAAAGTTCCCATCCTCTACCTCAAAAATGTTTATTTTATTTACCTCATAAGAATATTAAAACTGGCATATACTGGGGACTTACTATGTTCCATATACTGTGCCATCTTTATACATATTATCTTATTTAATCATCAGACCAATCATCTGTACTCATATACTTCCCCATTTTACAGATGAAGAAATGGAGGTCCAGAAAAGTTAAGTAAATTTCCTAAGGTTGCACAGTTAGTAAGTGACAGACTTAAGACTCAGACCAAATTTCTTAGACTTCAAAGCTCATGCTATCGAAGGGTATGTAAATATATAGTGAGGAGGCCAAAATCTAGGTGTGGTTGTGAGAATATGGTAGATGAGGGAAGGGCTTGCCATAATTCTTTGAATAAGTACCTCAATTTTCTATTTTACTTTGTTCCTGTATATTTAGCTATTGATGTCTGAAAACAATGACAAAATAATAAGACATCAAATGAGTATCAATGAAAAAGACCTCTGAGTGCCCCATCTATGTCTCTCCCAGTTATGTGTAATTCCATATTAACTTCAAAAAAGGAAACAATCTGATCCCATATCTGAAGCATTACTGAACCCCTCCCAAAGCACATTGATTTCAGAATATATTGATACATTGCATCTTTTACTAAGACATATTGTGGGTACCTTTTTGTGAGCTTTACCAAAACTATTTCAGAAGGCCAAGGGCTGCAACTAGCAAATGTCTGAGGATGTGGTATTGGGTGGATCTGAGGAAGCTTGGTGCTTCTGGTGCTTTCTTGTGGGTTGGATGGAGTACCCTGACTCCATATTGATCTCAAACCATGGCTTAGTATGGAGGTGGAGGAAAAAATGGCCTGAGCTAAAGGATACATAGACTTTAAGGGGGCTGCTTAACTCCCCGAATGATAAATCTGTTCCCTTGCTGCTATATTAAATTTTTCCATTAGGTATATATTCTTTTGGGTTACTTTCATTAATCATTTGGTACATTTTTTGAGTTTCTAATATATGTCAGCAAAGAGATAGACTTAAGTGTACAAAGAAAAAAGACAAGGCTACCTAATCTCAAGGAGCTCACGTTGTAGGGAGGGGACAAAGAAATGGTACAGCTGGTACATGCAATGGCAGAAGCATAGGTGATGGAGAGAAAGATGAAGTGGGGACGTGAGGGTGGAGAGGGGAGAGTCAGAGCTGAGTCCTGAGGAAGAAAAGGAATTGGCCAAGTGCAAGTGGGAAGATGACTGGGGTAGGCCCACGCACAGAGAGGGAAAAAGTGTGCAAGAGGGAGCCCCAGAGGTGAGGGGTGGGAAGTGGTGCGACACAGAGCTGGAGATGAGACAAGGTCTGGATCGTGACCAGGCTAAGAAATATGAACTTAATCCTGTAGCAGTGAGGAGCCGTCAGGGCTTTTCCTCAGTCACGTGTCATCAGACACAGGTTTCAGAAAGAGCACCGTGACAGCAGGGAATGGGAGCCAAGGCTACGGTGGGGAGGTCAGTCCACAGGTCATCTGGATGGTCATACAGGTGAGGAACAAAGAGGCAGTTGAAAGGGAAAAGAGGAAACAGATCCAAGAGATTGTGGGGCGTAGAATCAACAGGATTTATAGATTTAGGGCTTCCCTGGTGGCGCAGTGGTTGAGAGTCTGCACCCCGTAATAAAAAAAAAAAAAAAAAAAAATCCGTTGTGTGTTCAGGTGAATGAGAAGAATTAGCATGACCCAGAAGTGGCTGGTTTAGACCACCGGGTTGACAGAGGTGACATTCAAAGAGATAAGGAATGTGGGGTAGAAGTGGGTTTTGGGGAGCCATAAAGAATTCAGTTCTAAACATTTCAAAACTGAGATGCTTCTGGGAAATCCAGAGATAATGTCCATTGAACAAGAGGTTTTTGAGATCTGGTACCCAGAATACAAATTCTGGCTATAGACAGAGATGTAGAATTCACCAGGATATCAATGGTAGGTGAGGACATGTATGTGGGAGAGATCACCCAGTGAGCTTGGGTAGAGGGAGGCTAGAGGAAAGCTGAAATCTGGAGGCTTGGAAACACCCATGCCAGAGCTGAAGGAGGAAAGATAGGAAAGAAGAAAACAGGAGCAAATAGTGTCATAGAAGGCAAGGGAGGAGAGAGTTTTCATCCAGGGAAGTTGAAATAAAATGTAATGAAAAGTGTCTGTTGGGTTTAGCAACCAAAGAGCTATTGGTAACTTTGGTAAGAGCAATTCCGGTGGAAAACGAGAAAGTAAAGCCAGTGGGTTTGGGGTGATTAAGAGGTAAGGGAATGAAGATGTACTCAATTCTAAGAGAAAGAAAAGACTTAGGGCAGTATCTAAAGGAAAAGGAAGCTCCAGAGTGAAATAGTTCTTAAATATAAGAGAGTCAAGCACATTTGTATAAATAGAGAGACAGTACAGAGTCTAGTTAAGAGTATGAACTACTTGAGTTCAAATCCCAGCTTTCCCATGTCCTAGCTGTGTGACCTTGGGCAACATCCTTACACTCACTCTTCCTCAGTTTCCTCATCTGTGATGTGGAAGCAATGATAGTACCAAGGTCATAGGGTTGACGTGAGAATGAAATGAGTTAACACATGTCACAGTGCTCTTAGTAAATACTCAACAAGCGGTAGCCATCAGTATAACTACTGTATATTGAGTTAGGAGAGACAACCAATAAGAAAGAGAATATCTTGATAAAAGGGGGACGAAGATGGAATCAGAAGTTAATTGGAACCTACAATTGGAACCCATCAGCAGCCATGACAGATGTTAAGAGATTGGTTAAATTCCTGTATCTGCTTCTGATGTCGTTCATTCAAATTAAACACTCCCTAAGGGATTGATTGTTAAATGAGGTGTTACCTAGAATAAGTGTGGTTGGCTAGGATCAGGGTGAGTTGAGGTGAGAAAGTATCTCTTAGACCTTTGGCTTAGGCCTGCCTATTGGCTGCCATTTCCTCTTGTGGACACATTCCTGAAGTTGTTTACAACAACACAACAAGTTTTTACTCTGGGAGACCATATTTAGCCTTGAGGAACGAAGCAGAATAACAAGCCAGTGATTAAGGGGACAGTGACTGTTTTGGCCTTTGGCCTTCCTATATGTAACATTCCCAAAGTATTTCCCTCTCATTTTGCTCCAAGCTCTAGGACCGAGAGTCTCAGAGCACCTTTTTAGCTATAAAAACATGTTCATTTGTTTATTTATTTATTTTTGGCTGCATTGGGTCCTTGTTGCTGCACGCGGGCTTTCTCTAGTTGCAGCGAGCAGGGGCTACTCTTCATTGCAGTGCACGGGCTTCTCACTGCGGTGGCTTCTCTTGTTGCAGAGCACAGGATCTAGGTACGCAGGCTTCAGTAGTTGTGGCTTGTGGGTTCAGTAGTTGTGGCACACGGGCTCTAGAGTGCAGGCTCAGTAGTTGTGGCGCACGGGCTTAGTTGCTCTGCTGCACGTGGGATCTTCCCGGACCAGGGATCGAACCCGTGTTCCCTACATTGGCAGATGGATTCTTATCCACTGCATCACCCGGGGAGTCCCTTTTTAGCTGTAAATGAAATATATTTAAACCATCAGATGGTCAAGGCAATGAAGGACTCTTTCCTCGTAAGCGAATGCGGCTATTTTGCTTTAACGTGACAGGTTCCTGCGACCCAGTTGATATTTTCTTCCCATATTTTCTGGGGCACTCCTGATGGTCCTACCACTCCTCGAGGAACATCTTCTACCAGAAAGCTGATCACCATGTTCGCACCACACACTTCCCCAATGACCTTAGTTTAAAGGGGAAGGAACATATTTGGTCCAATTATATATTTCTCTGTTTGGACTAACTCCTGGAGTAAACACGTGGGAAGCTGGCATGGGCAGAGCAGCATGCAGAGCAGTTGTGTTTTTCTTGGAAGTCCTCAGCTTGGTCTTGTGGGGGGCAAGCCCCCAGACTGTCCCTCATTCCAACAACTATTGTTGAGAATGGAAGAGAATGTTAAGCAGTGAGAAACCTGGCACTTAGTAGGTGTTCAGTATAAGTCTTTAGAATGAATGAGAAAGCAAGATGATGATGAGCTAAGATTAAGTTATTGTCCCCACGTTCCTCATGCTCAGCTGTGGTAAATAAAGACACGGTGTCAGAAATAACAGTATTAACCTGTCTTCTAATAACCATTTGGAGTCATAATTATAAGAGCAGAGGTTTTAAGTAAAACTATAAAGCTCGGCCATTTTTAAGGACCAGCTATAACTAAGAGATTCTTCCTCTGGTTGGGTCCTGAAAGAGCAATATGGACTCTTCACGAAGTCTTCCTGGCCCCTTCTCACCAAACAAAGACGAAAACAAATATGGCTTTTGCTGGGTAAGGTAGCATGTGGCTTCTGTATCAGAATCAAGTTCCACTCACCACTATGTAGCTAGCATAGATGCCAGGAAGCATACAAAATACGAAACAAAGAGCTAGCAAATCATTCCATTGGTTGTGCTGATTTCCAAGTGTCACCATCCTTCAGAGGAGGGAGTATGGACTGGAGTTCATATGTTGCTAAATTGTCATTAAAGATAAGAGAGCAAGAAAAAGCTGAACTATGCATCATCACTACAGTAAATACAAGGGAGAATTTTTTTTTTTTTAATTTTTAAATTTTTTTGAATTTTTTTGAATTTAAAAAATTTTTAAACCCCTCAAGGAGCTTATAATCTATTTGATGAAGCAAGGATTAATGCTTATGAAAACTTTAGAACCAATACAGGACAGGTAGACAAAGGAGCTATTCAGTGAGTGTTAGCACGGATGAGGGGATGAAGAAAGCACAATGGCTGAATGGTCGGGAGCCCCTTTTTGGAGAAGCTGAGAACCAAGGGGAGCCTCAGCGAATGGGTGGGGACCCCTAAGTTTGGGAGAGGGTTGGGGAGATGGGGGGCTCCAAGAAGGGAAATTTTAAGTAAGGAACCAATCACAGTGGTAGGAATATGCCCCTCCTGGCCCAGGAACAGAAAAGAAATGGCCAAATCACAGAAGCCCTGGATGCTCAGGAATGATGTGATCAAAGAGATGTTGACCAAGGACCAGTGCAGGGCTGGTAAACAGGCGAGGAAGCACCAGGAGGGAAAAACTTCCCTTGATGAATCTGTCCGTATACCTCTCATATTTACCTTCTAGTTTTACAGGATTTTTTTGTTGTTGTTGTTCTCAGGGAAAATAGGGGTAGGAGGATGCAAACTTGGAAAAGGTTTGTGGGACTTCCCTGGTGGTCCAGTGGTTAAGAGTCTGCCTTCCAATGCAGGGGACGTGGGTTCAATCCCTGGTAGGGGAAAAGATCCCACATGCCATGGGGCATATAAGCCCGCATGCCACAACTACAAAGCCCACTCCCTCGAGCCCCCGCACAACTAGAGAGCCCGCACTCCACAACTACTGAGCCTGCATGCTGCAACTACTGAGCCCGCACACCCTGGAGCCCGCGTGCCACAACTAAGAGTCCAGACACCGCAACTAAGGCCCGACGCAGCCAAAAATAAAATTAAATAAATAAATATTTTTTTAAAAAAAGAAAGAAAGAAAGAAAAGGTTTGCATCTCCAGTATCTCAGACTGAACAAAAACAACTGGTTAGAGCCCTTGTTTTCAAGTCCTCTCCGAAGAAGGAAGAGCCCTAAATTAAAATGTTAACTCCAACACTGCACAACATCACTGGAGGGGACTATCCTTGGGCCCCAGTGGAGAGAACTGGCTGCATGTGCTTGGTCTCCCTGCAGGTGAGAGGGTCTTTTTCTGTTGCACAGCTACTGTCTTTAAGGTCTTCCTAAGATCTAGTCAAAACCTGCTCTGTCAAAACTTCCGCTGTTTTGTTTAATCCCGCCCTGCAGAGCAGCACAGAACAAATCAGCTTCCTCTCCATCATTGTAGCCATTCAAATATTTGAAGACATGTATAACTTCCCTATGAGTCATGTTTTCATCTGATTAAGAACATCTAGCTTCTTCTGTTATTCTATAGGCTGTAAGCTCCTTGAGAGCTGGGCACTGTCTTATCCTTGTGTCCTCAATACTGAAATGCTGTATTGCTCGTGTGGATTCTCCATATTAACTTATGGAATGAATGCATAAATTCTAATTTCATCATTTTTCACCCCATCAGGTCTCTTGAACACATATAGCCAAAATTTCTCCAGAATTTTTGTTTAAGGATTTTTCTTTTTACAAAATATTACATCTTCTTTCTAGAAAACATGTATCAACAACAACAAATCACCCAAAATCCCAAAGCCTGGGAGTGAATAGTATTAAGATTTTGACTTACATTCCTCTTAGTTTTTTTCTATGTATATATATTTTAAGTATATGTTTTTCATCAAAATGAGAGCATGCAACTTTGAAACCTTTAACAAGATATCATGGGCATCTTTCCAAGACTGTAAAACTGAATAAATGATTTAATTTTTTAAAGGTTTTTTTGTAACTGAACTGAAACAAAACAGAAAAGCACTTGGATCATAAGTGTTTAGCTTGATGGATTTTCACTAAGTGGACGCACGCATCTTACCAACACGCAGATCAAGAGATTAAACATAACCAGAATCCATGGTTCTGAAGAACCTAGGGGTAGGACAGAAATAAAGACGCAGATGTAGAGAATGGACTTGAGGACACAGGGAGGGGGAAGGGTAAGCTGGGACGAAGTGAGAGAGTGGCATGGACTCATATATACTGCCAGATATAAAATAGATAGCTAGTGGGAAGCAGCCGCATAGCACAGGGAGATCAGCTCGGTGCTTTGTGACCACCTAGAGGGGTGGGATAGGGAGGGTGGGAGGGAAACGCAAGAGGGAGGAGATGGGATGTATGTATATGTATAGCTGATTCACTTTGTTATAAAGCAGAAACTAACACACCATTGTAAAGCAATTATACTCCAATAAAGATGTTAAAAAAAAAAGCATAACCACAAAAATCCCAGAAGCGTCCCTGTGCCCTCTTCTATTCACTGCCCCCTGGAAAAAATGCCATAGATATTTTTGAACTTTATGTAAATGGAATCACACTGTATGTATTCGGTTTTATCTGTCTTCTTTCAATGCATCTTTTTTTTTTTTACATCTTTATTGGAGTATAATTGCTTTACAACGGTGTGCTAGTTTCTGCTTTATAACAAAGTGAATCAGTTATACATATACATATGTTCCCATATCTCTTCCCTCTTGCATCTCCCTCCCTCCCACCCTCCCT
>NW_020185328.1:10072603-10095926 GCF_003031525.2 Neophocaena asiaeorientalis asiaeorientalis
TTTTAAGGAAGGAACCTCCATACTGTTCTCCATAGTGGCTGTATTCACATTCCCACCAGCAGTGCAAGAGTGTTCCCTTTTCTCCACACCCTCTCCAGCATTTATTGTTTCTAGATTTTTTGACGATGGCCATTCTGACGTGTGTGAGATGATATCTCATTGTAGTTTTGATTTGCATTTCTCTAATGATTAATGATGTTGAGCATTCTTTCATGTGTTTGATGGCAGTCTGTATATCTTCTTTGGAGAAATGTCTATTTAGGTCTTCTGCCCATTTTTGGATTGGGTTGTTTGTTTTTTTTGTTATTGAGCTGCATGAGCTGCTTGTAAATTTTGGAGATTAATCCTTTGTCAGTTGCCTCATTTGCAAATATTTTCTCCCATTCTGAGGGTTGTCTTTTGGTCTTGTTTATGGTTTCCTTTGCTGTGCAAAAGCTTTGAAGTTTCATTAGGTCCCATTTGTTTATTTTTGTTTTTATTTCCATTTCTCTAGGAGGTGGGTCGGAAAGGATCTTGCTGTGATTTATGTCATAGAGTGTTCTGCCTATGTTTTCCTCTAAGAGTTTGATAGTTTCTGGCCTTACATTTAGGTCTTTAATCCATTTTGAGCTTATTTTTGTGTATGGTGTTAGGGAGTGATCTAATCTCATACTTTTACATGTAGCTGTCCAGTTTTCCCAGCACCACTTATTGAAGAGGCTGTCCTTTCTCCACTGTACATTCCTCAATGCATCATTTTAATGACCACATACTATTTCTTTGTATTGCTATATTATAATTAATTGAGTTTATTCCTATTGTCATGCATTTTTACTAAATTTTTTGCTTTCATTAAAAATGCTGTGAGTATCTATGTAACTAAAACATGATTTTCTCCCCTTAGGATAAATCCATTGACCTGAAAACTTTTAAAACTTTTGACTTATATTACCAAGTTGCCCTTTAGAAAGTTTCCACCAATTTTATATTCTCATCACAGTGCATAAGACTTCCAGTTTCCATGGTATGGCCCAAAATTGAACACAAAACCCCAGATGGAATCCAACTAACATTCACTGCAAATGTCCCTAACCATCTTAAATATCCTCACTTCCTTTTACAGTACAAAAATAGATCGCAAGCACAAATATTCTCCAAGTTCCCTAACAAAGACAAAAACATAGAAGGGTAGTGTTGGAAATGACCTTGGAATTTATCTAGTCCAACAAGCTCATTTTCATATGAGAATACAAAAGCCCAAAGAGGAGAAATATCAAAGCGGACAGATTCCCAACAAAAACCAAACCAGAAAATCATATGTAGAAAAAAAAAGCTGCAAAGAAACAAAAAAAAATGTATTTTTGGCAGTTACATCTGGGGAGTGAGACCATGGGAGATTTTTCTTCTTTTCACTTTTTCAAGTTGTCTAAATATTCAATAAGGAGCATATATTTCTTGTACAGTCAAGAAAAATTATTTTATATAAAAGAAGGGAGGTGGCGCCAGCCCTGGTGGCGCAGTGGTTGACAGTCTGCCTGCCGATGCAGGGGACACGGGTTCGTGCCCCGGTCCGGGAGGATCCTGCATGCCGCGGAGCAGCTGGGCCCGTGAGCCATGGCCGCTGAGCTTTGCGCGTCCGGAGCCTGTGCTCCGCGGTGGGAGAGGCCACGGCAGTGAGAGGCCCGCGTACCGCAAAGAAAAAAAAAATTAAAAAAAATAAAAGAAGGGAAAAAATAGAGAGGAGAAGTTGGATCATAAATTGCCTATTATAGTCATTTAATGTGTGCCTAAGATCATAGTGTGAAGGGTCTACAAAACAGGGGAAGAGGTGGCTTGATAAGTTTAAGAATTTGGAAGAGGATGAGTACTCTAGAAGAATGAAGTCCAAGAATTCAGAGACCCAAACAAGCAGAGCCTGATGAAGCGCCTATTAGAAGGCTCCAGTCTGTAAGTTTGTTGAGTTGTGTCTGGAATAGACCCTGGAGATCTCCGGGTGAAGAAACAGAGGACAGGATTTTTAGTGGTATTTACTTGTGAGCAGTTTGGAAATCTTGTCTCTGTCCCTGTTGGGATGAGATGGGGTTGCGATGCTATGAGCTGTAGGAGCATCATGGGGTGTAAATGTTTAGGAATCACCATCATGGTGCCTGTGATTTCCTCTCCCCCAAGACCTGAACCTTCCTTGTCATCTGTCTACGTAAGAGCTAGAGTCATGGAAACCAGTTTCAGCGTCTTGTCTTAATTAGACATTTCACGTGTCTTGCTATGGCTGTGATGGTATTAGCTGAATGAATCGCAGAATCACGAACCATTACAGTTGTCAGAACAGAGATAAAATCTTGTCTCCCAAAAGTCTCTAAGCTAATAACTGGTGGGGTCTGATAGATTTGACAGGTTTAACAAATAAAAATATGAGACACAATTAAATTTGGATTTTTAGATAAGCAGTGACAGTGTTTAGTATAAGTATGTTTCATGCAATATCTACCGGACAGCCCGTATTTCAGCAGGCAATCCTAGGGGTCCATGATGAAAACCCATCTCCCGGTGACCATTCTGATTGACTGAAGACTGTACAGTGCTTTTCTGCACAGCAAGTTGGTCTGATTTCCAGAATGACCTTACATATGAGAGGCTATAGAGCTTAGTGGTTACCAAGGTACAGTTGGCCCTTGGGCATAGTTTTTTCATCTGTATAATAGAGTTACAAAGAGCACCTACTTCACATAGTTGTAAGCATTAAATGAATTATTACAAATAAAACATATAGATAGATACTTGTTATGGTCAAATATCAAGCCAAAAGCACTGTGAACCAGATACCTTTATCTGAATGGTCTGCAGTGACCTCTCGAACTTGTCTCTGACCCACTCTGCTGGTATAAAATCGTCCATAGTCCCCCTCCCGTTACCTCCAGCTCGATGCTGAGAAAACAAAAAGTTCCCTCATCTGCAACAGAAAGGATAGCCTTGCTTTTGATAAGGCAATACGGATTCTCATTAACCGTTATAGCCATATATAACCAAAGTATTCACTCATGATAGAATCTTTATCTCAGAAAGAATCATTATCTCAGAATTATTACATTGTAAATATTAAAAGAAAGATCAACACTACAGACTCCCTGCAGTGACCACTGGGGCATTCGCAGCAAATGGCCTTCCTTAGATTATCTAGTCTAGAAGTTCATATCAAGCTAACCATCAGAATCACCTGAGGAAATTTTTTTAAGATCTTTTTTTATTTTGAAAATATTTCAAATATTCAGCAAAGCTGAAAGAATTTTATAGTGAACACTCGTAAACCCACTGCCTAGATTCTGCCATTAACATTTACAATAACTGTTTTATCACGTATCTTTCCCTTTATCCACCCCTTTATCCATCCATCAATACATCTTTTTTTCCTAACATATTTCAAAGTCAATTGCCAATATCTGTATACTTTCCCTGGGGAACTTTCTAAAACTATAAATTCCAAGGCCTCAACCCCAGAGGTTCAGAGATCTGCTGATTCAGCAACTTTTCAACCTCCCCAGGTGATTCTGAAGCACAGTCAAGTTTGGGAACGTATCAGTCAGAAGAAGCTAAGTTATGCTGTAGTAAGAAGCATAACTAAAAATCTCTGTGATGTAGAACAACAAAGATGTTTCTTCTTTTTCTTCTTCCTCCTCCACCTCCGCCTCGTCTTCCTTTTCTGGACTAATGCTATATGTTTGTCAACAGTTGACTGGGCTTCACTCTGGTAACCATTCTGATGGAGCCCCCACTATCCAAAATATTACTAGTTTCATGGCAAAGAGACACAGAAAACCATGCATTGCCTATAAGAACCTCTGCCTAAATATGACACACATCCACCTCTGCCCCCAGTTCATTGGCCAAAGCAAGTCACTTGGGGACTTTTAAGTTTAAAAGGTGTGGATGAATAATATTTCCTCGGGGAGAAGCACTATTGAAGAGAATCTGGAATATTTAGGAAATGTAATATAAAATAGCACAGGAAAACACTAATTTAATCCAGACTCTGATTTACAGACAAGGAAGCTATAGCATCTGAGGAGACAGAGTGACTCTCCCAAGATCTTTCGGCTAGTTCAAACCAGGAATGGTCTAGAACCAAGGTCTCCTAACTCCCAGTGTTAGGAGGCTACCTCCCTGAAGCTCCCAGATTATTCACCATCCATTCATTCAGTCATTTATTCATTGATTGATCTGATAACTATTGCGTGCCTACTATACACCACGTACCAATAAATAAGGCACAGTCCCTGCTATCAAGAAGTTCCCAGTCCCGTGTGAAATTCTTCCACATAACCTTCAGCTGACCCTATCACTGGCATTCTTCATCCTATTCAGCAAATAACCTGAAGCAGCAGTGCATTTCAGAACGAATAGAGATACTGTCTTTGAGGATAAAGATCTATTTTTCGTAACTGTTTCTGGTCAGAGAGAGCCAATTCCCAGCAACCCTGCTGAAACTCTGCATGGTGACACAGCTCATCCAAGACACAGGATATTTAAAGTGACTCACGGGCCCACAGTGCTTGAGGATCACTCCTAGGGCACAGTCGTTTCATGATGTGATGGCAGAATAGCTTTTCTCTTAAAGGAATCATTCAGTTACAAAAACCCGAACCCGATCTTGAAGCCCATTTTCATTCAGACAGAAAGAAATATTTCAAGAGGTAGAAATCTGATAGATTTTTAAACAACACTGAGGACTATCTAAAAATAGGATAGTTTGATTTACAGAAGATTTGATACCTTCACAGGCTGTGACTGTGAAGGCTGTCTTTAAAGATGTTAAAATAGTACCACAATATAAAATGATGTATCTAATCTTTGTAAAAGCACAGAATGTTAGAGCTGGGAGGACTTCTAGGCAGCACTAACACAAGCTGCCTCATTTTACAGACAATAATCACGATGTTTATTGAGTATTTCACCGTGCCAGCTACCGTTCCAAGCAATTTATGTGCATTATCACATTTTGTCCTCACAACCAATAGGCATTTTGATCACCTCTGTTTTGTAATTGAAGAGGTTGAAGCTCAGAGAGGATAAGTGACTCCATTAAAGTCATCTCACCAGATAAAGGTCTGGGGTGTGAACCTAGAACTCGATTCCTTTGGTCCAGGGTTCCTTTAATGGGAAAAGGAATATAGTTGTCACTCTTGTGGGGCCATAAGGCTCCTAGACATTGACTCTATTCAACAATTGCCTGTGATACTTCGCAAGGTTCTGTGGGGAGACCAACATAAATAAAGCAGTTTCTACTCTCTGTGAGTTTCTGCCTGGCAAAGGAAGGGAGAGAAAATGGGCAAATTGTGTGTCTGGAAATCAAGGGAAAAGAGAATTTTAAGATGTTTATCAGTGGTGTTAAATGCTACTAAAGAGTCAAAGACAGTAAAGACTAGAAGAAGGTCATTGAATAAGATGACAATTATGCAATCACTGTCGAACTTTAAAGATCAATTTCAGAGAGTGATGAGGGTAGGAGGTAGCTTGCAAGAGGCTAAGGAGTCAATAAAAGAGGAGGAAATGGAAATGGGCAGTTTCAGGCTACCGGAAAAAAGCGAAAGAATGTAAAGATAACTAGAGGATACAGACAACGGTGGAAATATTTTCATTTGGATGGGGAAGAGCTAAGCATGTTGTTTACAGAAGAGATGGTGCCAACAGAGAGGAATGAATTTAATGTGGACTAGAAAGAGAGGATCAAGTTTTTGGAGCAGGCAGGAAGAAAGGATCCAGTCACCATTAAAGTATTTACTATTTCAGTCACTATTATAATGTAGACAACTTATAAACACAGTAGACAACTGTATTTGAGGCAGTATGTTGGGCACTGTGGTAAGCAAAGCATACTCATATCCTGTAAAGTCTAATACGGAAGACAGACTTAAAGTAAACTACAGATGATAGATAGATAGATAGGATAGGTGATAGAGACAGTAGATGGGTAGATGATAGGTAGATATAGATGATGGTTAGATATAGATGATAGATAATTGATAGATATGATAGATGATAAGAGATAGGTGAAAGATATATACAATGGATATATAGATAATAGATGATAGATAGATAGATTGATAGACAGACAGATAGATAGTAATTATATTCTGTGAAAAATGCTATGGAGGAAAACGCTGAGGTGCTATGAGAGCCAAAGCAGAGAAGTTAGCCTTAGGCTGACTAGTTGTATAGCATCTTCCAAATGAGAGAAAGGAGAGATGGAGGACAAAGGATGAAGATACACATATTTTGAAAATGTTGAGGAAAGAAGATAATCTTCACCTTCTTAGTGAATAATAGGAAGATGTAAATGCCTGTTAAAAGTGAGAGGAATAAGAGTATGTTTGAGGATTTACGGACAATGGGGAAATATATTAGAATCCATCCTTGGACATCGAATTTGGTATCAGCAAAAGAAAATTATCTGCCAAGAAGCATTAAAAGCTATTATGAAGTTAGATAGAAACCCAGTTGGCTCGGTTTTCTGACCTTCGTATGGAATTCTTAGCTACCCAGAGTAGATGCAAATCAAGTAAATGGTGGGTTGGGCAGAGAGCAGGCTGGTGGTTCTCATCACAGGCACAATAGAATTCAAAGGGTGCAAAGGATTCAGAGTTACTTGAAAGGGCCTGGTGTCCAGCTGGTCAGGGAGGTGAGTGGAGCCCGAAGGGAATGGACCTACTTGATGAGGTCACAGTGAGAACAGAGAACAAGTTGAGAAGAAGTGAGGTCAAGAGAAAAGAGCCAGGGAGAAGAAGAAGACGCGAGCAGGGTGGGAGGACAGACCCAAGTAATGATGAACTCTCAAGTTCATCCAGATCAAAGGCGAGCTAAAAGTGGGTTAGTGATGAAGGTTATTGGTGCTAAAGAGGTTTAGAGAACAGTGAGGCTGGGGTGGGATGGGAATTAAGGCCTGCAAAGCTTTGTTGATGACATTAGAACCTGTAGAATGCTGTCCCCTCTGCTTTGCCTTAGAGAAAATAAACTTTATGAGTTTTCCAAACCAGATACATATATTTGTAAATGTACAGTCAAATGTGTGTGTGTGTGTGTGTGTGTGTGTGTGTGTGTGTGTGAGTGAGAACACACACACTAATATATATCTTAATTACCTGCAAGTGGTCTGGACGTCTCGGAGTGATGGCTAGTCCCCATACTTGTTGTTGGATTATGTTTTTTTGTTTGTTTTTTTTTGCGGTACGCGGGCCTCTCACTGTTGTGGCCTCTCCCGTTGCGGAGCACAGGCTCTGGACGCGCAGGCCCAGCGGCCATGGCTCACGGGCCCAGCTGCTCCATGGCATGTGGGATCTTCCCAGACTGGGGCACGAACCTGTGTCCCCTGCATCGGCAGGCGGACACTCAACCACTGCACCACCAGGGAAGCTCTGGATAATGTTTGATTCCAACCTTGATATGCTGGATGACACCCTGCAGATGTAACTCAGGAAGAACTAACGGGATGAGTAACCTCCTCTCGTTATAAGTAGCATTTATCAAGCACCAACTTTTTTTGGCAGAGAGATGTGACAAGGGAGATTTGGGACAAAGGGACAGATTTCAGAAACTTTTCGAATGTAGACTCAACTTTTCAAAGTAGCTTATTGACTGGTCAGGAATGGAAGATGAGGAGGAAGGAGAGCAAAGGTAGAATGAGGCAGAGAGTTGGTTCTTATTTCCCCCCATTTTACAGATGAGGAAACTAAGACTCAGAGAAGTTAAGGCTCACCCAGAACCACTGGACTAGTAAGTGGTAGAGCCAGGGGTTATTACTTGACCCATCTGTCCTGTGCCCTTCCCAGTACACCATGCTCCCCGTCCCACCGTTCTCTGCAAGACCTTTTCACGTTCCAAGTCACTTGGCTGAAGATACCAGGCTCAGCCTTCTGCTCTTCTTTTCCACACTTCCCCGGTGTTAGCAAAGGTAATCATACGTGCTTTCCCCTGCCTGAGCGAGGAGTCCCGCCCAGCGCCCCTGCAGTGGTGTTGACAGGCCTGGCTTGTAGCCCCCTTACACTGCTGTGATGCTGGGCTCACCTGTCGGCTTCCCCTTAGAGGGTGAGTTCTCTGATGGAAGACAGGGCCTCTGAATCTTTTGATTCCCAGCTCTTAGCACAATGTCTGACCCCAGTAGCTGCCCAACAGATGTTTGTCAAATGAAGAGCAGTATTAATAGGCCTCATGCTTAGTTCCAGGTTGCATCCTACAGTTAACAAGATAACAATAAAATGTCAACCAAGGACACTAGAGCCTGCTCTACACCATTACTATTCAAGACACTGTTAAGTGTAATAGAAACTTACCTCCATGCATTTGTTTGTATTTGGGATCCAGCTAATTATCAACCTGACATCAGTATTTACTTGGGCTTTCTTTCTGAGCGCAGAATGTGCTCTAACACACCAGCTTTGCCGTTTTGTTATTTTCGCCCTGAGGCCAGGCACCCTGCAAAGTCACATAGGAGGCAGGTCTGTTCCTGCAGAGCCTAACTAATGAATCCAGGAGCTGTCCCCTGAGAGGACTGCCCCAGAAGATAAAAAGCACGCTGGAAAAGGTGGCTCAGGCGGGCATGCTCAGGTGATGCACCTTGTTTCACTTCCACCTCAGAGAACACCAGGTACCAAGGAGAATGCGCGAGGGAGAATCCAGCCATGGACCCTGGGCTCCCAAATCTCCTGCAGGCTCTTCTTCCCCTTCCTTCGGTGCAGCGTTAAGGGAAGAGATGCACTGAGCTGGACGTTCACAGTATCTACACTTCTCACAATATAGCACCTTTGGCCTCACATGGAAAAAAATTTTAATCACGTTGGTTGAGAATAAAGAATTTTCACTTTTTTTTTTTTTTTTTTTTTTTTTTTTTTTTTTTTTTGAAGGTTGACAGACCCTTTCGAAATGGAACCTCCTACCCCAGGCTGTCTGTGAATCACAGCACGCAGTATTGTGTATAGGTTTGTTCAGGGGTTGAGCCTTGAGTAGTGATACAGGAAAAATCAGTGAGATGACAGTAAATGTGACAGCTACTCATCTCTGTCAGCAGTCTCGTCACCAGAGAACACAGCCCACTTGTTCAGATATGTGGCACCTCGAAAGAGTTTTTCCCATGTAACAAATTATCCCAGAAGGATTTCAAGGCTCCATTGCTTTTCATTTAAAAGTCATAAGTGAAGGCCTCAAAGAAATGTCAGAGACAGTGTATGAAAATTCATACATCTCCTAGCAGTTTTTGTGCCTTCACGGCAGTGATAATAATCACTTTGTTCTTGGGTTTGGAGCCGTGGGAAGAATCAAACCATTGTGTAGATTACTTAAAATTCCGCTGTGCCTGCACCGTTTGCCCAAGAATGTTAAGGATTTGCAGCTGTCGCTCCCTCAAAAGGTTTCTAACTGGGGCAGTGGCTGCCGTTTCACACACAGCTGTGGTTAATTTGAGCTGAAGATTTTTAATTGCCTTTGTGTTGAGATGTATTAAATAACATTTTAGAGGAGCAAAAACTGTAATAGTCATATTAGTAGGTTGCTGAAGGAAGAAAATAATTGGAACGCAGCATTTTTGCCCTGTAAGCCAAGTCTGAAAATATCTTTCCCATGTGACTGGTTTCCAGCCATCCCAGCAAAAGAGTTTCTAGGTAAATCCAGCCACTGCAGGAGCTTAGCCCTTTGTTCCCCTTACTCCTTTATCTGGAAGCCCTTCTCCCCTGAGTGGCCTTCGCTTGTTTCCACTCTCCATTTCCATTATCTCAGGAGACAGGAGTCACAGTGCTTGGAGCAAATGTAGCATCAGCTGGCAATCGGCCGCTCCTGCTAGATGGTCTGCATTGTTTTTGCAAGCCTTTGTAACTGCTGTTTTCCTACTACATCTAGGCCATCCATGCCAATACTGTGAGGGGTCTGAACCCACCCCATTTGGCTGAGAGCAGCTGTACGGATAAGCAGAAGTCAGAAAACGTGCACCTTTCCTGGATTTCCTGCCAAGGCACAGGAGAGGGAGTGAGAGGCCCTTCTACTGATGAGGGACCACAACTAATGCCCCTTAAGAGGGGTCTTGCCAATTGTTCTGAGAAAGGAGTTTTGAATATGAAGAGAGGCCAGCCAGGAAAATTGCAGAACAAGTCGTAAATCCTCATTGCTATGTGTTTTACATTTCAGTTCAATATTTCCTTTTAACAGGGAATCCTCTAGGCATTAAGAAGCACCTACAGTGTACAGGTGCTGTGCTATAGGCACTGTGGGGCAGAAAGTCGAGTGGGAGACCTAGACCAAGCATAAGACAAGGCCAAGGGCACCCAAGCCCTGGTTACATCACTCACCCCAAGGGAGGTGAGGGGGGCAAGCTGATGCCAGAAGGGGACAGCACTGGGTCCAGGCCTAAGGGATAAAGAGGACCTTGATAGTTAGAGGGGGAAGCAAAAGCCTTCCAGGCTGAGGACCCGAGAATAGCAAAAGCACATTGGAAAAGCATATCTTGATGTCTATGGTTCCTTTTATATAATTTTCTCAGAATGACATAGTTATAGACAGATTTAGTGGTTGCCAGAGGTTAAGGATGGAGGGGTTGTGTGTAGGAGAGAAGTGGGTGTGGCTATAAAAGGAAAACATGAGGGATTCTTGTGGTGATGGAAATGTTCTCTATCTTCATGGCATCAATGCTAATATTCTGGTTGTGATATTATGCTGTAGTTTTGCAAGATGTCACCAGAAGGGAAAATTGGTAAAGGATACATGGGATCTCTCTATATTATTCTTACGAATGTGAATCTGTAATTATCTCAAAGTAAAGTTTTTTTTAAAAAGTATGTCTTGAGGAAGGGAGAGTCTACAGTTGGACATAACAATGTTGGGTGAGGATAAGAAATGAAGAAAAATGTCGGAGAGGTTGGATGGAACTAGATTCTAGAAGCTAGAAATGCCACTCTAAGGAGTTGGGATTTCATTCTGTGAGGAATGGCAAGCCACTGAATGCTCTGAGCTGGGCGGTGACATGCTTTTCGGGCACATCATCCTGCTAGCAGGTCTGCTGGACCTCAAAGCCTCACCCATTGCCCAACGCAGAGGCAGGATGGCTGCTGTACACCGAGAGCATAAGGACCTGAACCATGGAGGTGAATCTGGGCCCAGCAGCCACGAGAGGTGGGAACACCTCTGAGAGCCAGAGTCCAGGCTTCGAATCCTAGACTGCTACTTACTTGCTCTTGCCACCTAAGGCAGCTAACTTCTCAGTGCCTCCGCTTCCCCATCTGTAAAATGGGAATAATACCAGTGTCTGCCTCTCTTAAGATCATTTAAAATTAATATACACAAAATGCTTAGAGCAGTGACCAGTACAGTAAGCACTTGGCAAAGGTTAGCTATTATTATTTTCAAGATGTAAAAGCTTACAACTTAGCACCTAGTTGAACTTAGGGAGGGGCAAGGAAAGAGTCGAGATGTAATGTTCATCAAAGGACGATGGGAGATCATCAGTAATAATAGCTAGAAAACAACAGAAAAATTCATATTGAGGGACATTCTATAAAATGACTAGTTATAATCTTCAAAAGTGTCAGGGAAACACGGAGGAACCGTTCCTTCGGGAAGAAGGACCAAAAGGACATGACAACCAAAGGCAGCACGTGATTCTGAACTTGATCCATCGGCTTCAGAAGACATTATTGAGATGACTGGGACAACACCACTGAAATGTGAATGGGGTCTGAAGATGGAGTTATTTAGGAGGATGTGTTTGGTTCCTTGTCCGGAGGAAATGGCATTAAAATGTTCTGTAGCCATGAGGCATCAGGTTGGCCGCTGATTCTCAAATGTTTCAGAAAGTTCTTTGTATTCATACCTCTTCTGTAGGTCTGTGTTTGAAAATGAAGACAAATTTTTTCTTGAAATATAGTTGATTTACAATGTTGTGCTAGCTTCAGGTGTACAGCACAGTGATTCAGTTATATATTTATCTTCTCTTTTTCAGATTCTTTTCTCTTATAGGTTATTATAAAATATTGAGTATAGTTCCTTGTGCTATACAGTAGGTCCTTGTGGGTTATCTGTTTTATATATAGTAGTGTGTATATGTTAATCCCCAACTCCTAATTTATCCCCCTCCTCTTGCCACTTTGGTAACCATAAATTTAAAAACAATTTATTTTAAAAGTAATGGCTAGCAGGCTTCCCAGGTGGCGCAGTGGTTGAGAGTCCACCTGCCGATGCAGGGGACACGGGTCTGTGCCCCGGTCCGGGAAGATCCCACATGTTGCGGAGCGGCTAGGCCCGTGAGCCATGGCCGCTGAGCCTGCGTGTCCGGAGCCTGTGCTCCGCAAGGGGAGAGGCCACAACAGTGAGAGGCCCGCGTACTGCAAAAAAAAAAAAAGTAATGGCTAGCATTTGTTGAACATTCACAGTGTATCAGGCAATGTGGTCCGTGCTTTGCATATGAGCGGATTCAGTGCCCCAGGAAACTTCTCTGACATGCATGTCTACCAAATTGGGATTGTGGACCCCTACTCTGCCCCCTGTAACAGCTGGAACTCCTCCCCACTACACCACCTATAGTGACTGCTGTGTTTTGTCTACAACACCATCTGCCATCCATGGACAATAAGCTTGTTGAGGGCAAGATCTGTGTCCCATTCTCCACTGTATCCACAGCTCTGGACATGCTCCCGGTAAATCATCACTGTTCAGTCCATGCTGGTGGATGAAGCACTGAGGCCTGCTCACCATGGTGACTATAGCCCAAAATGAGGCACCAGATTTGGGATGGATGTCTGATACACGACTTCTTTTCTAGGTGGCCCAGGCTCTGGCAAAGGCACACAGTGTGAAAAGCTGGTGGAAAAATATGGATTTACACATCTCTCGACTGGCAAGCTCCTGCGGAATGAGCTGTCATCAGAATCTGAAAGAAGCAAATTGATCAGAAACATCATGGAACGTGGAGAGCTGGTGCCCTCAGTAAGCAACAGCTGCCTTCTCTGGCTGGGGAGAGATTTGGGAGTGTTGCAATTAATCTAAGCTTCTGAAACAAAGAAACCCAAAAACGACAATAGCTGTTTTTCATTTCTTTCTTATGTAACAGTCCAGAGGTAGGCAGGAGGTGGGCAGCAGAGACCCATCTGCCAGACCAAGTTGTCCAGGCCCAGGTTCCTTCGGTCTTGTTGCTCTGCCAGCCCCTTCAATGTTACCCTGTTTCATATTTTCTTCTAATATGGGTCCCTGCTTTAGAGTTAAAATCTTCAAAGCAGAAGTGAGCTTGGTGCAGCAGAACTTAGAATTAGAACCTACTGGAAAATAAAACACAACATTTTGGTATAATGACATTAGCTTGAAATTTGGTATCTTCCCTGTGTGGCTGAAGTAAAGAATATCCCTTTTGGGCCTCCCTGGTGGTGCAGTGGTTGAGAGTCCTCCTGCCGATGCAGGGGACACAGGTTCGTGCCTCGGTCCGGGAAGATCCCACATGCCGCAGAGCGGCTGGGCCCGTGAGCCATGGCCGCTGAGCCTGCGCGTCTGGAGCCTGTGCTCCACAACGGGAGAGACCACAACAGTGAGAGGCCCATGTACCGCAAAAAAAAAAAAAAAAAAATATATATATATATATATATATCCCTTTTATTTACCTTTTTTTGTTTGTTTTCAAGTCACTGTCCGTCTCTGAGAAGATAGATGCCACTGGTATCAAAAAACATTCATCCCTTCCAGACTAGGTCCCACACTAGGCTCTGTATTCAGGGCTCCTACAATGCAGCCCCTATTAGTTAACAGAGATTTATGCTTCCTCTTCAACCAGCTACAGTCTGTTTCCCACCTGGAAGCCAGAATGGTCCTCATGAAAGGAAACAGACCATTGCAGATGACTCTCAGTGGGCCTCCTTCTGCCCACTCTTTTCCCCATACAGTTTACTCTTTTCACAGCAGCCAGAGTGATTTCTCGAAAACGTTTATCCCCTTCCCCAGAAGCTTCCAACAGCTCCTCACCACACTTAGAATGAAATCCAGAGTCCTTCCCGTGGCTCTGGACTCCAGCTTGCTCTCTGACGCTGTTTCCCCACTACTCTCAGGTTTACTCTCAGCCAACCAGTCACTTCCTCATTGTTCCTCCCACAGGCCAGGCTGTTCCTGCCTCAGGGCCTTTGCACTTGCTCTTTCCTTAGCCAGAGCCCTCTTCCTTCATATATGCATATAGTTTGCTCCTTTACTTCATCCAGATCTCTACTTAAATATCACAATTTATCAAAGAGACCCTTGCTGAGCACCTCATCTAAAACAGCACCTGTAACATTCTGCTTCTTCTGTCCTGCTTTAATTTTGCTCCTAGTAGTTCTCTCTAGCTGATTATTTCTATATATTTACTTGTTCATCTATTATCTGTCTTTTTCACTAAAATGTAAGCTTCATGCAGATTTAATTCATTATTATCTAGGGATAGTTTCTGACCGCCCTTATGATGGCTGCATTCCCCAAGTCCCTGCCAAAAGTCAGAGGATGCCTGGGACCCAGAGAACACAAGGAATTCCCCCCAGTTTGGGCAGTTTCCTACATCCATTCCTAAGCTTCCATGTATCCCTCCTTCCTTATTTTCCATAAGCGCAAGTTAAACCAAATTTTTTAACAAAGTGATATTGCTAGAAAGTGCTACTTCATATCTACTGAAAGTCTCCTCAAGGCGGTGCGTGTCAAATTTTATAAAATAGTTACTGGAACAAATCAACTGTGAAGCACATTTTATACTGTGTTTTGTCTAGTTTTAAACTGGCATTAGGCCTAATTCAAGGCGTGCTCCTGTATGAAATATAGCACTATATTTCACCTAACCTAAGATGTCATTATTTTTAGACACCTCAGTAAAATATAACCAATAAAAATATACTGGTAAGAAAAAAACACTATTAAACTATGACCCAGTACTGACTGTAAGGTACCTACCAATTCCATAAACATTAAAATGGGGGGAGGGTGAGATTTGGGGGTGATGAAATACAGTATATAGCTGCCTGCTGTTAATCTTTTTTAAACTAATTTTTATTGGAGTATAGTTGCTTTACGCTGCTGTGTTAGTTTCTGCTGTACAGCAAAGTGAATCAGTTATAAGTATACATATATCCCCTCTTTTTTAGATTTCCTTCCCACTTAGGTCACCACAGAGCGTTGAGTAGAGTTCCCTGTGCTATACAGTGGGTTCTCATTAGTGATCTCTTTTATACATATTAGTGTATATATGTCAGTCCCAGTCTCCCAATTCATCCCACTCCCGTCCCCTTCCCTCCTTGGTATCCATAAGTTTGTTCTCAACATCTTACTGTTATCTCTCTCCCTGCCGTGATGGGATGGCTCGGGAGAACTGTGCTGACTCCAGTGTTGTTCTGTGGAAGAGCTCGGGTCCTGACTGCTCTCCCTCTGCTCCAGGGCATCATTCTGGAGCTCCTGAAGGAGGCCATGGTGGCCAACCTCAGAAACACCAAGGGTTTCCTGATTGATGGCTATCCTCAGGAAGTGAAGCAAGGGGAAGAGTTCGGACGTAGGGTGAGTGTTGTTATGGGGATCATAGCAGAAGAAAAGTAGGGGACATCATCGAGGCCGGGGGATAAGTTCGAAGTCGATGCCTTCCTCAATTACATTAAATAAAACTTCCTATGACAAATGGCAGAAACTCAGCATGCATGCCAAAAAAAGGGTGGAGGGTGAGAACGCTGGTGGTGGATTTATGGGTTCAAGTAACTAAAACTTCCAAGAGCAGTTCACACTTGGTTGGATCCATGTATTCAAATTCGTTCATCAGTGATCTGACGTTCTCCATCTCTTGGATATTCTCTCTTTGCGTCGGCCTCATTTTCTTCCTGTTACAGGCTTATATTCTACCATCTAAGTGATCTCACAGAAAAGTGTTTCTATTCTCCAGCAAAACACCCAGGGTTTTGTTTCAGTATCCTGGATTATCAGGTCCTGGGCTCATCATTGAACCAATCACTGTGGATATCCAGGAATGTCCTGATCCAGCCTGGAGGACCAGGGCAAGGATGGGAAGAAAGGAGGGAGAATGGGCACCACACCTGAACCATGAAAAGAAAGGAAAGGGAATTACCCAAAGAAAAATAGGATGCCCTTAGAAGAAGGCAAGGAGAAAGGTTGCTGGACAGGCAGAATCAGATATATGTACCCCTATGACCATCCCAGAATCAGATATATGTCCCACCCTCTTCACTAGGAGGCCACTCACAGGGGAACAGCAGGAAGTAAAAAAATATTGTTCCTATCATTTATTGAGCCTACTCTGGGCTAAGTCCTGGGCTACACACTTTACACACATTATCTCTAATTTTACAAAGTCCAAGCAAGAGGGAAACAATTGTCCCCATTTATTAAACAAAGATTCCAGAGCCTACAAGAATTAGTATTTATACAGAGATCTCTTTAGACTAGTTTTAAAAACATTTTTATATATGTTATTTCATTTGATATATTTTTAATAACCTTTTAGAGAGAGAGAGCAGGTATTTTCTTCATGGTAAAGGTGATGAGTTAAGCCCAGAGAGGTTACATGACTTGCCCACAGCCCCACAGCTAGTAAGTGCCAACTCACTGGTAAGTGACAACTACTGGTAGGACTAAGATTTGGGGGGGCCTATCTCCATCCATCTCTAACACTGCAACGTCGATTAGGGGTAATGGTACTTGTGTGTTCCCTGGGAGTTAGTTTGACCTCTTTCTGAGTCTCTGTTTTAATTAATTTCCTTAGATGGTATCTAAATACTCAAAGGACAATTGCTCACCTTCCCTTGCATTTCCTATTTGCAACCAGAGTCAGAGAAGAAATTCCCTGGCCCAGTTGCCAAGGGTGGGCCCTAACCCCCGGGACTGACTTTCTGAATCTCAACTCAGGAGCCTTTATCAACAAGATGGGGGTGGGCAGGGAGAAATGGATGTGTGTGGCAGCACCTGGGACTGTGGCAGTTCCAGGTGGTTCCTGATGGGCACTCATGTACCAGAAATCTAAACAGCCTTCTCCCACCAAACAAACCACTTTAGGAGCTCAGACTTTTACATAATTAACCACTTTTTTACAAAATGGAATTGGGAGGGTTGTTCTAGTTTTTTAAAAAATGATGGTAATATTTTATCATGTTCTGTATATTTACAGAACATAAAATTTACTATCTTAACCGATTTTAACTGTACACTTCAGTCATGTTAAGTGTATTCGTATTGTTTTGCAACCAATCTCCAGAACTCTTTTCAACTTGCAAAACTGAAACTCTACACTTATTAAACTCCCCATTTACCTGTCCCCCGCCCCCTGACAACCACTGTTCCACTTTCTGTCATTATGAATTGACTACTCTACGTACCTCACATAAGTGGAATCAGACAGATTTGTCCTTTTGTCACTAGCTTATTCATTTAGCATAATGTCCTCAAGTTTCATTCATGTTGTAGCATATGTTAAAATTTCCTTCCTTGTTAAAGATGAATAATATTTTGTTTATCCATTCATTCATTGATGGCCACTTGGGTTACTTCAACTTTTTGCCTATTGTAAATAATGGTGCTATGAATGTACACGTACAGATTGCTCTTCAAGACCCTGCTTTCAACTCTTTTGGGTATATACACAGAAGTGAAATTGCTAGATCATATGGTAATTCTATTTTTAATTTTTTGAGGAATCAATACATATGCATACATACTGCCAGCCATAGTGGCTGCACCATTTTACATTCCCACCAGCAGTGCATAATGGTTTCAGTTTCTCTACATCCTCACCAACACTTATTGTCTATTTTTTTGATAGTAACCATCCTAATGGGTGTGAAGTGGTATCTCATTGTGATTTGGGTTTGCATTTTCCTAATGATTAATGATGTTGAGCATCTTTTCATGTGCTTGTTGACCATTTGTATGTCTTTTTTGGAGAAATGCCTGTTCAAGTCTTTTGCCCATTTTTTAACCAGGTTATTTGGTTTTTGTTGTTGAATTGTAGGAGTCTGGGGTATGTTCTGGATTTTAACCCCCTATCAGATATATGATTTGCTAATATTTTCTCCCATTACATAGGTTGCCTTTTTACTCTGTTGATTGTGTCCTTTGAGTCACAGAAGTTTTTAATTTTGATATAATCCAATTTATCTATTTTTGCTTTTATTTCCTGTGCTTTTGGTATCATGTCCAAGAAATTATTATCAAATCCACTGTCATGAAGTTTTTTCCCCTGTTTTCTCTTAAGAATTTTGCAGTTTTCACTCTTACATTTAGGTCTTTAATCCATTTTGACCTAATACATCTACAGCCTCCCACAGTGACATCTTTAAAGCGCATCACTTACGCTGTCTGGAGTCAAAAAAGCTGGATGTTCACCTTGGTCATAGATTAGTGTGACCCTGGGCGTGTCACTCAACTTCAGGTTCCTTCTCTGTAAAATAGAGAAAATGATGTAGCTGCCAAATCCTATTTAGAGGGTTTTGTGAGCATCAAATGATGTAACACACATAAATGTGTTTCCTAAGCTATAAAAGGTTATAAAATATTATCTGCTTTAGGGTCACCCATTTTTCAATCACATTTCATTCAAGCCCATAAATTCCTGCTCCGTCATGCCTTTCTCCTTTGCTTATAACCCAGGATGGGTGAGTTCAGGACTCTAGATGGCCAACCAGTCTATCCCTGGCCTTTGGGTAAATATGAATTCAAATCATCCATACGATCTTCCTAAAGTAAAGCAAAACTTCCTTCCCCACTGTGGGTCCCATTCAGACAGGTTTTAGAAAGTGTCAGATAAGAGGCTTAACTAGAACTTTGGAGTGAGAAAGCGTCATCAACATGATGACTGGATAGTTTCAACCAATGCTAAAATTCATGATGCACTTCCAAAAATATACAAGTGCCCCTTTCATTTATGAACTGGCGACCTTCAAGTGAGATGTCTACGAAGACAGTCTTTTGCATTCTGCTGGAAGGAGTTTGCAAAGATCAAGCGTGATCTTGATTTGTCCCTGGGTACAGCAATTTAGAAGATTCTAATATCAGTTTGGCTTGTGTGCAAGAGAACACATCCAGCCCTCCAAAACAAGCACTGCTTTAAACCTGACCAGGACAACAAAGATGCTACAAACACGGAATGAGCCGCTGTTGATTCATTTATGCCCTGAAGGGACGCAATCATTTGTACAGCCCCGTCCAAATTACAGGCAAGCATTTCATTTGAAATTTGGCAAAGACAAATGCAGATGTATGATTTTCCCCAGATATTCAGAGTAAAAAGCCTGGCTGAGAGCACAGTGAGTGTTTTTTGTGTACCTGTCAGGCCTGCGACTCTGTTTGAAGCCCATTCAGGCCTACGGATGGTTTTCCAGCCCATAGATGCCTCACCAGCCCTTCTGTAACACAGAGACTGATGTGTGTCTGATGCTTGGGACCATCTATGGCTGAAAAAAATCCAGTTCAGTTAGTTAGGCTGATGTTTTTGCATACTATAGCTGATTGCTCTGAGAGGCAGGTCCTTTGAGGATCTGCTTGGCTACCATACACAACACCACTAAAGACCAGGTGCAAACTCATGTCCACAGCTTAGGGGTAAGTCTGTATGTGCTTTCTCTATTACCACCCTATCTTCTGTTCCCAAGCCTACTTTTCCCCCCATCGAATTAATGATCTGTGCCTTCAGTATCCAACATAGTGTGCTAAGGAAGGGAAGGTTGTCAATGTAAATAATGGTGCTATGAATGTACACGTACAGATTGCTCTTCAAGACCCTGCTTTCAACTCTTTTGGGTATATACACAGAAGTGAAATTGCTAGATCATATGGTAATTCTATTTTTAATTTTTTGAGGAATCAATACATATGCATACATACTGCCAGCCATAGTGGCTGCACCATTTTACATTCCCACCAGCAGTGCATAATGGTTTCAGTTTCTCTACATCCTCACCAACACTTATTGTCTATTTTTTTGATAGTAACCATCCTAATGGGTGTGAAGTGGTATCTCATTGTGATTTGGGTTTGCATTTTCCTAATGATTAATGATGTTGAGCATCTTTTCATGTGCTTGTTGACCATTTGTATGTCTTTTTTGGAGAAATGCCTGTTCAAGTCTTTTGCCCATTTTTTAACCAGGTTATTTGGTTTTTGTTGTTGAATTGTAGGAGTCTGGGGTATGTTCTGGATTTTAACCCCCTATCAGATATATGATTTGCTAATATTTTCTCCCATTACATAGGTTGCCTTTTTACTCTGTTGATTGTGTCCTTTGAGTCACAGAAGTTTTTAATTTTGATATAATCCAATTTATCTATTTTTGCTTTTATTTCCTGTGCTTTTGGTATCATGTCCAAGAAATTATTATCAAATCCACTGTCATGAAGTTTTTTCCCCTGTTTTCTCTTAAGAATTTTGCAGTTTTCACTCTTACATTTAGGTCTTTAATCCATTTTGACCTAATTTTTGTAAGCAGTGTAATGTAAGGGTCCAACTCTATTCTTTGCATGGAGATCACCAGTTGTCCCAACACCACTGATTGAAAAGACTGTTTTTTCCCCATTGAGTGGTCTTGGACACTTTTCAAAAATCATTTGACCGTGTATCCGAGAGTTCATTTTTGGGTTCTATATTATATTCCATTGGTCTAAGTTACTGACTTTATGCCAGTACCACACTGTTTTGATTGCTGTAGCTTTGTAATAGTTTTTAAGTCAGGAAGTAAGAAAGATGTAACACACATAAATGTGTTTCCTAAGCTATAAAAGGTTATAAAATATTATCTGCTTTAGGGTCACCCATTTTTCAATCACATTTCATTCAAGCCCATAAATTCCTGCTCCGTCATGCCTTTCTCCTTTGCTTATAACCCAGGATGGGTGAGTTCAGGACTCTAGATGGCCAACCAGTCTATCCCTGGCCTTAGTTTTTAAGTCAGGAAGTAAGAACCCTCCAACTTTGTTCTTTTTCAAGGTTGCTTTGGCTATTCAGGGTCCCTTGAGATTCCACATGAATTTTAGGGTGGATATTTCTATTTCTGCAACAACAAAAAAATGTCATTGAAACGTTGATAGGTATTGCATTAAATCTGTAGATCACTTTTGTAGTATTGACATCTTAACAATATTAAGTATTCCTCGGATTGTCTTACATTTTTGTTTATTTTGATCTTCCAGCCAGTGTCCAGGCTGTAAATAAGGTTCCTGGGGATACTCTTGAACTGAGGAACAAGGGCATCTTTCCTGCACCACCTCTGAATTAGGGCCTCTGCAAGGCCGAGGGTGAGGGGAGATCCAGAGAAGAGGAAGGGGTGGTCGGGGCCCTTTAGGGGCTCCCTGCTTATTAGAAATTGGCAGTTGTGTGAACACGCCATTAAAAGACAAGAGGGCAAAACCTTAAAAAAAAAGAAAAACACACACACACACAAGGGAGATGAGCGCTCACTGCTGCCAGTCAGTAATGTTGATTGAGGTTCAGGCTTCAAGGTGGCAGCCCCCCACCAGATTATCCCACACTTGACCTTGCCCGTGAACTTAAGGTCCGAGAGTCCTGGCAGGGTCTCTGGGACAGTCCGGAAAGGTCACAAACTTGCTTGGAAGTGCTGGGGAAAATATCCTTTTCAATGTCTTTTTTTTTGTATTGTTCTCAGTGGTAGTAGAATATTCTTTGAAACCCCCAAATGGCCAAGTGTGATAAATAAGGTGTAGGGTAAAGATAAGCATCTTTTTTGTCAACTACTGTGTGCAAACAACCACAAAATTATGATCTTTGTTCTCCTTTGGGAACTTTTTAAACTGGGTCTGAAGGCAAATATCTGAACTTAGGCCTATGGGGTCCGAACTGTTTGCAGCAGTGACAGCACTATTGCACTCATAGAGAGAGAGAGAGAGAGATGGAATATGAAGGAGGAATTGGGGTTTCTGACCACCATCCCCAGCTCCCACCCCATTTGTGAACCCCTGGTTATAGTCACTTCGTGGCACAGGCCTGTATTTAGAGCCTGGCTCTATAAGTCCAAGACAAGTCATTTGACTCTACATAGTTCAATTTCCTCTTCTATAAAATATAGGTGGAAAATAGCTACCTCCAGCCATTAAAAAAAAAAGAAAGAAAGAAAAGAAATCTTGTCATTTGCAACAACATAGATGGATTTAGAGGGTATTTTGCTAAGTGAACTGAGTCAGACAAAGACAGACAAATACCTCATGATCTACTTATATGTGGAATCTAAAACACCAAACAAACAAACCAAAACAAAAACAAACTCATAGATACAGAGAACCAACAGGTGGTTGCCAGAAGGGAGGGGGTGGGGAGTGGGCAAAATAAGTGAGGAGGATTGAGAGGTACAAACCTCCAGTTGTATAGTAAATAAGTCACGGATATAACATACAGCATAGGGAATATGGTCGGTCATATCGTAATAACTTCGTATGAGGACAGATGGTAACTAGACTCATCATGGTGATCATTTCCTAATGTATGCGAGTGTTAAAGCATTATGTAGTACACCTGAAAGGAACATAATATTGTGTGTCAACTATATTTCAGTTAAAAAAAGAAAAAATTGCTACCTCAGTGTTTGCTGGGAGGATTGGCTGAAATCCTTGAAATGTGCCTTATATATGTATAAGCCTGCGTATGATGTTCAATACATTGTTATGGTTTTTTTTCCAAAATTATGTATATTTTTTCTGATTATAGAAGTAGGAATTATATAGATATGAGACAATACAGGAAAATGTAAAACAAAGACTAACTAACCACCCAGAGATAACACTCTGATGTCTGTTCTTCCGGCCTTGGTTCTACCTATCTTCGTGCAGTTAAAATCGTACAGGATACATAACTATCTGAATAATAGCTGTTATTTTTTGAGCACTTAAAATGTGCCTGGAACTGAACTAGATGCTTTACCCGTGTCATCGTATTAATCTTTACAGTCCTATTCAGGATTGTGTTAATTGTATTAATCTTTACAGTCCTATTCAGTAGGTATTATTATCGATTATTTTCATCTCAAGGAGGGTGTGTGCTTAGCCTGACTCCCTGGTGTGAAATGGAAACGCTTTCCTGTGTGAACCCAACATTTCAGCAGCCAAGCTAAACACATGTTAACAGGAGTGAAATGCAGGGGTTTGCTCTTGCCTTTTCCTCCCAGAAGCCTCTTAGCTGAAATTCTGCCCTTAGCCTGACGACGCAGATGAGTTTCCTGGATGTGTGGATAATGACAGTGTATGGCTCTGCCTGATTGCTCTGAACTGTCTCGTCACACTGTTCAGCTATAGAATCAGTGAGTCTGTTTATAAGTGCATTCTAATCTTTGGAATGAACTCTTAGCAAAAAAAAAAAAAAAAAAAGGTTATGAGTC
>NW_020185328.1:10095955-10106616 GCF_003031525.2 Neophocaena asiaeorientalis asiaeorientalis
AATTAAAAAAAAAAAAAAAAAAAAAAAAAGGTTATGAGTCTGGCCAAGGAACTTTCTAGTTGGTGTGTCCTAGTGGTTTGGAATTGTGGCAAGCCTTGGGACCACCTTGGGATTTTCCACTTGAGATCTTCCACTCTCTTCTTCCAACTTCCGGTTCATTGCAGAACTTTTGAGCTATGTAATGGCTGCACCGGGGCAGACGTTACGGTGGCGATGGGGTGGTATTATTATTATTAGGGTTGTGTGTTCAGCAATGCTGAAATGACCCCATCACCCCTCCTCTACTGAGGTTCCCCAAGGGGATAAAGCTCAGGAGTGAGAGCAAACGGGAAATAGGCCTGTGGCTCTGTTGTTAGCCAGGCCTTACCTCCCAGTGCAGTGAGGCTGGTAGACGTGCTGGAGTGTACGACTTAGGCTAAAAGCACGGGTGGGGACTCTGACTCTTTCTAAATTCAAATCTGACCAACAGGGCCTTTTACGAAGTGCAAAGGGATGAAAATGAATCTTGCCAGGCCCACATTAAATAACATTATCTCACATTTATGCAGTGCTTGAAATGGGCCATGTATTAACTCATTTAATCCTCGGCAGCCGTCCTATGAGGCAGAAACTCTTGTCATCCTCATTTAAAATGAGGCAACTGAGGCACCCAGAGAGAACAAGGAAGCTGGTACTCTGAATCGTCGAAAGTTCCTGAATGGCAGGACCCTGCCCACTGGTAATATGGCCTAACCCGTGTCCTGACTTAATCAGAAGAAAACTAAAGTGGGGGGCAGAGGAGAGCAGGGAAAACGCCTCCTACTGCTCTACCTGCTGGAATTCTCCAGGCAAAGCCATCATCACAAGTCAGCTGACACCCTCATCCTGGTGGGCTGCTCTCAGCTGGAGTGACTGCTGATCCCAACTAGATCCCCAGAGGCAGCGAAAGCAAGTTTCCGCAAAATAAAACTAAATGGTCTCTGACACCGTCCACTTCTTTTCCTACTACCCCACCCTCCTCTCCTGGCTCCACTTGGCCCACCAGGCATCTGGCCTGAGTCCCATTCTGAAGGCTCTGGCACCCTCCACTAGGGTGAAGTCACCAGGCTTTGGAGTTACATGCAGCTGGCTCAGGACTGTCACTAGCTAGTCCTCAGTGATTTGGGGCAAGTTAACCTCTGTGGGCCTCCATTTGCTCCCCACAGGGGTTAGAGCGATGGCACAATGTGCCCGCTGCTGAAATGTTCTTACATATCTCAATGCCCTCCCAAGGGCACTTGTGCTCTAATAAGGGTCCCCTGAATACCCAAAGGCCATGAAGAGCCCAGCACTGCAGTGGCAGAATTCCAGGGAGCCAGCAGGGGAGTGCTGGGGACATGGAGTTGTCTCCAAGTCTCTGTGACTCATCCAGACAAGGACAGAGTTCTCTGTTCTCCCCTCCACGGGATGTTAGAGCAGGGGTCCCCAGCCCCCAGGACGCAGACTGGTATGGGTCCTCAACCTCTTATGAACCGGGCCACGCAGCAGGAGGTGAGTGGCGGGTGAGCGAGCGGAGCTTCATCTGCCTCTCCCCATCGCCCCCCATGGCTCCCCATCACCCCCCATGGCTCCCCGTCGCTCTTATTACCGCCTAAACCATCCCCCCACCTCCGCCCCATGTGTCTGTGGAAAAATTGTCTTCCACGAATGCATCCCTGGTGCCAAAAAGGTTGGGGACCGCTGTGTTAGAGGCTAACCATGGTCCAGGGAAAAAAGGCAGAGCTACTCCAAGGGACTTTCTAAAGAAATATATCAAAGCGTTTTGAAAAATGATTGAATGGTATTTCACTCAAACATTTCAAAAACTTTTAGGTGTTAAAAGCATCAGTGGAAGAAATGACCTCTGAAGCCATGAAAGGACATGGAAGAAACTTAAATGCATATTGCTAAGTGAAAGAAGCCAGCCTGAAAAGGCTACACACTGGATGAGTCCAACAGTATGATATTCTGGGAAAGGCAACTCTATAGAAACAGTAAAAAAAAAAAAATGATCGGTAGTTGCCAGGGTTAGGGAAGAGAGAGAGGGAGGAATGGATAGGAAGAGCACAGGAGATTTTCAGAGGGGTGAAAGTATTACGTATTATGCTATAATGGTGGACCATGACATGATGCAACCGTCAAAACCCATAGAATGTCCAACACAAAGGATGAAATTTAATGTCAACTATGGACTTCAGTTAATGCTTCAGTATTGTTTCATTAATTGTAACAAATGTACCACCCTAAAGACATCATAGGGGAAACCAGGGGAGGGGAATTATATGGTAACTTTCTGTACTATCTGCTCAATTTTCCCATAAACCTAAAACTTAAAATCTATTAACCGAAATAAAAAAAAAAGAATCAGTGGTACAGGCCACTTCCAAATGGAATGGCTGCTTGACAGCTTTTTATGTAGGAAGGGAGTGCTGACTCCAGGAGAAATAGGTTAGGTCAGACCCCAATCTTGGCAGGAGAGCAGCTTCTCAAGGTATTATTTTGTGAAGAATCACCTGGGGATCTTCTTAAAATCCAGAGTCAGCAGGTCGAGGATGGTGCCTGAGCATCTGCATTTCTAACAAGCTCCCAGATGAAGCCTGTGCGGCTGGTTCACAGACCACACTTTGAGAATCAAGGTGGAAGCTCCCTCTCTGTCCTGCACTTATTTCGGTTTATTTACTGCCAGCTCCTGCTCAGACACACATTATCTCTGTTTGTACCTGAATGAGTCCCTGAATTGTCATCCGTGTCCTCACAAGTGCCCTGAAAACCGCCACAGTAAGAAAAATCGCCTAGTCTCCAAACACAACCCTGGCCGGAAACTGCTCCAGGAGCCAAACTCTGTAACTGAGCCCTAGGCTGCCTCCCAAGCTCGCCCTCTGCTGGTGGACAAGGGTCATTGTCTTCTAAACTTTCACCCAGCTTTCTTACTGCTCAAATGCTCATTTTTTTTCCCTTCCAATTAATAAAGACAGAAGAGTTAGATGACACGTTCCAGAGGTTTATTTCACTCTTCTAGATTTTGGAGAATTTTTCCACTCTGTTTCTTAAAGTACATCCTTCAGAGGGGGTAGATAAATCATTGAACAGCACTTACTGACAACTTAATGGCTCTGCGTGTTGTCTTAAAGTCCTCCCCTAGCCTGACTTTGTTCCCATCCCTCCCAGGCGCTTTGCATAGTGGGGCGGTAAACTTTTGTTTACATTGCAAGATCAGAAGAGAGCAACAATTTCTTTTGATCCAGGGTTGAGATTGGTAGGGGAGGCAAGGTTGGTATCCTCCAGAGAGAGACATCAGAAGCAAAAGAACACTTTAAGGGAAGGATGGGGAGATAGGGAGAGACACACTACCGATCATACACTATCACTCATTCAGGAAAACATTTCTTTGTTACCTACTATATACAAGACGGGATCAGGAGCTGAGCATTCCTAACGCCTACACACGAAGAGATCATAGCCCAATACGGTACATAACATAGTGACTGATACCAAGTGTTTCCATATGCCAAGCAATCTACTTACATTACCTTATTTAATTGTATTTAATCCTCACAGCAATTCTGTGATCATCCTCACTGAACAAATGAGAAAGTTGGGGGTGCAGAGAAGTTGAGTGACACCTTTAGTTAATGATGAAGTCAGGTAACTTAAAGAAACAATTTGTTATTTTCTCTCATAGGGTTCTGGGGGTTGATGGGCTCAGCTGGCTGGTTCTCACTTGAGGTCCTTTATTCAGCTGCAGTCAGATAGTTGGTAAGACTGAGTAGACATGTCTGGAGCAGGGGCTGGGATGTCTACAACAGCCAAGGTCTGGTCAGGCATCTCTGTCCACATGGCCTCTCTGTGTGGCTAGCTTGGGCTTCCTCCCAGCCTAGCAGTCAGAGTCATTGGACATCTTAGATGGCAGTTGACCAGGCAGGAACTGCAAAACTTCAGATGGGAATAAAGATGCAGACCTACTAGAGAATGGACTTGAGGACACAGGGAGGGGGAAGGGTAAGCTGGGACGAAGTGAGAGAGTGGCATGGACTTATATACACTACCAAACGTAAAATAGATAGCTAGTGGGAAGCAGCCACATAGCACAGGGAGATCAGCTCGGTGCTTTGTGACCACCTAGAGGGGTGGGAGAGGGAGGGTGGGAGGGAGATGCAAGAAGGAGGAGATATGGGGATATATGTATATGTATAGCTGATTCACTCTTGTTATACAGCAGAAACTAACCCATCATTGTAAAGCAATTATACTACAATAAAGGTGTTAAAAATTAATTAATAAATAATAAAAGCATGTGGCATCATTTCCACCATGTTCTGTTGGTCAGTTACAGTTCAGCTCAGATTCAAGGAGGTAGAGGAATGGGCTCTATGTCTCAATGGGGCAAAGAGCTTAAAGTACATGGAGGTAATCAATCAATGAAGACCATCTTGGAGACAAGTCACCACACCAGGATGTGACCCTCAGCAGCCTGGCTCGAACCTTCGTGTGCTCAACCATCATGCTCTACTGACCACCACGTAGTACACACACAGCCATATTGTGCTCCTGGTGGCTCATGTAAGATATAGTGGTGGACTTGTCTCAGTAGGTCAGGCAGGGCTCCCAGCAGGAAACACCACACACACACACACACACACACCCCTCCCCTTAGTGTGGAGGACAGATTGTGACTGCATTGGGTAGCATTCTATACAATCCCTGCATTACATGAGGTGACCTAAAAGCTGAGGACAAGAGACAGCTCTGAGGCAGCCTGTGGAAAGCCGCTCACGTGGAAATAAGGAGCCGTGATGTCCTGTCCCAACTCTGCCACAATGTAGGTCTGGGACCCTGAGAGGAAGCAGAAGTAGAGAACTAGGGATCCCAGGTCTTTCCAGAACCTCGCTGAATGGAATTTCTGAGCATGTTGTGCCCCCTCCCCATCCCCAGATTGGAGACCCTCGCTTGGTGATCTGTATGGACTGCTCAGCAGACACCATGACCAACCGCCTTCTCCAGAGGAGCGGGGGCAGCCCGCACGCGGACGACAGAACCGCTATCACCAAGCGCCTTGAGACCTACTACCGGGCCTCCATCCCCATGGTCGCCTACTATGAGACGAAAACACAGCTACATAAGGTGAGTCACCTCACAGCCCCCCAAAATGAACCAGCCACCCACTTTTTATTCAAAAAAAGAGAAAAAAATAGGAAATTTCAGTTAAGGGATCTTTGAATTAGAACTGCATATAGCTGCACAATTTGGGCCAAAATATGGGTCCCTTACTCTCTTCACTTTTTTTTTTTTTTTTTGCGGTACGCGGGCCTCTCACTGTCGTGGCCTCTCCTGTTGCGGAGCACAGGCTCCGGACGCGCAGGCTCAGTGGCCGTGGCTCACGGGCCCAGCCTCTCCGTGGCACATGGGATCCTCACAGACCAGGACATGAACCCGTGTCCCCTGCATCGGCAGGTGGACTCTCAACCACTGCGCCACCTGGGAAGCCCCACTTGGCAAATATTTAAAACCACTCCAGTCCTGACTCCAGAACAGCGTGGGCTCCGGCCCTCAGGACTCCCAGAGGGCCTCTCTGAGGAAGCTGCTTTGTCCCTTCCTCTGCCCCGGAACTGTCCTCACCCATGCAGCTGCAGAGATGAACAGCCTTCCTCCCCCACCTGGAGTAGAGACAGCACAGGGCGGCCTAGTGCTAGCCCAGGGGCCCAGGGAGGTGACAGTGTTTTGCAGGTGACCCATGAGGCTTGCCAGCAGCTCGGGCCACAGAGGGGGACTGGAGGAGAAGCGAGAGAGCAGCCCAGCTTGGTTTCCATTGGAGGTGAAAGTCTCTGTCCCTTTGTGTTCTCTGGCCTTCTGGGCTCCTGCCTGGTCTCCGAGCACCAGCCTAATTGCCTCCTGATTTGAAGTGACAGCCTGTGTCTTGTTCCCGCAATGCTCTTTGGTTTCTTAGTACCCCTTCCATGTCTCGTTGGTTATTGAGCCCAAGGCGGGGCTGCTCACTCTCCAGGTGGGCTCCTGGATCATTTAAGGAGTTTTCTCTTTTTTTTTTGCGGTACGCAGGCCTCTCACTGTTGTGGCCTCTCCCGTTGGGGAGCACAGGCTCCGGACGCGCAGGCTTAGCGGCCATGGCTCACGGGCCCAGCCGCTCTGCGGCATGTGGGATCTTCCCGGACCGGGGCACGAACCCGTGTCCCCTGCATCGGCAGGCGGACTCTCAACCACTGTGCCACCAGGGAAGCCCAAGGAGTTTTCTTAAACTAGATGGGGGTGGTGAATGCACTTCAAGATGCAAGTGAGATGAATCAGTAGCTCAGTGAGATTACTTTAGTAATTAGAGCTGCCCAGTGGTCTAGCCCAGAAACAGAGGACCCTCCAAAAGCACTTCCCTCAGTCCTCAGTGTCGCCCAGTTATGCTTACGGTCGATCCATCCCATGACACCTTTACTGCCTAATGATAATCAGCCCTTTTGGCCACCAACTAGCTGGAAAAGTGCAATGAAATTTCAAACAAAAGTAATAAAAAAGCAAAGCAGAACTTATATAGCCACTGCCTTATTCTTTGCCTTTGTTATGCCATCATCATACAATAAAGTTAGAACTTCTTGTAACATAAACCAAGGGATAGAAGCATATGTGATCCAAATGGATCCCCTGACCTTCCGTTTTCCTCTCTCACAACGCCAGCTTTGCGCTGCATCTAAGAAAGAATCAGAACTTTTGTCCATGTCACTCCATTCCTCCTTGCACTCAGGGCAGACATCATTAGTCAGCTCCCTACCCAGTCTGGACGCTGCTTCAGAAACTTTCTCAACACAGCAATACAGGTAGTCACACACAACTCACTTGAGTTGACCTGTAAGAGAAAGCTTTTTTCACCTTGAGGGAGAGAATTTATTATTGAAGAAATAATTGAAATGTAGCATTTTGAAGTGAACAGCACAATAATTGTCCAGAGGTTGCCTGGGAGAGAGAATACTGGCCTGGGTATAAGAAAACCCAAGCCACAGTGGTGTGAATGAGCTTTGGGAACTTGGTGAGTCATTTCACAGCTAAAGCTCTCAGCAGAATAAAATGGATGGACAGAATGGGATCTCCTGGAATACCCTAGGTCTGTCACTCCATGCATGTCAGGGAAAAAAAACAAAAAACATATATTTGTAATCATAAAAGTAACAGAGACTTGTTTTAGAAAATATAGAAAACTAGGTAGTCCCATCACTCAGAGGCAAACATTCTGGATTATTTCCTTCAAATATTTTGGCTATGAATTTTTAAAGCATGATGGTGACCACAGGTATATTCATGAGGTTGTAGGTAAGAGGCACCAAACCTAGCCGGCCTGACCTGAAACACGGAGCTTACTTGTAAGGTTATGTGAACCGAGGCTGAAACGCAGCAGGTCCAGGAAGCCCGTGGGACCAGGCTTCCCTATGCTTTTCACACCTGTCTTTCCCTCCTTCTCTCTCTCATCTTGATTTTTCTCTTTCTCTGGCCCAGAAGCTAGAATATGTCAAACGTGCAGCTTCCATGTTCATGTTACCACAACAGCTCCAAATTCCAGAGAGAAATATTCTGATTGGCCTTGTTTTGCTCCAGTCCCTGGTCCTATCAGCTATGGCCAGGCAGGTGGGGTCACGTGGGGCTTTTTCACTTGTTGTGGCTGTTCTATTGAGCGCATAGCACGTGTGGAGACACAGCAATAAACAAGACAAAGTCCCTCACTGAAAAGAGAAGAGCAGTAGACAAGAAAATAAAATAATTGCTAATAGGATTAGCTCTATGAATAAGACAAAACAGAGTGACTTGTTAGGTGTGGGGACTTTAGACAGGTGCTTGGAAAGTCTCTAAGGAGGTAGCATTTGAATGAAGACCTGACTAATAAAAACATGGTTGCATGGTTGCCTGGGACTCTTCCCTAAAAACTGAGGGGAGAACAAGGAATTTCCAGAAGAGAAGATCTTGTGAACTGGGAGAAATTCCAGAAATAACCTCCTCAAGTGGCATGTACAGAAGTGTATAAATTGATATTTAAAACCTCTCCTTTTGCTAAGGATAAAAGTAACAACTACTTTTAAAGAAGAAACTAGAAAATTTAAGAGCATAAAGATAAAAATTATCCAGAATTCTTCAACCCAAAGATAACAATTAATGAACATTTTGATATATTTTCTTACATTTGTGTTTCTTCATTTTTTTTAAATAAATTTATTTATTTTATTTATTTATTTTCAGCTGCTTTGTTTCTTCGTTGCTGTGGAAGCTGTGAGTGGCTTTCCTTAGTTGCAGTGAGCAGGGGCTACTCTTCGTTGTGGTGCGCAGGCTTCTCATGGCGGTGGCTTCTCTTGTTGCAGAGCATGGGCTCTAGGCACGCGGGCTTCAGTAGTTGTGGCACACGGGCTCATAGTTGTGGTTCGTGGGCTCTAGAGCGTAGGCTCAGTAGTTGTGGTGCACAGGCTTAGTTGCTCCGCGGCATGTGGGATCTTCCCGAACCAGGGCTCGAACCCGTGTCCCCTGCATTGACAGGTGGATTCTTAACCACTGCGCCGCCAGGGAGGCCCTCTTGATTTTTTTAATATACTTTTTGCTCATGGCATCATAAGCCCAGAAATACCCCTAGGCCATAGAGGAAGTGGTCCTGGTAACAGATGATATCCATCCTTGGGTTATTTATTAGTCTTAATCAATTTAAAACATAAAAAGAGAGGCCAATGACTCATTAAACATGCATTCAACAGACGCAGAAAATCCAGTTCCTTGGCAACTTGGCTTTTGTAAAGGAGAAAATAAGTTATTCGTTCAACAGTTCTTCGGCTGCAGTGTCCCAACTTCATAAATAGCTTAGTCATTTTTAGTAAGTCCCAAAATACAGCTGTACCCATTTATTGTTCTGGGTAGTCATCCAACCTGGCAGGAGACTTCCTGTGAACTGAGGGATCAAGAATGAGAAATGTAGCTGCTGCAACTTCCATGAAAGGAGTGGAAGCAGAAGGCAGCATCGAATCAAATTTTACCCCTTGGATGCAAAATCCACTTGATAGCCCTTAGCCAAGTGCATTCCTAAGATAGGAGTCTAGCACAAGGCAAGGAAAAACTCAGATTACTTTTATACCTTGAATTCTCTGTACTCAAATTCTTCTTTCAATTGGCTAAAATAACTCTTGACCTAATTTTTAGTTCAATCTCTCCACGAATACCTGAGAATGTCACTATGGTGGTTTGTTACACGAATAACCGTTTCACTGTATATAAAATTTAGGTCACAGTATTTCTCTATGGCAAGTCAGTAAACGTTGCCCCATTGTTTTGAAGCATTTAGTGTGTGGAAGAAAGGCAAAAACAAATTTGGAAGTAAACTTTTTTCAACTAGTATCTTTAAAGAAAAAATTTTAATGTTTTTCCGTGTAATTTAAAACTGGAGTGCAGATATAGGTCTGCTTTTCACTGATTTTCAATGGCATGACAGTATTTTTTAACTCAGGAACGTTTGCTGTATTTTTTATGTACCATTGTTCCTTGTTTTTCTCAAGAACACATAACTCTCTTCCTTCTACCCCAGTGCCATCCAATGGAAATTAAACGTGAGCCGTATGTGTAATTTTAAATTTTCTAGTAGCCACAATATAACATTAGTTTCAGGTGTACAACATAGTGATTTGAAATTCAAATACATTACAAAATGATCACCATAATGAATCTAGTGACCATCTGTCCCCTTACCAAGTTACTACAGTATTGTTGACCATATTCCTTAGGCTGTATATCACATCCCCATGACTTATCTATTTTATAACTGGAAGTGTGTACCTCTTAATCTCCTTCACCAATTTGGGCCAACCTCCCGAAACCCCCTTCCCCTCCCTTCTGACAACCACCCATTTTCTCTCTGTGTCTATGAGTCTGTTGTTATTTGTTTTGTTTGTTTGTTTTGTTTCTTAGATTCCACATATAAATGAGATCATGTGGTATTTGTCTTTCTCTGTCTTGACTTATTTCACTTAGCATAATATCCTCTAGATCCATCTATGATGTCACAGATGGCAAGAGTTCATTCTTTTTATGGCTGAGCAGTATTCCATTGTTTATGCACCACATCTTCTTTATCCATTCATCTACTGGTGGACGTTCAGGTTGCTTCCGTATCTTGGCTATCGTGAATAATGATGCATATATGTTTTCAAATTAGTGTTTTTGTTTTCTTCGGGTGAATACCCAGAAGTGGAATTGTTGGATCATGCGAAGACTTGACTAAAAAGCAAAGTAGAGGCTTCATTCCTCCTTCATACAATAAATATTCTAGATCAGCATTGTCCAACAGAGATATCATCTGGGCCAAATAGGTAATTTACAATTTCCTAGCAGTCGCATTAACCAAAACAAAGTAAAAAGAAACAAGTGAGATTAATTTAACAATATATTTTATTTAACCTAATATAGCCTAAATGTTATCATTTTAACACGTAATCAATATAAAAAATCATTAATGAGATGGTTTTATATTCTTTTTTCAATCTATGTCTTCAAAATCTGGTATTTAAGCATATCTCAATTCAGATTCTAAATTTTCATCAGAAATACTAGAATGGTATTTGTATCTCATAAAATTTCCAGTTGAAAAGGTAGATTTCACATACCCAACTTGTTCAAATATATATATATATATATATATATTT
>NW_020185328.1:10106689-10153564 GCF_003031525.2 Neophocaena asiaeorientalis asiaeorientalis
CGAACCCGTGTCCCCTGCATCGGCAGGCGGACTCTCAACCACTGCGCCACCAGGGAAGCCCCAAATATATTTTTAAATGTTCCAATAATTGAGTCAAATATTAGTTTTAAAAGTTAGATTCACTTTAATTATAGAATATCAAAAACTTAATTCCTCATTTATACTAGCCACATTTCAAGTGTTCAGTAGCCACCTGTGGCTAGTGTTTACTGTATCCTGGATAGTTCTAGCCTCTTCTAGAAAGTTTGAACTAAGTACTGCAAGTAATGAAGGGAACCACTAATTTCAAGCAGGGACATGGCTGATCAGATCTGTTTTAGAAAAGTCACTTTAAGAAAGGACAGTTTTTTGTTTTTTTGTTTTTTCATGTCTGTGAGAAGATGTTAGTCAAATTTAAACTACAGACAGAATTGAGAGGAAGAGAAAGAAGGAAAGGGAGTAGCAGGTAACATTTTAAATGGACAAACTGCTGGTACTTTGGGAAGTCCTGTGTATAGAGCCATCATTAATGTGCAGATTATGAATCATCCTTGTATTTTTGCTAAAGCTTGTCCTTAAAGCTCTCTAAAGTAAAGGTGTACATAGTCCTCCTTCTTTCTAAGGCCTTGAGAGTGAGGAGTAATGTGTGGCCTGACCAGATCTCTGAAATGGACGACTCCCCAGGGGCAGCCTTTTCCATGACCCCGACTTTGGAAAAGCGCATCTAATGATTGTCCAGAGACGTGCACAAGTGCTACATGTGAAGGGCTTGGCCGTGGCTGGGCACCACGCTCTCCTCTGGCTGTGAGGGATCCCTGTGGTGTGGGGCTCTGTCTGGTTGAACAGAGGACCGGGTTAGAAGAGGAAAAAGGCGGCCAACACCCACACAATCATCATAAAACACTCAATAGCAGCTTGGTTTTTTCCCCAGGAGCCCCATGGCGCCAATGAAACTCAAGCAATGTTTTGAACAGTGTAGGAAAATTCAGGAAAAACACTCCATCTGGGCAATGTTTGAACCAGCCAACTGTTTTTTTTTTTTAACATCCTTATTGGAGTATAATTGCTTCACAATGGTGTGTTAGTTTCTGCTTTATAACAAAGTGAATCAGCTACACATATACATATGTTCCCATAGCTAGTCCCTCTTACGTCTCCCTCCCTCCCACCCTATCCCACCCTTCTAGGTGGTCACAAAGCACCGAGCTGATCTCCCTGTGCTATGCGGCTGCTTCCCAATAGCTATCTATTTTACATTTGGTAAAGTATATATGTCCATGCCACTCTCTCACTTCGTCCCAGCTTACCCTTCCCCCTCCCCGTGTCCTCAAGTCCATCCTCTACATCTGCATCTTTATTCCTGTCCTGCCCCTGGGTTCTTCGGAAGCATTTTTTTTTTTAATTTCATGTAGATGTGTTAGCATACAGTATTTGTTTTTCTCTTTCTGACTTACTTCACTCTGTATGACAGTCTCTAGGTCCATCCACCTCACTACAAATAACTCAATTTCGTTTCTTTTTATGGAGGCAGGCGGACTCCCAACCACTGCGCCACCAGGGAAGCCCAACATGACTCTTTTTGAATTATGGTTTTCCCAGGGTATATGCCCCAGCCAACTGTTTTACGGTTCATAAATTCAAGGAACTAAAGAGTAGACAAAACGTGCAATTCCCAAGGTGGTGTAACTACTCTCCTAATTTGCAATCTGTTCTGCTGATGGCTGGGCAGAAATACTACCTCTGACTGCTCTACTTTTCCTTCCAGAAGTCAGGTGAAACCTCAGAAATTTAATCATATTTCCTGTTCACTTGCCTTTAGCTTATTTATTTAAAAAAATCTTTTGTATATTGATCAGGGTATCACTTACTGCAGGATTTTATATCAAGTCTCAGACCAAAAGTGATAAATTCTTCAAGTCAGAAGCAAATCCACTCACCTGGTTTTCAATTAAATTAAATATATGAAAACCTCATACATTCTGACTCTGCTGATTCAGAATTGGAGATCCTTTGGGAAAAGATCATGAAGCTTACTTTTACTCTTCATGGGAAAAACGGGTTTCTGTAAATTAATATTATCACATTGATTATGGGGTGAAAACTTACCGTATGTGGGAGGACACCTTATTTTCGAGTTTGCACAACTGCTGAGGAAGTTCTCTTCACACTGTACAATTAGTATGCTAATTACACAGGATTCTTATCTGTTCATCAAGGACTAAACACTAGCACCTTGTGAGCTCATTTAAATTTGCTCAAGTTGTAAGCACCAAGAATAGTTCCTATAGCTTAGAAAGCACTTAGGAAGTTGGTTCTTTTCCATTTCCTATGAGTTCCACAGTCAGATATGAAAATATAAAAGCCACTTGTTGTTCTCTTAAAATATTCTCCATGTGGGAATTAGATGAGATTCAGGAAATGATCAGGTCATCTCTGAAGAACTGAAGGAGAAATCTGGAGAGTAGACAGAGGGCTTTGATCCCACTCAGTTCAGTTGGGCTCTTTTTTGCTCCATAAAAATCCAGTCTATACCTTCCCCCACCACACACACACACACACACACACACACACACACACACACACACAGAGCTTCTATAAGAAAAAAGATGTTATCTCATTGCCTCGCAATTTTTGTTCTCAGAATTCTGCTTCTTGGGCCTAATGAGGGCCTCAGATTAACTTCATGTATTTCCCACTCACCCAAGTCAAAGGCTGCTTTTTGCATCTAGAAAGTCTCATTATTTGATTCTGTCTTGAAATCGCCTCACGTCCTTAGGCTCCACAAAGGCACACACCACAGCACGTGACTCTGGATGGCAATGAGCAGCTTTCTTTTATTTAATTAAATAAATAAAGGCCTGGATTTAAGCCACAAAGCAAAATGAAGAGGGAGGTTTTGGATGGAAATAGAAGCGGGAGATGGCTCAGCTAAGGCTCCAGGGCATGACTCACTCCCTCAGCCCAGCTTGCAGCTTCCCCCAAACATCAGCCTTGGCCTGATTGACAAGATCCCGCTGCAAAGCCTTCTGCCTCCCAGTCTCAGACGTCAGAAAGTATCAAGTGTCGCCCTTCAGATGCTTGTGCTCATTAGCCCTTGTTTCTGAAACCAAGTTGCCCAGCTTTTACAAGAGAGAATCCATATCTTTCTATAAAGTCCAGATAGTGGGTCAGAAAATGGGCTCCAAGAGTGTGTTTCTGCTCCTACAATAGCCTGTTTGTGAGGAGAGGGAAGAAGGAATGGGAAAATGAGGGTACTTTTTTTTTTTAATTGAAATATAGTTGATTTACGATGTTGTGTTAGTTTCAGGTGTACAGCAGTGATTGTTTTACATATATATTTATATTATTTTTCAGATTCTTTTCCACTATAGGTTATTACAAGATATTGAGTATAGTTCCCTGTGCTATACAGTAGGTCCTTGTTGGTTATCTATTTTATTTAATTTTTAAAAATATTTATTTATTTATTGGCTGCTTTGGGTCTTAGTTGCGGCACACGGGGTCTTTCGTTGCAGCATGCTGGCTCTTCATTGCGGTACGTGGGCTTCTCTCTAGTTGTGGCACACAGGCTCTCTAGTCGTGACACCTGGGCTCAGTAGTTGCAGCATGAGGGCTTAGTTGCCCCACGGCATGTGGGATCTTAGTTCCCTGACCCGGGATCGAACCGGGGTCCCCTGCATTGCAAGATGGATTCTTAACCACTGGACCACCAGTGAAGTCCCTGGTTATCTACTTTACATAAGGCAGTGTGTATATTTTAATCCCAAACTCCTAATTTATCCCTCCCCCGTGCCTTTCCCCTTTGGTAGCCATAAATTTATTTTCGATGTCTATGAGTCTATTTCTGTTTTGTAAATAAGTTTATTTGCATCATTTTTTTTTAAGATTCCACATATAAGCGATATCATATGATGTTTGTCTTTCTGTCTGACTTACTTCACTTAGTATGATAATCTCTAGGTCCATCCATGTTGCTGCAAATGGCATTATTTCACTCTTCTTTAATGGTTGAGTAATATTCCATTGTATATATGTACCACATCTTCTTTATCCATTCATCTGTCAATGGACACTTAGGTTGCTTCCATGTCTTGACTATTGTAAATAATGCTGCTGTGAACATTGGGGTGCATGTATCTTTTCGAATTATAGTTTTCTCCAAATATATGCCCAGGAGTGGGATCACTGGATATCTAGAGGATACTTTCTAGATACCTATCTAGAGCCAATCTCTGAGGAAACAAATGTTTCTGTTTGATTATGTCAACCTATTCCTTAAAAACCATTACCCGACTCCCCATTATTTTTATATAATAGTCTATTAGCCTCTTTATAGTCAACCTCTTTTTATTATTCCAGCTTCACTCCTTGCTACTCCCACTAAGTTCAACCATACAGCTATTTTGAACTGGTGGATGTAATATACAAGGATGTAGTCAACAAGTACAAGGACTTTGGAGTCAGAGACCTGGGTTTGAACCAGGTGTCTGACACTTGCTTAGCTGTATGACCTTGGGAAATTTAATTCATCTTTCAGGACCTGAGTTTCATCATCTGTGAAATGGGGATAACAATACCTGTCGCCTAAGATCATTGTTAGAATTACCTGTTTGTTTAAAAGCACTTGTGCTAGGGAGGAGGGGAGGATGGAGCAGGGGTTGGAAGAAGGGAGCAAGTGAGAGGAGAGGGAATGAGAGAGGAGCAGAAAAGGGACGGTGTGATAGATGGAGGGAGCCCAGTAGGGAGTGAGGGAGTGAGCAAAGCAGGGATTAAGAGAGGGCAGGAGGGAGGGGAGAAAAGGAAGCGAGAAAGTAAAGCAAGGGTGGAAGTGAAAAAAAATAGCACTTATGCTTCATTAGTAGTAAAGTGTATTATTTTTAATGATGATGACGACGACAACTTTCCTCAGGAAGCTTCCTGCCCTCCCAAGATGGTGTAACGTATCCCTTTATCCAGAGCTCCTGTGCTTACCTGACAACAGCGTGAATTCCTATTGTTTGTCTTTACCCTTGAGCTGTGAGCTCCTTGAGAGCAGGACCATTATGTCCATTTCACCGTGGTTTCTCCAGCATGTAATATATTATTGGCACCCAGAAGATGTTTGTTGGTTGAAAGGGAAAAGAAGAAGAGGTAAAGCAACAAGCAAGGTGCTATGAGGGACAGAAAACAGCAACGTCCCTGCCCCCCAGATGGAGAGCCACCAGCCAGGGAGACAAACCAACTGCGGGTTGCTCTTTAACCCTCCTGTAAGGATCAAGTATGATACGTTTATGGGGAAGAGGGGTAGAAGCTGAAAAAATGTTTTTAGGTTTTATTTTTTCCTTGTGAGATACAGCATACATACAGGAATGGGTAAAAGTTATATGTAAAATTTGAAGAATTATAAAATGAACACCGTGTAATCACCATTCAGGTCAAGAAACAGCAGACAGTCACAGAAGCTCTGCCACATGTCTCTCCCTCCCAATCAAATCTCCCTTCTTCTCCCCAGGAAGTAACCACCATCCTGACTTTTATGATAATTATTGCCCTGGTTCACTGTGGTTTTATCATCTGTGTATGGATCCCTAATCGATATAATTTAGCTTTGCTCATTTTTGAACTTCATATAAATTGAATCGTACTGAATGCATATTTTTTCAACTTGTTTCTTTCCGTCAACCTTGTGAGATTAATCCATGTCGCTGGATGTAGCTGTAGTTTGTTTGTTTTTTCCATTACTATAGTATTCCATTATATGACTATGCCACAATTTATTTATCCATCTACTGCTGATGGACATTTGCACTTTTTCCGGTTTGGGACTACTACAAACAATGCTTCTACAAACATCGTTATTACCTATTTTCTAAGATATTTAAACATTTACTTTTTTTTTTTTTTCATCTGGCTGTGCCGGGTCTTACTTGTGGCACACGGGATCTTTGTTGCGGTGTGCGAACGCTTAGTTGCGGCATGTGGGATCTAGTTCCCTGACCCGGGATTGAACCCGGGCCCCCTTGCATTGGGAGCGTGGAGTCTTACCCACTGGACCACCAGGGAAGTTCCTAAATGTGTACTTTTTTTTTTTTTTTTCCTTTTGAGCATTCATTCTACCTCTGGAATCCCAGGGGTTGTGAAATCAAAACTCGTCTGCACAAAGATGGTAGACAGGAACTGAAGCAATCATCTAGAGTTTCTCAAAGTGTGGTCCAAGATGATCCACATCAAAATCATTTGTAGAACTTGATTAAATTCGCGGATTAAAAGGCCCAGCCGAAAGTCACCAAATGAGAACCTCTGGAGATGAAGTATGAAAAAGCTGCATTTTAGCAAGCTCACAACCCCGCCCCCTCCATGAGTCTCATCTGCATCACCAGGCCTCTACTTTCTATGGATGCTACATGTGCGGTGGGACAAATCTCAGTGGTTGGCACAATGTTAGGAAATTTTGAGAGGAGGGGGTGGTAGTGCCTTCATGCCCAGGAAATCAGCTCCCTCCTACTTCCTCTGTTGTTGGCTCCTTGCCCTGGCGTATCAGCCATCTCCAAGAAGGCTCTGCCCTTAGCACTTACCACACCTGCAAGTTGAGGTCTCAACTTTTGCTTTCTTTTCCACACCCGTCCTTCTCATCCCCCAACCTCTGCCCTATTCCTACCCTGCTCCAAACACTCCAGAACACTCAGAAGTCTCATTTTAACTAACTCAAAGCCTTTCCGTGACCTTTAACAATACTTTATCTACCTCAATAAGCACCTAGCTCTTGCTGTTGTTGTTAGACGGGCTGTAGGTTACAGCAAAATTGAGCACAAAGTAGAGTTCTCATATTCCCCGTGTCCCAAAACACACTCAACCTCTCCCACTATCAACATCCCACACGGAGTTCCCCGGTGGCCTAGCGGTTAGGATTCCGAGCTCTCACTGCAGGGGGCCTGGGTTCAATCTGTGGTCAGGGAACAGAGATCCTGTAAGCCGCAAGGTGTGGCCAAAAAAAAACCCCCCAGAACAAAAATATGCCACACAGGAGTAGCACATTCGTTTTAACTGATGAACCTACATCAACCGTCATTACCACTCAAAGTCCATAGTTTACATTAGGGTTCACTCTTGGCGTTGCACGTTCTATGGGTTTTGACAAATGCATAGCGACAGGTATCCACCATTATAATATCACACAGAATAGTTTCACTACCATAAAAATCCTGCGTTCCACCTACTCATTCCTCTCTCCCCCCAGCTCTCGACCTTTTCTACTGTCTCCACAGTTTTGCCATTTTCCATTACATCATATTGTATGCAGCCTTTTAAGATTGGCTTCTTTCATTTAGTAATATGCATTTAAGTTTCCTCCAAGTGTTTTCATGGCTTGAGAGCTCATTTCTTCGGAGCACTAAATAATATCCCATTGTTTGGATGTACCACAGTTTATTTATCCACTCACCTAAGGACATCTCGGTTGCTTCCAAGTTTTGGCAATCATGAATAAAGCGCCTATAAACGTGTGTGCAGGATTTTGTGTGGACATACGTGTTCTACTCCTTTGGGTAAGTACCAGAGCACAGGCTGCCGGATCATATGCTAAGCGTGTTTAATTTGTAAGAAACCGCCGAACTCTTTCCCCAAGTGACTGTACCCTTCCGCATTCCCATCAGCAAAGAATGAGAGTTCCTGTTGCTTCACATCCTCACCAGTATTTGATGACGTGTTTTAGATTTTGCCCATTCTAATAGGTGTGTAGTCGTGTCTTGTTTTTTTAATTAGGCACCTAGTTTTTAAACGACTACTCTTTTCTCTGTGATTTTGGAGTCCTGTGTTTTAAAATTTTGCACAGCAACTTATAAGCAGGTAATCTTTTTTATTACTAAAAGTGGCCTTATTTAAAAACATTTCTTAAGACTAACTTTCTCTTTCTTTCCTTTTTAACACAGATAAATGCAGAGGGGACGCCAGAGGAAGTTTTTCTTCAACTCTGCACAGCTATTGACTCTATTTTCTGAAGGCAAAAATGCATGTATGTTAAGGAGAGTGGAGACAGAGAAAAATATTAAAAGTTCATCCCTAACACTGTGTTTCCATTTAAACCTTTTGTATGCCCCCCGCTCCCAAATCCTGACATTGCTGTTTGCTTCCCAGCTTGACCTGAGAGGTGTCTGGAAATCATGCATGGTGTATTTGGTATTATCCAACCTTTTCCTCCTAAGTCAGACAGCTGTCTACACTCACAGCAGCACACTTTTCTATCACCTCTGAGCTAAATTAGTACATGAACAGCAGTGCAGTGCCCATCTGTGTCAGTTGTGCCTTCAGGACTTACTAGGGTCTGATCATTTGGTTCTACTCTCTGCAGATAGGGAGGAGTTAGCATCCCTAACACCCCGTCACATCTTCCTTCCTCTTCTAAAGATCTATCTCTTGTTACCTGATTAAGGCCCTTAAGATGGGGGGGCAGGCCTGGGCCTCTTCCTCTGGACGTTTCCTCAAGTCTCATCCAGCTCAGAGCTGAAGAGATTGGGTTGACGAGACAACACAAATTGTTCATAAGAAATTTGATTAAATTTGAAAAAATGTGATAAGAGCTTTTTTGTATGTGAAATTGTATAGCTTTTCCAAGATAGCAAAATCTAGACTAGTCACCGGTAACATTTCTCTATTCATTTCTATGATACTGGCTACTTGGAATAGTGTTGTATTGGCTAAGTGAACAAATTGGATAAATTATCTAATAACCTAGTCTCTTCTATACCTGGTGGTGCATTTGGGGAATTATACGTTAAAACCAATGACCAAACAGAATTTAAAAGCATGCGGTGGTTTGTTATCACATTCACTGGACTAATGTCAACTTATGGCTTTGGTTTTAAATGATTATCTATTTAGTTACCAAGCAAGTAAGAAATATAGTAACAAAACTGACATGGGTGGAAAGGGCATGTCAGTACACCATGTTTAACAGATACCAATGCTGTATTTGTTCCATAAAGGCCTTTTCCAGGGGTTTGCAAACCTTTTATCCGTATGTAAAATTGTGTTTCCTCAAATCAAACTGGTGAAGTTTGGTTTCTCTTTTGTGCTATCAGTTGCCAAATAAGAGTTTCTTATATATTCTACTGGAATAACTGCATCTTCCATTCAGTCACTAGAAAAGACCATAGTTTCCGTTTGCATGATTTTTTTTTTCTTCAATGGTTGTGCAGATAAGGATCCATTTCTGGGACAGAACTGTATTTTTAAAATCTTTTTTTTTTCTTGAAATGGATATGTATAAATAAAGTAAATGGAACACAGGATAACGTTTTTCTATTTATTTGTAACTCACATCATTCTGGAAAGCATTTGAAGCTTTATTCCAAACAGAATTAGAAGCAAACACAGTAAGAGTTGAGATTTATGATATGCTCATATGGTTTTAATTTTGGCCATAGGCCAGTTTTGAGCTATTACAGAAAGAACTTCCAGTGTAATTCATGATACATGGTATTTCCTTTTACTCTAGCAGTCATTCTTAAACAGAAATGTCAGTGTTTGCTAATGAAGAAATTAAATTTCTTTGGTTACAATTACGCCTCTATTAACAAAAAGGGGCATGTTCCTACAACTCACACGGTTGTCAAATACTTCATTACTACCCCGAGTTGTAACACTCTCTACAGGGGAGGACAAGGAGTATTTGAGCAAACTAGAAAAAGAGAGTTACAGGATGAAAATTATCAGTTGTGCCAGAAAACACAAAGTGACTCTTTGTAGGAATTAACATTCTTTAAACACATACCACATATCGATCAACAACCCATGCCCACCACAGCTTTGATAGACAGCAGGGCAGCAGACAAGGCCAGCCATGGCTTTTATGGCTGCAGTTGGCCACCCTCTTGAAAAAGATCAGCAGGGGTAAATGGCTTTGCCTGGAAGAAGAGTATCTAGAGGTGCAAAGCAAGTCTTCTACAGAACTGTTAAAACAGGTCGACTGACTTGAATGGCTTGATATGACATCACTGAAGTCACTGAAGCAGGAAAGGACCTTAGAGGTCTCTGCCCCTCGAAGAAGACCTTGTCTGTATGTAGAAGACAGCAGAACACAGTCCAAACTCCTTTACAATGATCTACTTTCAAGGCCTCACCTGATCTGGCCCTCTGCCCTCTCTCACCTCAACAACTACCACTCTCCTCTTACTCATTTGGTTCAAGCTACACTGGCCCTCCTAACGTTGCCTGAACAAGCTAAGCTCTCTACTGGATCAGGGCCCTTGCCCTTGCTATCCTTCTGCCTCTTTCTCCAGATTATCCACAAGGCTAACTCCCTCACTCCATTTAGGTCTCTGTTCAAATTTACCCTTGTTGTTGAGGTGTTCTTTGATTATTCCCTCTAAATGGCAGGCTGGTCCTGATTCGTCCATCATCTTTTTTTCAAGCATTATTTTTCTTCACAGCATTTATGTCTGCGTAAAATTACATAGTGTTTTTTATTTACTTGTTTACCGCAGGTCTTCGGCATTAGAATATAAGCTTCAGAAGGGCAAGGCTCTGTATCCTCAGTCCCACACATAGCAGTCATTATGGAGAACTAACATTTAAATCCTCTGAACCTTAGTTTTCTCATCTGTACCATGGAGGTCACAATAGTAAGCAACCTCATAGAGGTGTTGTGCTGATTAAACAGGTTAATAATACATGTAAATCATTTACTAGTTCCTAGTGCTCAATAAGAGGCAGCTCTTTGTCAACGTTTGTTGAGGGTCTCACTTCCACAACTGAGACTAGGACCCAGAATTTCCATGCTAGTTAACATTATATCACTCTAAAAACATGGCAAAAAATGCGGTCCCAGAGAGAACCAGAATCTCAGCCACCCAGGTTTGAGCCACATCCTCCAGATAAAATAGGATGTAATGATCCTTTATTCCTCCCAGAGCCCTGTAAAGGAGATCTCCTGAGGCAAACCCTCTAAGGGTCCCACAGATGCACTCACAGACACACTCAGACACAGGTGGTTTCTCTAACTTCCTAGAGAAAAATGTAACCAAAACATTGGTCCTACTACCAATAAATATTTATTGAGAATCTACTAAGAGCCAGGCCCTAGGGATAAATATAGACACGGATGGTCTCTGTTCTCATGGAGCTAAATGTGACACCATGTTCAAAAATCCATTTAATCAGCTACTTGAACTGTAGGGGAAAAGGTTTTTTGTTTTTTTTTTCTGGGATCATATAAACAGAAGCCCATTTTTCTTCAAGATGTGAAATAAAAACAAACCTTTAGAACCTAAATAGGACATAATCTTGTGTAAAAATCTACTTGTTATCTGGAGGCTTTCAATCTACCCAGTGTACCTAGAATAATGCCCTTCAAACTCTGTTATCCACAGTAAGAAGTACAGTTTATATAGCATGCCACTCTTATGTTTATAACTAACGTAGAAATTTGCAAAGTATTTATCCTTAATACATGTCATATATTATTTTTTTAATTTCATTAAAAAAATGTTCCTCATACCTCAGTAAATTGTTGTGTTCTGCAATTTAATTTAAACAAAAGAGAAAAGGAGAGAAAAATGGACACAGCACACTATTAGGTTAAGTGAGAGGCACCAAACATGCATGGAAACAAATCGTACCTGAGGCAGAAGACCCAAGTCTTCAGTCCCAGCTTTGCCTAAAGCCTCATGACCACGTGTCTGCTGTCAAATTAGAATATGTAAATTATGTGTTTTCCTAATTCGTCATGGGGCAGACGATTTCACAGATCGATGGGTTTCCCCATCCACAGATATGCTGCTCTATTCTGAGCTATAAACCTGGACGTGTGCTCACGTCTGTACTCTAGGGTGCATACCGCACCAGAAGAAAAGACAGAAAAGCAACTCCTGCACACCTCCACCTCCACCATCTCTGAGACCCCTGACACAAAGGGAACATTCTTGCTCAGACGCTGACTCTGAAGCAATCTGTCTGGGCTAAAATCTAAGCATCACCACTTTGCTAACTATATGACCTTGGGCAAGTTACTTAACCTCTCTGGCTAGATTTCCTCATATGAAAACAGGATAAAAATGAAACTGCCTCATAAGGTTGTAAGATTAAATTCGTTACCGTATGCTTGCTTGGCACATAACAAGCGCTCTATCAGTGTTTGCTATTATTCTTAGCACACATCACACACCAACCAAAATCCCCTCTGCCTAAAAACATTAAAGCAGTGGTTTTAGGTGTCATTAAAAGTTCCTTCAGTTCTTAGCAAATAACTTGAGCAGAATATTTCAGGAAATACAACTGACCTACTGAATACTACTAAATAAGTGATGCTTTAATAAGTAGGTCTATGTTGTCTTTTACAACCAATGCTTCTATGTAGGAGATAGAAGGCCTACTTGCAAATGAGAGCCCTGTGCATTCCTGCAGTCCTCACATTAAAACAACAAAACACATTACCACTACTACTACCCTTTTAAAGCCATGAGGACTATTTGCTTGGAGCTGAAAAATGCAAAATAAACACATCTTTTGCTCAAGCAGAAAATTTTGTTACTCAAAATTCTCAAAATCTTTGTCTTTAAAAAATACATTTAAGTGGATTTATTTTGTCTATTCTGCTTATATAAATATCAATTGTATCACTCTTTCAAAGCATACTTCATACTTTATGGGATTTCTGAATGGCTCTGAATGGTTCTCCAAAACTGACTGGTATTACTTCTATGCAAACACAGAAGTTACCATCAAGTGCTACTTCAACTTTACTACAAGTTGAAGGTAGATCTCTGGCATATTCAATTGAAGTATAATAGCCAAATGCCCAGAATGTTAATGATTCTCCTCTTCTTGCCCCAACTAATAATTCCAGAGCAAAAACTCTAATTCAAGTCCATTTCCTTTTCTTCTGATGTGATATATTTTATCAAAATCATCAGTATTCTTTAATCAATACATTAAAATTCTCATATTTCTATAGTTAAAACTGTATTACTTTTCTCAATTGAAAGAATTCAGGCTATTATTTCAGTACCCTGCAATGTATTGAAGAGGACTGGTAAACAATGTCCCCTTGATTTAAAATTGGAAAAAACAGGAGACTCTAAAAATTGCGTCAGTATACTTAATCAATCTTAGAATATTTATATTTTCTTCTCCAGTGGTCAATAATAATTTCCAGGGAATACAGCGATTTTCAAAAACCACTTATTTAACACATGGGGGGCTTATTTCATCAGAAAGAATGATAGTTAGGTTAAAAGTTTTCAACCTAATTTTAGTTTTCACATCTGGACATTAATAGTTGTCTTTTTCTTTAACCATGGTACATATTCTTTTTTGTTAACCTAGTTTAGTGTTTCAGCACACACAGTGAGTGAAAACATTACCATCTTTTACAGAGCTTCTCAAGTTTACCTTCTTTTCCATCATATAGTCCTTACTCTTTTTTAACGGACAGATAGGTAAAGGAAAAAAAAAAAAACCTTAAAAAAATTGTTTTGGTTTTAATACTAGTAAAAATAAAATCCAAAATCTAACCGAAGGAAGTCACAACAAGCATTCTATAATATAAACAGACAGTATCCACATAGTTTATTTCTCACAGTTCTTCTGACAAATGAACATTATTCAAGAACATACTGTATACACAGATAAGAAGAAACATACAAAATGTTTTAAATGATGCACAACAAAATCCAGCAGTATAAAAGAATGCATGTGAACTCTTGCTCACTGCACAGACTAAATTTAATCACTTGTTTAAATAGTAATAAAAATACAATCTTTTATGGATCTTGTGCAGACTACAAAAGAGGGAAATTATTACCATATATATGATTTTTCTATTAGGCAGTTTTCTTCTATGAGTTGCACTGACAACTCCAAATACAGAGGCAGAAGGCTGTGTATTTTAAAGGAATTAATGTTGTGAATTAGAGACTTTACACGGTTACTACCACTGGCACTTTTCACCATAGTTTGTACACATCACATGATCATCTTATATAACATTACATTTAAAAAATATATCTGAGTGACAATTTTATAACATTCACACACCATGAGTTGGTTAAGGAAGCAATGCCACAGTTGCCTCCTGTAGTGCTTCACTGTTGGTAATAAGGACAGTTCATTGTGGTTAAAAGAAATTAGACATCAACATGGTTAAGCAGCTCCAATTTACTAAAGGCCATCAGCGGCCATCACTGGGACAGTGAGTTCTTTTAAAGTGTATATATCCTAGAAGCAAACACCATCATTGGTTAAAACTTTGTCTAAGGAAGTCAGTTTCTGTGCTGGAAACTATTTTCACAAAACTGAAAGCTACTAAACTGTTTTAATATAAATACTTTGTCTTCTCATTAGCATATTTATGACCAAGTTCTTTGAAACCTTTGGAATTTACTCTCTCTTTAATATGTGCTCTCATTTCCATCTCACCCATTTAAGATCACCACCTAAAAGGCTTTAAGGTGGTGGTGCGAATTTCACCAGGGAAACCCTTTTGCTCACCAGGAATGTTCAGCTGCTGAACAGTGATCTAGAGCCACAACGGTGCAGAGCTGTTGACGAGAACACTCAGGAAGCTGTCATGCTGTGAGTGTCATTTCAGGGAAAGTAGAGAATCTTTCCAAACTGTGCACATAATTCACAATGATACCATTGCTATGTGTTGAAGAGGACTAGTATATGATGTTCTCTTCCATGTCATCTGTTTGCTGGAAAGTAGTTTGGGTCAAGGTAATTATAACTGGTGCCCTGGGACACACAGTAGTCTCTGTCTAAGAATGTCTCTGACCTATAAACAGGTTCTAGTTGGTGATCTTCCTTGTGAATATCTGTTTCATGAAGGCTGAAAAGAAAACACACACACACACACACACACACACACACACAAACACATCATTACATGGCATTGGATGCATTTTGGTCTAGACATTATCAAACTTCCTCACAGCTCTACCTGTTTAAATCCATTAATCTCTCAAAATCTCTAATGGAAAGTTACTTGAGATATGGTGTCATTAAGGAAAATTTCTTAATTGTCTAGAACAACAAAGTTCAACCCATTAAATGTGGTGATTTTCTAAGCAGTTTAGAAATTAAACTCACTAGTGTCTGAGAAGCTCTTGTCAAAATTTAAGACTTACAATGATAGATAACACTTACCAGTCTGAACAAGAATCACAGAAATCCAAAGACATTTCTGGAGGACAATCCTGGCAGTGCCACCGAACACCCTGGATAGGTTCTATGCCACAGTTATCACACTATTAAAGATTCAGAGAGAAGAAGTATTAAACTATATTGTTCTCAAGCTTTCTTTTTTCCTGCTGGGCAACACATAATGTGAACATAGACATTCTCTCCTCTCTCCCCATGCACAAGATAGTGGGATAACACAAAAAATGGTTATAAGTTAGGCACAATTTCTAGCAAACTAGCTGAAACTCTATCCATTCAAGATTGAGCTACAATACAGATGGGTGAGAGGAACATCATAATATGCTTTAATTTATTTTTAAAAATCTTATGTAAATCATCTGCAAACTTGGGCATTTGATTATTAGTAGCTATTGACTTGAAAGGTACCTCAGACCCGTGTACAATGACTGGGATTTAGAACCACTGACTTAATACCATTGTTAAAGCTATCCAAATATGTTACAGAACTATTTAAAACAGGATACCACAGCTAACATAAACCCAACTGAACACAAGATCCTCTCTGAACTTTCACCTTACTGAGTTACTTTCCAAAGCCTTGAAGGCTCCTAATAACCAACGACCACCATGAAGAAAAGGCAAATTTAGCTATTTCTCAGTGTTGTGGCAGTGTGGCAGCCCTCGGTGTGTTCTGCGCAATCTTGGAAATCAAAGTAAATCTCATTTCTAGTTTCTTTGATCATCAGGCCAACTAGAGTGGCTGGCAGACTGGCAAACAAGCCACAGCTGGGTCTTACAACAAAATTATGAGAAGTGGAGAGAGTTTCTTCCTGGAAAGACACAGCTGTCAATTAGGAAAATCTCTAAATGGAGAAGCAGGACCACTGAAAGATCTAGAAAAGAAAATCATTTAATATATTCTGGCTAACAGCCACTCCAGAGGACCAGAGGTATAAGAATTTTGTTTTAAATTTATTAAGTCACAGCACACATCAGTATTTTTATGTATACCACTACCAGCAAGTCTGTAGTTCATGTTCTCAATTTTATTTCCTCCAATCCCACCAAGTATAGCCAGTTCTAACATCTAAGGTGTTCTCAAACCTGTCAATCTCTCTATTTCTACAGCCACCAGTCAAGTTCAGGACATTCTCATCTTTTGTCTAAATTAATGAAGAGAATCTCCAACTAGTCTCCCTGCCCTCAGCCTTGCTTTCTTCCTATCCATTCTCCATACTAATGCCAGAATGATCTTTTTCCCCCTTCACTTAATTTTTTTTCAATTACATAAAAAATATACATGAACAAATTATTATTTAAAGAATTTAACAATACTGTAGTCAGAATTAAGAGTTATCCACTCTAAACCCACTGCCTTCCTAAGGGTTGTATTGTTTAAGAAAATAGAATGATCTTTCCAAAATGCAAATTTCATGTTACTCTGCTTAAAATCCTTCAAAGTTTCTCCAACATTTTAGAAGAGTTTAAACTCCTTAGCAAAATTTCCAAGGCAACTAAATAGCCTCTCACTGCTCTCCAGTATGCACACTAGTCACACTCAACTAATTCACTCATTTAACTTCGCTAAATCACTTATGAGATGAAAACAGAATAGGGAAGGATGTGAGTTCATCTTGTTTACTGCTAAATCCCTAGCACTTAGCAAAGTGCCTGGAACATAAATGGATATCTCAAAATTTTGTGGCATGAATAAATGTATTTCTACTAGCCCCTCAAAAAACAGCAGAGATAACTGAATCTGAAAGGGGAAAAGAAATTTCTGGTCCATGAACAACAGCAACAACAAAAGAAATAGCTCTATGGATGAATGGACAAAGAAAATGTGTTCTCTCTCTATATATATATATACACACACACACACAATGGAATATTATTCAGCCATAAAACAGAAAGAAATCCTGCCATTTGTGACAACATGGATGAAACCTAAGGACATTACGCTAAGTGAAATATATCAGACACAGAAAGACAAATACTATATGATCTCGCTTAAATGTAGAATCCAAAAAAGTTAAATTCACAGAAGCAAAGAATTAGAAGGGAGGTTGCTGAGGGTTGCCAGGGGCTGGGTGGGGTGGGGGGAGGTAGTGGTGGGCGTGGTGTCATTGGTCAAAGGGTACAAACTTTCAGTTATAAGATGAATAAGTTCTGGAGGTCTAATGTACAACGCGGTAATTATAGTTAATAATACTGCATTGCATACTTGAAATTTGCTGAGAGAGCAGATGTTAAGTGTTCTTATCTCAAAAAAAAAAAAGACAACTATGCGAGGTGAATTTTTTTTATATCTTAAATTTTTTGTACACAAATATGTACAGTTTTTAGTTGTCAGTTATATCTCAGTAAATTTGGGGTGGGGAAATAGCTAGAAAAACCTCTCATCTCATATATTACCTCAAAGTATACCTGTATATTTTTCTTCTCTATCTCTAATGAATCATAAATCTCTTGACACCAGTAACTGTGGCACACTACTTTGTATAAATGAACAGGACAAGAGCTAAACTTACTTTTATCTGTGTGCTTGAAAGTCGTGGAGCTTAAAGCTCCGAAAACCACCTTAAATATATCCTATCACCCTTTCAAAAATTAAATGAATAGAAGAATTAAATAGAATTTACCTTGAAGCCCACATGTTGCACAAATCCACTTTCAGCTTGCATTTGCTGAAGTTTCTGTTTTTTTAACTTTTTAAACTGTAATAGTTCCTTATATTCAGGTAAATTCCTATACATAATAGGAATACTTTCTTCATCCTATTGAAAAAAACAAAACTGTTAGTTTCATAATTAAAATGAACTAGTATAAGAAATACTGATAAAGAGTATTTTTCTATTGACAAGATATTTTCCACATTTAAGAGACCCTTGGGTTTCCCTGGTGGCGCAGTGGTTGAGAGTCCGCCTGCCGATGCAGGGGACACGGGTTCGTGCCCCGGTCCGGGAAGATCCCACATGCCGCAGAGCGGCTGGGCCCGTGAGCCAATAGCCGCTGAGCCTGTGCGTCCGGAGCCTGTGCTCCGCAACGGGAGAGGCCAAAGAGACCCTCAACCTTTTAGGGCTCACAGAAAATCAGCGCTGCTATCAGCAATATTTTAGACTAATACTTCTGGAGGGCTTCTTTTTTTTTTTTTTTTTTTTTTTTTGCAGTACGCGGGCCTCTCACTGTTGTGGCTTCTCCCCTTGCGGAGCACAGGCTCCGGACGCACAGGCTCAGCGGCCATGGCTCACGGGCCCAGCCACTCCGCGGCATGTGGGATCTTCCCGGACCGGGGCACGAACCCACGTCCCCTGCATTAGCAGGCAGACTCTCAATCACTGCGCCACCAGGGAAGCCCTATTTTCCCAATTTATTTGTGCTCTGCCACCCAGGATCCATTTCTTCCCTTTGCTACCTCATGACTGATCCCATGGTCACTGATTTCCACAACCCTCCTAAAAGCATCCCCAATTCATTAATCCCATGTTCCATCAATTCTCAATCCTGGACCAGACAACCCCTGCACCTCCCGTTCCTCCTGCTCTCCATGTTACGTATTCTTAACTACTATATTTATATTATATCAAGGAAACTGATGTTTATAGAAATTATAACATATGCCCAAGCTTACATAGTTAATTAGTTAAAGAGTCAAGTGATTTGAACCCAGATTTGTCCATATAACTAACCCCTTACACACCTAGCAGCCCAAGGCCTAAACCTAAGTGTTATCCTTAATTTTATACTGTCATATCTAATAAAACATAATTCTGTCACTATTTAATACTACCTAAAATCTCTCTCAAATCAGTCCTCTATAGTATCCACTCCCTCCTCTGTCTCACTATTGCTAAAAATGGCTTCCTCGCTATCTACAGTGTCAAGCCCAAAGGCCTCAGCTGGATAATGATTCTTTACAATCTCACACTTCACCTACCTTATCTCCCACTATCTTTCATCCATTTCAAATTCTTGTCAACTAAAGATGTTAAATTATAGCTACTGCCTTCCTATGTTACCCCTGAGAAAGACAACATAAATAATGTAATAAATACGTAATACCAATAAACATGATGTAACCCAAATAATTAATGTAGTAAGAAATTTTATAATAAAATGTATTAAATTTAGATATTTTAGGCAAATACAAAGAATGCAAACTGCTAAATTTTTTAATTTGCATTTTAAGTCTAAGGGTATTATTAAATTTGGTCAACAAGATTAAGTTAGATATATGTATACATATAGCTGATTCACTCTTATACAGCAGAAATGAACACATTGTTAAGCAATTATACTCCAATAAAGATGTTTAAAAAAAAAAGTTAAATCACCTCACACCCACTAAGATGGCTACTATCAAAATTAACAAATAGTAATAATAATAATAAGTGTTGGCAAGGATGTAGAGAAATTGAAACTTTTGTACACTGTTGATGAGAATATAAAATGTTCTAGCCATTACTGAAAATAGTACTGTGGTTCCTCAAAAAATGAAACAGAATTACCATATGATCCAGCAATTCCACTTCTGGGTATATACCCAAAAGAATTTGAGAGCAGAGACTCTAACAGATATTTGTACACCCGTGTTCACAGCAGCATTAGTCACAACAGCCAAAAGGTAGAAGCAACCCAAGTGTCCACTGACAGAAGAATGGATAAATAAAATGTGGTATGCACACTCAATGGAATATTATTTGGCTGTAAAAGTGGAAATTGTGACACGTTACATGATGGATGAACCTTGATGACATTATGCTAAGTGATATAAGCCAGTCACAAAAGGACAAAAACTGTATGATTCTACCTATATGAGGTACCCAGAGTAGTCAAACTCAAAGAGACGGAAAGTAGAATGGTAGTTGCCAGGAGCTAGAAGGAGGAGGGAATAGCGAGATGATGTTTACTGGATGCAGAGTTTCAGTTTTGCAAGACATAAAGAGTTCTGGAGATTCGCTGCACAATAAGGTAAATGTACTTTAACACCACTGAACTGTACACTCAAGACTGGCTGAGATGGTCAATTTTCTGTTATGGGTATTCAGCACAATTAAAAATTAAAATTCCATACTATTCAGCCATCAAAAAAAAAGATAAAATCTTGCCAGCTGTGGCAACAAGGATGGACTTTGAGGAAACTGATGCAAAGTGAAATAAGTCAGAGGAGAAAGACAAGTACCGAGATTTCACTCTTATGTTGAATATTAAAAAAACATAAAATAAACAAACAAACAAATTAAAACAAAAACACACACAGGTACAGAGAACAGATTGGTGTTCTTTCCACAGAGGGGAAGAGTGGTAGGGGGAGGGAGAGATGGGTAGAGGGGGTCAAATGTATGGTGATGGATACAAACTAGAATTTTTGGTGGTGAGCACACTGTAGTGCATATATATTAGTTGAATTACAATGCTGTACACATGAAACATATAATGTTATAAACCAATGTTACTTTAAAATGAAAAAACAAACAAATATTTTTAAAATGCTCACCCATAAACAGATTTCCTAGTTATAATCATTTTAAATTTACTTAAAGGAGAAATACTATGACCAATTTCAAGGGGGTCTAAATGGTATACAGATTGTCTCTCTAGCTACTGCTTTTCTGAAAAGAGAAACTGAAATCTATAAATTTTACACTAGATGATTCATAAATATACATTTAAATAGCTATTTTAAAGTAATCAGAATGATGTGAACTGGTGCTCATTTAAAAATAAATAAATAAAATCAACCAAACAAAAGCTAAATCAAATTCAACCACCTATACTATACTATATTTTGCCAATTTTCTCAAAATGTACTTCTTTTAAGCATCCCATCATCACTCCTCACCTAGCTCAGTTTTATTCATCCTTCAATGGCCAACTTGACTATCACTTCCTTGGGTCTTCCACTTAAACTCTCAATCTGAATTAAGTACCTCTAAAATAATTACAATGACACATACTTTTGAAGCATTTTTAAAATTTTGTAATTTATTGATGTGATTACACATTTATCTCCTCCCACAAAACTAAGATTTATGAGAACCCCAAGATCATAGATATTTTATTCATAACTATGGAGCTGACCTCTAGCAGAGCCTGTTACATATTAAGTGTAAATAAACATTTCTCAAATGAGTAATTCTAATAGTCACAAAATACAAAATTACACACAAATGCCATATCTTAAGACACAGCAGAATCTAGCTGTTTTTCAAAAAGACAAGTTTAAAAAGAAAAAAAAAATTTAAGAATACAGTCATTTTACAGTAGTTTCATACCAAAGTACACAATCAGTGTTTGATTAACCTAGAAACAGAACAAAGGAGACTTATTTTTATCTGCTGACTTTTCATTAAAATCTCCTTTTCCGGTTACCATATATAATCAAAGTACTAAGAAAGATATAAGGCAATCTTCATGTCCTTTAAGCAAGGAATCAGAATCATGTTACTTATTGAGGAAGAATTTTAGCATAGTAAAATAAAAAATATTAACAGCAATAAAAAGGAATCTCTGAATGTAAAGTAAAATGAAATGAATTAACCTAAAATAGCATCCAGTTGATAACAACACAGAGAGGAATTAGTCCAAGAGGATTTAAAAAGTATAATTTGACTTTATTTCTGTAGTTGGGTATATCCTAAGGCAAAAACAGTGCTACCCGGGGCTTCCCTGGTGGCGCAATGGTTGAGTGTCCACCTGCTGATGCAGGGGACATGGGTTCATGCCCTGGTCTGCGAAGATTCCACATGCCGTGGAGCGGCTGGGACCGTGAGCCATGGCCGCTGAGCCTGAGCATCTGGAGCCTGTGCTCTGCAAAAACAGTGCTACCCAAAAAACCTGTTTTCAGGATCATACTGTTGATGGTAGTGTTAGTATTATAAAATTCTGAGACTACTGTGGGCAGTGTGAGACAAAGAAAGTAAGCATTATGTTGATGTCACTGATAACTGGAATTTTCAGCACGGGAGAAAAATGATACATATTAAAGATCAAAATGGGTTAAGTAAAATTCCCACAGTCTTTAAGTTGAATTTGAAATAAAATGATGAATTTATGACGTCTTTTAATTTTAACAAATATATAACATATTTCTCAGCTCTGTCCACTATATAGGCTTAGATACAATGATCAATCCAGTAGCAAGTAACATCCTGTATCAGGATAGAGCCTCCAAATACCATTTCTCAATAAAAGAAAGCAGAACTGACTCCAGGTCTGAAGCAGGAAATATACAAGATGAGCCTGGAATTTCCTTGTCCTACCGGACAGTAAGAAAGCTATAAAAGATTACTAGAGTCTTGTCAAAAGAACTCAAAATCCAGCTTGAATAGGTTACAACCAACCAATGGGCCAATTTGTACACTAATAAAGACAATAATATCAATGCACTGAAACACATTAAATATATTTTAAGTCCAACAATTCATAAGAATACAAAAATTTTAAAACCTCATGAGTCAATCTGGAGGATATCAGAGAACAAACTCATTATTTTAAAAACACGAAAATAAAGGGAAGAATCAAGCAGTTATGCTGCGTTTTCTGTATGTAACTTAGGATAATCAAATAGTTGATGGGGGGGTTACTTTGTGAATATTCTATCAAATAAATGAAGAAAGAATTTTACTATTTTGTAACATCTAATGAGTTAATGGATCTAAGCAACAATGTATGCTATGTCAAACTGATAAAAGTATACATGAAGTAGTCCTGCCCACCCTAACAAACAAAAAAACAAATAAACCTGAATCTGATCAGTTATCTAGACCTATCAATTTATAGGAGATTCAGGGAACAGAGGAACAGATTAAATGACACCAAGGAGATACAAACAACAAAATCCACACTGAGGTAAATTCTACAAGACAAATAACCCAGTTTTTCAACAAAACAAATGTGAGAGGGGAAAACAGAAGAGAGAGAAAAGGGCGGCAGGGGGGAGGCACTACTGCAATTTATGACTGGGGAAATGTGAATTGACTGTATATCTGGATTATATAAAGAAGTACCTTTTAATAAACATGATAATGATATTTTGTAATGTCTGGAACTTGCTCCAAAATAATCCCAGACAGAAAGTTGGGTGGGTAGGAAGTACAGATGAAAATAAGATTGCCACAAACTGATAACTGTTAAAGCTGAATAATGGGTGCACATGGGTTTATTTTTGTATATGCTTGAAAGTTTCTTCATAAAAACATTTTTAAAGCCCACTGTAAAACAAGTTTGACTAGTTAATTAAAAGAAAAGAAAGCAATATTCTCTGAAGAATAGGAATAATTAGGAAATCCTGGTGCTCCCATTCTGTATCCTGATCTGTATAATACATAGATAAAGATAGATAGATAGATAGATAGACAGACATATATATAGTATAAATAGATAACTTACTGATGCCTCCTCCATAGCAGTGTTCATGTGGCTACGAAAACAGGATCGGTCATCATCTTCATCCATATACACTGGTGGTTCATGGGAAGTCATGAAAGTGGAAGGTTTAAAGAGATGCTTATTAAGGGGGTGCTGTCGTCTGCTTGTTGAAGACTAAGTGAGAAAACAAATTTTTAATTGGGATAGTGGACAATCATTAAAAGAATCAAAAATATAAATGCTACTTCCTGCAAATCTGCCTGATCAGAAGGACTGCACCTCTACCCTTCAGCATACTCTTATGTGGTTGCTTTTTCTATTTTATCTGGATTTTTAAAAAGACAACAAGCCTGAAATAAAAACAAACCAAACCAACAAACAGAAATGTAGGCAGAATACCTACGTGGAGTATAATGGACCATATGCTCATTACGTAGCTTATATTTGTATCCCCAACATTTATTACACTCTTGGCATTCACATGCTGAGCTCCTCTTAAGGTCATCTTACAGATGATCAAGGAGGATGAAGTTAGCCAAAGCCAGATATAAAACTATCAAGTAAAAAGAAAATTTCCCCAACACGATGAATGTCTGAAAATAGTATCTAACACTGATTGACTGCTTACTCTTTGTCAATGTCACTTAGCCCTCAAAACAGTCCTGTAAAGTAGTTATTATCACTTCTAATTTAAAGGTGAAAAAACGGAGGCATGAGGAGGTTAACTTTCTTGTTCAAGGTACTGCAGCTAGGCAGTGGTAGAATCAAGATTATAAAATAGGCCTCTGTGGAGCCAAAGGCCTCCCTTTGAACCCCTATGCAGACTTCCTCTCTTCACTAACAGCACCGCCACAAAGAATAATCTCAGCCACATAGAGAACCATCATTTCATTTCAAAATTCAAACTCTAACCATGTCAGGACTTCCCTGGTGGCACAGTGGTTAAGAATCCGCCTGCCAATGCAGGTGACACAGGTTCAAGCCCTGGTCCGGGAAGATTCCACATGCCGCGAAGCAACTAAGCCCGTGCGCCACAACTACTGAGCCTGCTCTCTAGAGCCCATGAGCCACAACTACTGAACCCGCATACCACAACTGCGGAAGCCCACACTCCTAGAGCCTGTGCTCCGCAAGAAGAGAAGACACAGCAATGAGAAGCCCGCGCACCACAACGAAGAGTAGCCCCCCGCTCACCGCAACTAGAGAAAGCCTGTGTGCAGCAGCAAAGACCCAACACAGCCAAAACTAAAATAAATTAATTAATTAATTAATTAAATTTATTTAAAACAAAACAAAACAAAAAACCTCTAACCACGTCTATGACTGGGCTAGATCTCTGCAGTCAAAATGTCTGTTAACTTAAAATTCAGTGCACCCAAAGAAGGGAGCACATTTAGGTTTCTTTAGTATTCCTTTTGTTATCATCGTCTAGTCTTAGTGGTGAAAACATAAGGTGCACAACACATCTAAAGATAACCTAGAAATCACGAAAATTAAAGCTGTTAAGTTAAATGGTGGTTATCAAAGTTCCAACATTCTGAAGTTACAGGATGAACTCTACAAATCTAAATAGATAATACTATATTTGGGGAGAAAAAATCCAAAATATTTAAAACATCTGACAAATTAAAACAAGCTTCCATAGCTTGATAAAAAGAATAAGAACAAAATTTTTAAAACATGGAGGTATATAGACAATATTCTTAATGTAAAACAGTCAGCTTCACTAAGGAAGGGTAACAGCATTAGATCGGCTCCTAGCTTCTCTTTAGGTGAACGGTGGCAGTTGCGGGGGAGTGGAAGTACTCAGATGATTTACCAAGTAAATGAAAGAAGGCCAATGATGTGCTTTATTTTTTTTGCAATTAAAGCAAAAAATTGGCTATAATTCTATGCAGTGTTCTATGTAGGAGAGGGACAGTAGCTTTTTCACTGTACAGAGCAGCAGAGAACAGTGGAAAAGGCTTAGGTGCAGAATCAGAAGATCAATGATTCCCAGACTTACCAGCTACGTGACTAGACAATTTACTCAATGTACTTAGTTTTCTCATCTATAAAAAGGTTGTAGAACAGTACCTAGCCCAGAGCATTCAACAGTAAGAACAAAAGCTATCTATTAATATTATCATGAGTAAAGTGAAGGTGATACTACCTACACTTTTAGAATTACAGTGAGGATTAAATATCTTAACAAATATTTCTAACCTTGGATTTATATAATATATGTATAAAACAGAAATTGATTATATTTATTAAAGAATCAAACACCCTAAAAACTTTAACATCACAAAGGCCTTTTTGACATACATACAATCTAATATCTTTCAAATAGCACTCATTCACATAAACTAACCTACTCCTAAGAAAATAATGAATAATCGTCATTGAAACTCACTGAGTAGCAATAATGGAATCCTACCATATATAAGAAAATGTTTAGAGTGAGTCAAATTTAAAAAATAAAATAACCCTGTTCTGATAAATATATAAACTTTTACACAGGAACTCTGACTTTGATGAATTTAATCTGAGATCTAAGGTTTACTTTTACCTATTTTCTTTTTACCTTTTTGGAGTATATATATAAGTTTGGTGTTCTGCCTGGGACTGGAATGCCAGCTTTAGTTAGTTTTATGAAATACTTCTGCACTCGGCTGGCAACCTAAGGAAACATGACAAGCCTTTTAACGTAATAAATGACAAGACATGCAGTACCAGAATAGTTTTTTAAAATAGTTTTTAAAACATACATGTGTATCTTAATGAATAGTAACAACTTAAAATCTACCATAAATCTAGAAATAATTTTAAATTGCCACCAAAGACACTTATGTTTTAAAATAGAGACAAAAAAACTGTTAAAATAAATTAAATCTGTTTGATTCCAAAGCTAAACACAGTTTCAACTTGTGAACACAAGTGCTTGCAGCATAAAAACACATCTATTAATATCAATGAGAATGTGAAGGAGAAAACTGACAGATATTTTTTTAGAAAGACAATCAGGGAATACTGACTAAGGCACGATCACAAATCTATTAGCACAGTCTAACCAAAAAGCACAAACTGGTGCACTCATTAAACATTCAAGAGACACCAAGTCCATTACTTTTTTATTTTTAAGTAATGATCCAAAGCAGAATTATCTCAGAGTTGTTTCTAAAATCAACAGAAAAATACACAATTTTCTTTTTTAAAACTCCACATACTATAGCACTGTGTAGCTAAATATGAAGGGGCAGGTCTACTGATTTTAGCTTCACTGTCCTTCATTTAAAAAACCATCAGAAACATGCCAACAATATGGGGCTATCTCCTCAATTACCTGCTTTGCTGTCCTATTGCCCAGTTCATCTGCTATCTTCTGCCAGCGTCGAGATTCTACTTCTTCAGGAGGGTATTTCAAGAGTAGTTGTTCAAGCTTTTTCTAAGCCAAACCAAAGACCAAATTTAAGAAAGTTTAATACTGAGTTTCTAAATAAATACATTCACCTTTCATCTTAAACTATAATACTCCCTCCCCAACTTTGGGGGTTAGGTCAACTAGAAATCCTCATGATAGGAAAAATTTCTAGTAAGGAATTTAAGACTTCACAAGAAAAATAAGATTAGAAAATAAACCTATGAAAGACCTTATAAAGATTTTCTATGCACTTCAGTAAAAAAAGGAAAGCACCCCCAACAAAGAAAGTAATTAATTAATATGTTACATATTTTAGTGATTTCCACTGACCACTTTATCTTGCTAGACTATGTTTAGGCTTGCCACTATGGATCTGACAAAACTATGTAAATTCATTTGGATTTAGACAGAATACTAAAAGAGATCTTTTCCTCCTTTGTGTGGTCCTTCATTCAAATATTTAATTTTAATATTCTGACCTATCTCCTAAATTCTCCCATAGTCCTAAGGATGCAAAATAGTCCAAATGTTGGAAATAAAAGTTTCCTGAAGCTTTTTATAAACTGATAAACTCATTATAGCTGTGGGGCTAATCCTCACATGAGATAGAGATGTGTCTCAAACCTTACCCACAAACAATCCTAGCTATGTGCCAAAATGTAAGAGAACACTCTGACCTTGGCTTTGCCAGCTCCCCTCCAAACAAAAACAAGAATTCACTTTGAAGCACAGCTTTACTTGGCTCCAGGTTTTTCTGTCTCACAAAGCTGCATTACAAAAACTTGACTCCATCTGTTTTAATATCTTTTTCAATCCCCTCCCCAAAACCCAGGTTCCTTAATTAAAAATGATCCCCAAAATGGAATTCACATATTCTCAGAATGCAAAATTCTTGAAGTATGCAAAAAGGTATACAGAAACAAGTTTAAATATTTTAAATTCATGGTTAAGAGGGATTACATACAACAATATACACTTTACTCATAATACTGGCTCTAATTTTAACTGCTTTTTTTTTTTTTTTTTTTTTTTAAACCTACACAATTTAGAAATATCTATTACCTGTTCTTCAACAGTCCACAACTGGTTAAATGTTTCAGGTTTGGTATCATCACACAGGCGTCCTCTTATCATCTGCATATAAAACAAGGTTTTTGTCAGAGAGAAAAAACAAAGACTACCCTTTGATATAGCCAAATAAAACACAAATTGTGAAATTTTTAATTAATTTCAAAATATGTGAGTAAATTTATTTTTTTAATGTGTACATAATTTATTGCTTACAAAATGTTTTCATGTTCTTTTATTTCATTTGGTTTTACACTCCTAGCAATCTTGAGATATAGGTGACAGCAACTTCATTTTAAAGAAAAAGAAATGTTTCTTTTTTTTTTAATAATCATTGTTACATTGCTTATATTTTATTTGAATTACCTATCTTTGGTAGATTGTAAATCATCTGAAAACCAAAGAATTCAAATATTTTTAACAAATCCATTTTCCAATTAGTGTCTTGTACCTCAGAAGAGTATTTCCATCCCAATCTTTTAAATTTTTTTTTTTTTTTTTTTTTTTTTGTGGCACACGGGCCTCTCACTGTTGTGGCCTCTCCCACCGCGGAGCACAGGCTTCGGACGCGCAGGCTCAGCGGCCACGGCTCACGGGCCCAGCCGCTCCGCAGCATGTGGGATCCTCCCAGACCGGGGCACGAACCCGTGTCCCCTGCATCGGCAGGCAGACTCCCAACCACTGTGCCACCAGGGAAGCCCCCCCAATCTTTTAAATAAAGCATCACATCCACCCTCACAAAGAAAAATGAAGGAAACAAAGCATGAACACACACCAGGTGCATCTTTCTCCTTTGTTATCTATTTATTCTTTACTTTTGAAATATGAACAGTTTTATTTCTAGCCTAAGGATGTGGGGAAACATCTTGAAGATATCATATGTACTGACTGTTTCGGGCAGTTTTAGAAATAATAATGTACCATATATATTCTTTGCTAACAATGAGGAAATTATACGTGGAATTTTTTCCATTATAATATTTTTAATGTGCTAGTCTTTTTATTTAAGTAATAATAAAGTAATATCCTAAACGTATGTCTTGCTCATAAAATGGAGCCTAATATCAATTTTACTAAAATGTACATAATATTTTTAACTAGTTACACAGCTCAACATACCACTATCTTTATGGCTATTGTTTATTTTAAAGAAATGTTACTTTTTCATTCTGAATCCACATGTTTATTAAAGTTCATCTAACTAACAGCAGCAAGGCCAGGTTACAACCAGCAAATCCTAGTTACATTCCACTACACACAAAGAGCTCTTATTTTTAGAATAAATACTGTATTATGTGTCAGGCACTGAACTGGGCATGTTACATGTACTACTCATATTCCTCACAACAACTCTACAACATAGGGTGATATTAATCACATTTTATATAAGAGGAAACTGCAGCTTGGAGATTTTAATATAGATGACATCTGAAGTTCCACAGCTAGTAAGTGGTGGAGTTATGATTTCAACCCAGCTTTTTCTTAACTTCAAAGTTCATGTTCTCATCATACCTTCAAGTGAAAGACTGCTTGAATTTTAAGAATACAAACCAGCAAAATGTTAAAATGTTTTGTCTACAATTCAAATTTTCCTGCTTTAACACTTTATCCTGCTTACCTGAGGACGACTGTTTGAGCCTTCTGGACCATCACTCAAAGGCAACATAGAGTATGAAAGGGACTCTCCATCCTTCCTAGGATCTAAAGGACTTTTTGGTCTAGCAGGTAAACCTACTAAAAAGAAAACCACATATAGGATTATTAAAGCAAGACTTTGTCAGGTAGTTCTCTAATTAAATTTGTATCATGTAATTTCTTACCTTTATCAAAAACTAGCTTAACTCTCCTAGTATGTCTTTTGCGATTTTTAAATTCTCTTTCAAAGTTCCCAAGGCTATTGGTATATTGGTCCCATACAATCTCGGGCAACTGAACAACTCTCTGTGGATATGGAAGCCCTATATCAGCCTGGTGGGGGAAAAAAATGAAAGTGACAAACTAAGTTTAATTCAAGAAATTATCAACTACAACCAAATTTTCAGATGACTGCAAATCTAAATAATCATCAACTGAGCATTTCTACTCACTTTTTGAATCCAACAGCCAATGAAGTTAATACAGTCTAAACACTAAATGGTAGAAATGATAGCCAAGTAAAGGAAAATGAACTTAACAAAACATAAGCACTAATTTTAGAGGTCTAAAGCTGAACTATATAAACATACTGTTGTTTATCACTAACACACTTTAAACAGAAATAGCAAAGAAAGATTTTTATCTCTAAGAACAGCACATGAAATGTGTTTGACTGAAATATAATAGATATGACTTGATATACAGAATTCATTTTTAATGGACCCATGTGTTCCTGACTTATCCATAAAACTATTAATTATTTTCGCACTATATAACTCAGCACGTGTACAAAAAAACATCACATTTTGAGAATCAAAACTACATCTTTAGTTTACTTGGAATTCAATTACTTTGCCAACCATCTTTAGAGAAGTTAATAGTTGTCATAATTACTAAAACCAGGTCAGTATGATCAATCTTTTTTTTTTTTTTTTTTTTGCTGTACGCTGGCCTCTCACTGTTGTGGCCTCTCCCGTTGCGGAGCACAGGCTCCGGACGCGCAGGCTCAGTGGCCATGGCTCACGGGCCTAGCCACTCCGCAGCATGTGGGATCTTCCCGGAACGGGGCACGAACCCGTGTTCCCTGCATCGGCAGGCAGACTCTCAACCGCTGCGCCACCAGGGAAGCCCATGATCAATCTTTTGATAGGGATTTGGGTTTCATGGGTGGGTGTATTTGTCAGAACTCATATAATGGTAAAATTGGGATTTCTGAATTTCATTGTATGTAAATTTCACCTGAAAAAGTTTTAAAAAAAAATTTAGTTAACGATATGCATTCTGAAGTGTTTTGGTGTTAAGTGTGCATGTCTGCAACTCTGGAATGCATCAAATGCATTCCATCTTGAAATAAGATAGAATGGTGGATGGAAGAATTGCATAAACATACAATCAAGCAAATATAATAAAATGTTAATGGTAGAATCTGGGGGTGGATGTGTGTGCTAACTATACAGTACTTTCCACTTTTTCGTCTACTTAACATTTTTCAAAATAAAACGTTGAGAAAAAAATCAGGTCATAGGGCTTCCCTGGTGGCGCAGTGGTTGAGAGTCCGCCTGCCGATGCAGGGGACACGGGTTCGTGCCCCGGTCCGGGAAGATCCCACATGCCGCGGAGCGGCTAGGCCATGAGTCATGGCCGCTGAGCCTGCACATCCGGAGCCTGTGATATGAACTTGGCAGGCAAAATCCACTTTGTGACACAGAATTCTTAATTTTTATTTTGCTTGTGACATATTATATTAGCACCATCATCATAATAACACATATTAGTCTAAGGTTCAACTTTAGAAAAATTAGAACAGAGTGTCTTTTAAAATAATGATGGTAGTAATATCAAAGAAAGCTAACAAGCCGTAAAGGTTCCCTGCATTCTATATATACCAATATATACCAGTATATAATACCAATACCAATATATAATCCAAGTTTCCAATATATAATATATAATACCAATATATAATCCAATATATAATCCAATATATAATCCAAGTTTCCTTAATTTCAATTAGGAGTTTTTAGATGTCCAGTAAAACAAAGAGATCACATGTCAACAACTTAACTACTCTGGTAAACCTGAAGAAAATAGACAATTTAAGCATACATGAGTTAACACAGAAAAAGTGAAAACTCAAACTTCTAAATTAAATCCAGCAGAAAATTTTCTTTCCAAGGAACATAAGTCTTTTATGATTACCAAAGTATCTGGGATTTAATACACATTTGTACATTTTTGAAAAAATTCTTAAGATAGTCAATATCACATCTCTGTTTCTGAGATAAAGTGAAAAGAAATTCAGTTCTAAACTAAACACAGAAATGGAAAACCAGCAAATAACCAACCACATACGTATCTAGTAAATGTGCATAACTGCATCTTTTTGCCCACCCAAGAACATGAATAAAATGCGATTAAGGTTAAAACACCATCTGTTTTAGCTGAATCAATGATAAGTAAACACTGTAAGTACTGTATCTTTTTGCACCAGCAAATTGTTTCATGACAGCAGTGCAGAATCAATAAACACCTAAGTGGGCCCACTATAACACAGAGGGTACAATAGGGTTCTAAAAACTCTAGAAGGTTTAACAAATCAATATATAGATCCTACGTCTATTATGATATTCAATGTTCTGAAAGCAGAGAAAGGAATGCTTGCCAAGTAAATAACATAACTAGAAAAATCCAAATCCAAACAATAATCATCTAAATAAAATGAAGTCCCCAGGGCTGTTCCCTCAACACCTGGTAGACCACTTCTGTGACTCATTAAAAACTAGTAACTAATAACTAAATTTTTCATACTGAACAGGCTAAATTTTTGTGTTGTTTAAGGTGAAAAAGAGGATTCTTTTTCATAGTTTTTCAGTTTTAATCTTTTCAGACAATGCTGATTAATATTTGCCTCTCAAATTTACTGAATAATTAGTGGGCCCCTAATTCAAGACACATACTATGGCATAAATGCACATCTAGATTATCTCCATGTTTACACACTAAGAAAGTTATAAAAACTTGAATCACTTTCAAGTGGTTAACTGCTTAAATATGAAAGTTATGTTTTAAGGAAAAAATAGAATTATAAGGAATTTTACACTAAAATAAAAGAACATTTCAAAATTAAGTAAAATTTATATACCTCATTCTCATAGACTTGGCAACCATAACCTTAAAGACATTTAAAATATAGTTTTTGTTTGTATCACCATTGTTTTCTATCTCACTACGTTCAGAGTTAGAAAAGTAACTCTAAACTAAGCAGTAAATAAATACTAAAGTATTTTTTCTTTTAGCTTCAACAATCTTGAAGTACTGAAAGCAAAACAGGGAAAATATTTTTAAGATGGGGAAGGACGAAAGTAACAGAAAAAGACTGTAAAAATGGCTAGGAACAGGACATCAAGTTTCTAAACACACATCCAATTAAAGCTCCTAGCTATCTTCATTGAGGTATATTTTATTGTGTGTTTGGTGGGGGTGAAGGAAGGCAGTATTCTGCCTTCAGTAACATGGTTAATTACAGAAGGGGAAAAAAATTAAACATTTAAACAAGTATATAATCATATAAAAAGAATAAACCGAGTTATTACCAAATACATCTCAATAAATCTTAAAAATTGCTCAATATATACCTTCTTCTGGAGTTTTTCCACAAATCCAATGGGATTTTTTAGTGCTTCTCTCTGATGTCTGCCTAAGTTTTCAAGGTCCTGGACTGCTTGAGAACGTTGAGCCTCGAGTACAGCAATCGTCTGTAACAGTCTCTGATAACTACAGAGACAAAAAAAAAAACCACTCACTAAAATTTTCTAGTTACAACAATAAATTAAAAAAGAGTTCAAGCCGTGATCTACTATTAAGTCACACAGTCTTTGTAAGGTTACCTGAAAGAGTTTTAGTAAAACATATTACTGGGAATAAATGACGTCTTCCTGAGTTACGAAGTACCTAGTCAGAAAATAGCAGTTAGAGAAAGCAAAGCCTTATTCTCCCATCTAAAGTTCTTAATTCTTGAACCAGAAGAAGTACAGAAAGTAAGAAAGCAAGCATCTTGACTTTCCAGCAATCCAAGTCAAATTTTTTTTTAAATCGTAAGATTTTTAGCACCAGGAGGGATCACCAAATTCAGTCCCTCTGTTGTACTCTGTTGGAATAAGAAATCTGAGGCAAATTTTCTTGACCAGAGTTACAAGAAACTGTCACATAATTCAGACATGATCTTAGTTGGCATGGTTCTCATTTGCTTTTTCTGTTATACCTCCATTCTAGAGGAAGTTTCCTTCCCTGTCAATTCTTAAGTATTAAACATTTTTACAGAAGAAAGGACTCAAAGATATTTCTTACTTCCCTGCCTATAACAGTCTATTTAGCACAGCTAACATAGAATTTTACCCACACAAACCTACTATCTGTTCATATTCTCCTCCCCCCCACCCCAGTTCAAATTGTCTTGCCTCTCTAATGTCTAATTTCACATATCAATACACATAAGGAAACACATTAGCACAAAAACCCTGAATACTCGAATGCATTTTGCAAAAGAACCAAGAACAAATCACTCCAAGTTCACTTCAAAATAAGTCACTAGGTCTTTAAAATATTAGTGAAGCACAATTTTTCTTTATGGCTTTCAATAAATTTCATTGTTTCCCAACAGACTATAAACTCCATAATGGCAAACACATCTGAAAAGTCCACTGTTTTGTTTATTCAGTGTGCAGCACACTTCCCAACATATAGATGCTCAGTAAATATTCTTTGAATGAACAAATAGACAGATGTTCTGTGCAATCAAAAGTATACTGAAACTTTTAAGTCCGGAAGTTAGCAAACAAGCAGAAATTTCAAGGGTAAAACAATGCAATTTTGATGTTCACAGCCATGGCGTAACTGTAACATGACATTCTCTATTAGAACACCGTTTCAGCCCCCTGCCTAAAACATATTCTTATTCTCAAGTCCCTTGTTAACTAATCCCTGATGAGATGTTTAATAATCAAGGTAAAAACTCCTAACACTGAAGGGTAAGGCTTCTCTCAAGCTAGAGATACTTCATTCAAAAGTTAGAACTGAAAAAAAAAAAAAAAAAAGTTAGAACTGAATTGGAAACCAAGGTCTGTACTAAGTTACTCCTGGATCAGTTACAGAGGTTAAGCCTAAACTCACCTTCACTCTGCCTCTGTTTGCTTTGAGGTGTATGGCATGTACAAACCTTGACCGTGCTGGTGTTTTCTTACCAGGCAGGCTCACTCACGCTCAATCTTAGGGTGATTGTACTGAGTTAGGTAGAACCTAGCCTCTCTATAATACTCTTAATTGCCATATTTCACCTTCAGAATACCTACCCCATGTAGCTGAATAACCAAAGACTTACATGGTGTCTCTGTGATGACTGACCCCTGCTTTAAATAGGACACACTTCTGTATCATCAATATGAAAATGATTATGAGTCTATTAAACTTGCAGCAAACTACTGTAAGCAAGTAACAATTAATGAGGCACAAGTAAGAACAGAGTTATAGGAAAAAACAAGCAGAGGCTTGAAAAAAGTGCTACAGTCAGTCACTGCCACTGGGAAGAAAGGCCTCTATTTGAAGTCAGTAAATTATAACAATTTTTACTGTATGTAAATTATTCCACAATGATTCTGACTTTAAAAAATAATTCCAACAGAGATTACAAGGGAAGTGTAACTCTTCACTCCCTATTTTGCTTCTCTTCAATCAAGATTAAATGATTAGCAAATTGAAAAACCTAATATATACATTGGTAAAGACTTAAAAGTCCAGAATAAGTAAAAAGACTGTAAGAAGATAGTGAATTTAAGTCTTCTAGGCCAGCTAATTTGAATAATTTCCTAGAGTATTCAGAGATTTTACCAATAAGATTATCATACATATCCCTAAGCAGAAATGGAGAAAATAAAAAACTGGCATGACATCTAAAAAACAGTATAATACAGACAAATCTAATTTCAATCCTACCCATCCACTCACTTCACCTCTAAAAGCAAACCACTGGAATCTGACCCAGGCATCAATTGAGGCAAGATTCACCTGTTCATTAATGCAGGCACTATCCTTAAAAGCTTCAGTAATTATCAAAGTAAATCAGGAACAGAGCTTAGGTATAATAGAGGATCTACCACTACACCAGAGAGGGAGTAAAGGAACTGGATGGGAAGGAATGGGGACAGGACTGCCATGTCGTGGGGGATGGAGGATGGGTATGTGAGGGTCCATCATACCATTCTGTCCACTTTTTTGTATGCTTGAAGTTCTCCACAATGAGTTAAAAAGAAAACTCCAATTTGAGTTTAAATTAACCAGTGATGTGGCCACTGTACTCTTCCTGGGCTAATCGGATCATACTTGCTACTGTATTCAGCTCTGCTTTGAGAGACAAACAGGTTCATGACCACACAAGATGGATGGGAGACTATGTAATATGAAATAACAAATAGTGTCAAACATTTACTGAATGTGTACTATATATATTATACAATGTGCAATTAGTCAATTCTCATAATCAACTTACAAGATAGGTACCATTACCCTTATTTCACAGGTAAGTAAACCAAGGCACAGATCATGCCAGCCATTTGTTCCATAATGTGATGTGAGGAATAATTAGCCAAGAAATGGGAACCTGCAATAAAATATTATTTCAATCTTTATGTAACATGCAGTTATGTGGAAAAGAAAATAGACTTGTTTTATAATATAGAAAGGGGCAAACTAGAATCAAATTGTGATAAGGCACAATACGAAGAAAAACCTTCTCTCAGTCAAAACCAATAAAAGATGGTAGGACAGTGCCCAATCACCATAGATGTTCACAGAGATATTTAAAGGAAATTCAAGCATTAAAAAATCCTGAAGGGCTTCCCTGGTGCCGCAGTGGTTGAGAGTCCGCCTGCCGATGCACGGGACACGGGTTCCTGCTCCGGTCCAGGAAGATCCCACATGCCGCGGAGCGGCTGGGCCCGTGAGCCATGGCCGCTGGGCCTGCGCGTCCGGAGCCTGTGCTCCGCAATGGGAGAGGCCACAACAGTGAGAGGCCCGCGTATAGCAAAAAAAAAAAAAAAATCCTGAAACTCTTTTACTCCAGTAAAACATGCTGCTTTCAATTCTGCTATTCACTGAACCAAGTAAGAGGATGGAAAGACTGGGGGAAAAAAAAAAGTATATACTTTTACATGAATGCAAGTAGAGTACAGCTTCCCCACATGGACAACTTTGTATTAAATCTCTCAAAATTATTTTTTATCTATTTCTAAAGCTGAATCCAATGCAAAGAACAGCAAGCTTAGCTGTGGCAGATAATTGTTAATATTATTTCTGTTTCATGTCTTCAACATAAAAAGAATTTTAGCTTGTGTACTGAGGAATCACATTTGACTAAAATAGAAATACTCCTCAAATCTACATCTAAGTTACTTTCACTACTTTTCACTCTCCAAGCCTTCCTGAATTCTTTACTCACTTCTGTGAATTTTAAAACATTTATATGAAAGAGTATATTTGTAAAAATACTGATGTCTGAAAGAGGATACCAAGAATTAACAATCTAGAAGTTTAATTGCATTCTCCAATTTCTAGGCAGTGATATTATACACACTATGAGACAGTGAGAGTGAGAGAGAGAGAGAGAGAGAGAGGAGAAAGATTTTATTTCCAAGCAAGCCAGAATCTTTTTCGAGTCAGATTTCAATTCTATTGTGGAAGGTTACATGGCATTTGTAATTTTAAAAAACTAATGGGGAAACTATTTATTTATTTATTTTTGGCTGCATTGGGTCTTCATTGCTGCACACGGGCTTTCTCTAGTCGCAGCAAGCAGGGGCTACTCTTCGTTGTGGTGTGTGGGCTTCTCTTGTTGTGGAGCATTGGCTCTAGGCACATGGGCTTCAGTAGTTGTGGCACACGGGCTTAGTTGCTCTGCGGCATGTGGGATCTTCCCAGACCAGGGCTCAAACCCGTATCCCCTGCACTGGTAGGTGGATTCCTAACCACTGTACCACCATGGAAGTCCCTGGGGAAACATTTTAAAAAATCTAAACTGAGGGTTATTCTGCCCCTAAAATTGGCTTGATTATTCAGTCATTAAATAGTGTCACTAAAGACCTCACCATCACCAAAAAAAAAATAAAGGAAAGGAAAAAAAAAGAAAGCTATTCTAGATCAGGAGTCTACAACCTATGGTCTGCCTGTTTTTTTAAATAAAGTTTTATTGGGACATACCTATACTCATTTGTTTACACAATGTCTATGGCTGTTTTCTAGCTACAATGACAGAGTGGAGTAGCTATAAAGTGGAGTTGATCCCCAAAGCCTAAAATATTACTATCTGCGCCTTTAGGGAAAAGTCTGCAAGGCCCTGCTCTAGATCAAAAGATACAGAGACATGACAATCAAATGTAATGCATAATCTGAGATTAGTTCCCACAGCAGGAAAACGGACATTTGGGTGTATAGATGGAAAATTTTTAATATATTGCTCTTTGTATCAGTGCCAAACTGGTGTAATAAGGTAGTTAAGGTTATGTAGGAGAACGTCCTTGTTTTTAGGAGACATATACTAACATATACAGGTGATAAGTCTACAACACACTTTCAAACAGCTTAGCAGGCACTCCCCTGGTGGTCCAGTGTCTGCGCTCCCAATGCAGGGGGCCTGGGTTCAATCCCTGGTCAGGGAACTAGATCCCACATGCCACAACTAAGATTTCGCATGTCACAACTAAAAGATTCCGCATGCCGCAACGAAGATCCCACGGGCCTCAACTAAGACTTGGCGTAGCCAAATTAACTAATTAATTAATTAAAACCCGGCTTAGCAAAAAGAAAAGTTTTATAGTATATGAGGTGGGAACGAAGATGAGGGAGAAAGAGTAGCATGATTATTATTAGCTGGAACACTAAGCTTGATTAAACACACTGAAAAAAACTAGAGAAAGTAACATGGCATAATAATAAATCTATTAGTTTATACTGTAAGAAGAAAAGGAAAATGGGTATAGGAAAAACTTACAATCAGATGACTTAACAAATGTTTTCACATGTGCACAAATGCACTCTTGTATGCATTGTGAGTAGAAGGAAATAAGAAAAAGAATAGCAAGATTTACTGTAGACTTTATGTTCAATAGGACAAAGTTATGTAAAGCAAATTGGTTCTCAAAAATAACAGTAACATTTTAACAAAATTTTAAACAATAACAAATTTCATCATAGCAATCTACCAGGGTAAAACAATTGAGGGAGGAGCCTCAATTTACTCTAACTATACCATTATCTTAACTAAGTGTGGCATTTTCTACTGTCTGCAAAATATTGAGCTCACCATGTATATACATGATTGAACAGAAATTACTTTCATGAAAGTAGAACACATGGTTTTTAAAATTATTGTCTTCCTTCACGAAGGATTTGAAACTCTAAAACTACAGGATTTTCAAATTCAAGAATTCACAAATGGTCTCTCTCACTTTTCATTAGAGAATGATCAAAGACTTTTATGAAATTCTGTGTTAAGACAGAAACTAATACCTCAGCTCCTGAAAGTATGTCTTTCCAGATATAAAGATCAACCCTGTATTGAAAACAACTAAAAATGCTGAATTAAAAACAAATAAAGAGGGACTTCCCTGGTGGTACAGTGGTTAAGAATCCGCCCACCAATGCAGGGGACACGGGGTTTGAGCCCTGGTCTGGTAAGATCCCACATGTCACGGAGCAACTAAGCCCGTGCAGCATAACTACTGAGCCTGTGCTCTAGAGTCTGGGAGCCACAACTACTGGGCCCACGCACCACAACTATTGAAGCCCGTGTGCCGAGAGCCCATGCTCCACAACAAGAGAAGCCACCATGATGAGAAGCCAACTCACAGCAACAAAGAGTAGACCCTGCTCACCGCAACTAGAGAAAGCCCATGCGCAGCAACAAAGACCCAACACAGCCAAAATTTTTTTTTAAATTAATAAAAAAAATAAATAAAAACAAATAAAGAAAAAACCGTGTACTCTTTTAATTTTAAAAGCATAGAAGGGGCTTCCGTGGTGGCGCAGTGGTTGAGAGTTCGCCTGCCAATGCAGGGGACACGGGTTCTTGCCCCGGTCTGGGAAGATCCCATATGCTGTAGAGCAGCTGGGACCGTGAGCCATGGCCGTTGAGCCTCTGCGTCCGGAGCCTGTGCTCCGCAATGGGAGAGGCCACAACAGTGAGAGGCCCGCATACCGCGAAAAAAAAAAAAAAAAAAAAAGGCATTTCCCTTAAGGTTTCATCAATATCCTGAAGATACAGTCATTCTTTCAATGGTCTCTACAATAAAAGTTATCAGATTTCTCTTTTCCGAGTCTATCTTAGTACCTGGAAACTGGCCTAGGATAAATCTAGATTGGAGTCTACAATCTCTGTCTACAATACTTTAACAACAACAACAAAAAAAAGCATGACAGTTAAGCTATATTTTCCTTGTCTTATCACTTTTTGTTTTATCTGGGTCTAACTTAAATAGAAGGCTTAAACAAGCTTCATACATATTTCTATACTCTGATGCCAAAGTACGGTTTTTAACATAGTTTTTCTTAGTTACAAATACCTGAAGAAGCAGCATGATTTCATTCTGTTTTCATTAACTCATTCACCTCCTATGCTAAAGTACTGCATTAAACACTCGGGATACAAAGGGCCTTTTCCTATCAGAGGTATCAGTCAAGGGGGCAACACAAATAAGTAAACAGTCAATTACAATATGGGGTATGAGTGTTGTAAAGAGGAATGCACACAATATAGGAGGGCTTTAAACAGAGGTCTCTGAGGGTCAGGAAAAGCTTCCCAAAAGAAGTTCAGCTGAGACCAGAAAGAAGAAAGGGAATTAGCTGGGGAAGAGGTGTAGAAGGGAAGAAGAGTTCAAGAATTTTTCCAACCAAACAGAAGGAACATTATGCAGAAATGCTTCTAGGCAAAGCACAGAACCTAAGACCAGAAAAGAGGTTTGGTACGACTGGGAGTGAAGACAGAGTTGAGGCTCGAGAGGAAGAATGGGATCAATTACACACAGGTCTGTAAAGTCAAGACTGAATTTGATTTTAAGGGCAATGGGAAGCTCTGGAGGAGTTTTAAGCTGAAGGAAAAAAATTGCTTTTTACAAAAACCATTCACACCAGAACAAGGAGAATGGATTAGAGTGGAGCAAGACTCCAAAAGGAGACCAATTAATGAGCTCTTGCTGTAATAACCAAGAGGAAAGACAGACTGTATTCAGGTAGTGGGCATGGAGAAAGAATGAGGTGAGTAGGTAATTTGAGAGATTTATATGGTAGGTTCTATAGCACTTGGTGACTGCCTGGACAAAAGAAATATTAAAAAAGAAAAAAATTTCAAGAAGGAGGGCCAGTGAAGCCAACTTCTAATTTAAAAAAAAATCTAAGGTAAAAGGCTATGTCCACTAGATTTCACACAAGGAAATCATTAGTAAGTCACTTCAGTGGCGTGCTAGGAGGTTTAAGCTAGACTTCAATACTTTAGGATTGAGTGAAAAGTTAACAAAGGAGAAATGGGAAATATAATCAATTTAATCAAGAAATTTAGCTGTGAAGGGGAGAAAGTAAGTAGTTGAAAGGTATTTGGGAAATGAAAAGAAAATCTTTCAATCAGAAAAGACTTAAGCATGTTTAAATGCAGATGGGAAAGGGACCATTAGAAAGGTTGATTCTGGGGCTTCCCTGGTGGTGCAGTGGTTGGGAGTCCGCCTGCCGATGCAGGGGACGCGGGTTCGTGCCCCGGTCCAGGAGGATCCCACATGCCGCGGAGCAGCTGGGCCCGTGAGCCATGGCCACTGAGCCTGCGTGTCCGGAGCCTGTGCTCCGCAACAGGAGAGGCCACGGCAGTGAGAGGCCCGCATACCACAAAAAAAAAAGAAAAAGAAAAAAAAAAAGATCTATAGCCGTGAATCAGTGTGATACACCACATCAACAAATTGAACAATAAAAACCACATAATCATCTCAACAGATGGAGAAAAAGCTTTTGACAAAATTCAATACCCATTTATAAAGACTTTCCAGAAAGTGGGCATAGAGGGAACATACCACAACATAATAAAGGCCATATATGACAAACCTAGAGCTAACATCATACTCAATGGTGAAAAGCTGAAAGCATTTATTTCCTCTAAGATCAGGAACAAGACAAGGGTGCCCACTCTGACCACTTTTATTCAACACAGTTTTGGAAGTCCTAGCCATGGCAACCAGAGAAGAAAAAGAAATAAGAGAAATCCAAATTGGAAAGAAGAAGTAAAACTGTCACTGTTTGCAGATGACATGACAGTATATACAAAGAAAACCCTACTGATGCTACCAGAAAACTACTAGAGCTCATCAATGAATTTGGTCAAGCTGCAGGATACAAAATTAATACACAGAAATCTGTTGCATTTCTATACACCAACAACAAAAGACTGAAAGAGAAATTAAGGAAACAATCCCATTTACTGTCACATCAAAAAGAATAAAATACCTAGGAATAAACCTAAGGAGACAAAAGACTTGTACAGTACTCTGAAAACTACAAGACGCTGATGAAAGAAACTGAAGATGACACAAACAGACGGAATGATATACCATGTTCTTGGATTGGAAGAATCAACATTGTTAAAATGACTATACTACCCGAGGCAATCTACAGATTCAATGCAATCTCTATCAAATTACCAATGGCATTTTTCACAGAACTAGAAAAAAAAAATCTTAAAATTTGTATGGAGACACAAAAGACCCCGAATAGCCAAGGCAATCTTGAGAAAGAAAAACGGAGCTGGAGGAATCAGGCTCCCTGACTTCAGTCTATACTACAAAACTACAGTCATCAAAACAGTATGGTACTGGCACCAAAACAGTAATATAGATCAATGGAACAGGATAGAAAGCCCAAAATTAAACCCACGCACCTATGGTCAATCTATGACAAAGAGGCAAGACTATACAATGGAGGAAAGACAGTCTCTTCAATAAATGGTGCTGGGAAAACTGGACAGCTACATGTTAAAAAATAAAATTAGAACATTTGTTCACAGCATACAAAAATAAACTCAAAAGGGATTAAAGATCTAAATGTAAGACCAGATACTATAAAACTCTCAGAGGAAAACAAAAGCAGAAAACTATTTGACATGAATCACAGCAAGATCTTTTTCGATCTGTCTCCTAGAGTAATGAAAATAAAAACAAAAATAAACAAATGGGACCTAATTAAACCTAAGAGCTTTCGCACAGCAAAGAAAACCATAAACAAGACGAAAGACAACCCACAGAATGGGAGAAAATATATGCAAACAATGCGACCGACAAGAGATTAGTCTCCAAAATTTACGAACAACTCATGTGGATCAATGTCAAAAAGACAAACAACCCAATCAAAAAATGGGCAGGAGACCTAAATAGACATTTCTCCAAAAAAAAAACCCATAAAGATGGCTAAGAGGCATGTGAAAAGATGCTCAACATCACTAATTATTTGAGAAATGCAAATCAAAACTACAATGAGGGGACTTCCCTGGTGGCGCAATGGATAAGACTCTGCGCTTCCAATGCAGGGGGCCTGGGTTCGACCCCTGGTCAGGGAACTAGATCCCTCATGTATGCCACAATTAAGACTTTGCATGCCACAATTAAGGAGCCCATGTGTCACAACTTAGGAGCTTGCGAGCCACAACTAAGGAGCCCTGGAGCTGCAACTAAGGAGGAGGCCACCTGCCACAACTAAGGAGCCCACATGCTGCAACTAAGGAGCCAACAAGCCACAACTAAGGAGCCCACCTGCTGTAACTAAGACCTGGTGCAACCAAACAAATAAATAAATCTTAAAAAAAAAAAACCACACAATGAGCTATCACCTCACACCAGTCAGAATGGCCATCATCAAAAAATCTACAGACAAGGGCTTCCCTGGTGGCACAGTGGTTAAGAATCTGCCTGCCAATGCAGGGGACATGGGTTCAATCCCTGTTCAGGAAGATCCCACATGCCGTGGAGCAACTAAGCCTGTGCGCCACAACTACTGAGCCTGTGCTCTAGAGCCCACAAGCCACAACTACTGAAGCCCACATGCCTAGAGCCTGTGCTCTGCAACAAGAGAAGACACTGCAATGAGAAGCCCATGCACCACAAGGAAGAGTAGCCCCCACTCGCTGCAACTAGAGAAAGCCAGCATGCAGCAACGAAGACCCAACGCAGCCAAAAAAAAAAAAAAACAAAAACAAAAAACCTATAAACAATATGCTGGAGAGGGTGTGGAGAAAAGGGAATCCCCCTACACTGTTGGTAAGAATGTAAATTGGTATAGCCACTATGGAGAACAATATGGAAGCCCCTTCAAAAACTAAAAATAGAGCTACCATATGATTCAGTAATCCCACACCTGGGCATATATCTGGAAAATAATATGGTTCAAAAGAATATATGCACATCAATGTTCACTGCACTGCTGTTCACAATAGCCAAGACATGGAAGCAACCTAAATGTCTACCAACACATGAATGGATAAAGAGGAAGTGGTACATGTATACAATGGAATATTACTCATCCATTAAAAAGAAATAATGCCATTTGCAGCAACACGGATGGACCTGGAGATTATCATAATAAATGAAGTCAGTCAGAGAAAGACAAATATATGATATCGCTTATATATGGAATCTAAAAAAAGGCTAAAAATAAACTTATTTACAAAACAGAACTGGAGTCACAGATGTAGAAAATAAACTTATATTTACCAGGGGGTAAGCGGGGGAGGGATAAATTGGGAGATTGGGATTGACATATACACACTACTATACATAAAATAGATAACTAATAAGGACCTATTATATAGCATAGGGAACCATTAAAAAGAAATAATGCCATTTGCAGCAACACGGATGGACCTGGAGATTATCATAATAAATGAAGTCAGTCAGAGAAAGACAAATATATGATATCGCTTATATATGGAATCTAAAAAAAAATTGATACAAATGAACTTACATACAAAACACAAAGAGACTCACAAACTTAGAGAACAAACTTATGGTTACCAGGGGGAAGGGTGGTGGGGAGAGATCGACTGGGAGTTTGGACATGACATGTACACACTGCTGTATTTAAAACAGATAACTGGGCTTCCCTGGTGGTGCAGTGATTAAGAATCTGCCTGCCAATGCAGTGGACACAGGTTCAATCACTGGTCAGGGAAGATCCCAAATGCTGCGGAGCAACTAAGCCCGTGCGCCACAACTACTGAGCCTGCACTCCAGAGCCCGCAAGCCACAACTTCTGAGCCCGCATGCCACAACTACTGAAGTCCACGTGCCTAGAGCCCGTGCTCCACAACGAGAAGCCAACACAATGAGAAGCCTGTGCACCACAATGAAGAGTAGCCCCCACTCGCCGCAACTAGAGAAAGCCCACACGCAAGAATGAAGACCCAACACAGCCAAAAATAAATAAATTTATAAAAATAAATAAATAGAGCTTCCCTGGTGGCGCAGTGGTTGAGAATCTGCCTGCTAATGCAGGGGACACGGGTTCGAGCCTGGTCTCCACATGCCGCGGAGCAACTAGGCCCGTGAGCCACCAACTACTGAGCCTGCGCGTCTGGAGCCTGTGCTCCGCAACAAGAGAGGCCGCAATAGTGAGAGGCCCACGCACCGTGATAAAGAGTGGCCCCCACCTGCCACAACTAGAGAAAGCCCTTGCACAGAAACGAAGACCCAACAGAGCCAAAAATAAAAATAAATTAATTAAAAGAAGGCTCAACCTTTTTTAAATAAATAAATAAATAGATAGACAGATAACCAACAAGGACCTACTGTATAGCACAGGGAGCTATGCTCACTACTCTGTAATAACCTAAATGGGAAAAGAATATGAAAAAGAACAGATACATGTATATGTATAACTGAATCACTTTGCTGTACACCTGAAACTAACACAGCATTGTTAATCAAATATAATCCAAAAAAAAGGATCTATAGTACTGAAGCACCATCTTTAACCAAAGGTAATTACCCTAGCACTGAAAGACTTGTGAGCCCTAAATCACAATGCCAGTGACCGACTTGGATTTCACCTACACTTAATAAGTCAAAATAGATGCTGGTCATACACAATCATTTATTTTTACATGATTTATGAGCATGATTAACAAGCTACTGTAATTTTTTTCACCCCACCTTTAAGATAGTTCTAAACTAATTAGTTAAACCTAGGACTCTGAACATGGCAGACAAAAATTACTATGTCTAGAAAAAAATAATAATAATTTCTTAAAACTAGAACCATCTATTTATTCAAGAGCCTGCCAATTCAAGTTCAGCTAGGCTAGTAAGACATTAGAAAATCATATTTGTAATACCTACTTTTAAATTAATCATAACAAATCCATGTAACTTGAGTTTGCATTTTTGTTGCGGTCTTCAAATGTTACTATATATTAGCTGAAGTGTTCCAGAAAACTGAAAGATTTCAATCGTTTCTTAGAATCAAAGAAATGATGGAAGATGTTCTCAAGGACATATCTTTTTCAGTAAATGAATATTAACACAAATGAAGACTGAGGGAAATTATATCTGATAATTTACAGACATTTACTTATTACTTGCTCTTCAAAGTATAAGACCAAATAAATAAAAATATGATCAGAGTGCAACATATTACCATGAAACCACTTCTGACATAATGCTATTTGGACTGGCCCTTTAAAATTCTATGCTGCCTGTCATCTAATGGCGTATAAACAATATAAGAATTTTTTAATATTATTGTAGATTATAATAGTTATGCTTAATAAATGTCAGAAGCCATCTTATTATAGATGCCAAATTAAAGATTAGCACCCACTTTTAAGGGTCATAAAAAGAAAAAAGGAAAATACATGTTGTAAGTTTAAAAGTTTTTCTCCTAAAAATAAATTTAACTTTTTTTAAAATTTAATTTTATTTATTTTTTATTTTCTGGCTGCATTGGGTCTTCCTTGCTGTGCGGGGGCTTTCTCTAGTTGCGGCAAGTGGGGGCTACTCTTTGTTGCGGTGCAAATTTAAAATTCTTAATGAAATATTTTAATTGAAAAACCAATCTGAAATTTCTCTTTTTAAGCTGAATCATTAAAATTTAGTAGGGGGGCTTCCCTGGTGGCGCAGTGGTTGGCAGTCCGCCTGCCGATGCAGTGGACACAGGTTTGAGCCCTGGTCCAGGAAGATCCCACATGCCGCAGAACGGCTGGGCCCGTGATCCATGGCCGCTGCGCCTGCGCGTCC
>NW_020185328.1:10153575-10225045 GCF_003031525.2 Neophocaena asiaeorientalis asiaeorientalis
TAGGGAATTCCCTGGCGGTCCAGTGGTTAGGACTCAGCATTTTCACCGCCGTGGGCTCAGGTTGGATCCCTAGTTGGGGAACTAAGATCCCCCAAGCCGCAGCGTGGCCAAAAAAAATAAAATTAGTCTCAGTATTGAAACTTTTAGATGGGTTCTAAAACTATCCTATATAAGGCAATGACTTTCAAACCTGGCTGAATATTACAATCATTTGGAGAGCTTTTTAAAAGAGAGAGAGAGAGGGGTGATCGAGATTCCACAGACTAAATCAGAATCTCTAGGGCAAGTCTAGGCATTCATATATTTTTAAAACATCATAAGTGATTCTAATGTGCAGCTCTATTCTGCTACATTGTATTAATCCTAAAAAGCAATAAAGATTCATTAAGAATTATCGGGCTTCCCTGGTGGCGCAGTGGTTGAGAGCCTGCCTGCCGATGCAGGGGACACAGGTTCGTGCCCCGGTCCGGGAAGATCCCACATGCCATGGAGCGGCTGGGCCCATGAGCCATGGCCGCTGAGCCTGCGCGTCCGGAGCCTGTGCTCTGCGGCGGGAGAGGCCCGCGTACCGCAAAAAAAAAAAAAGTAAGAAATTTCAATATTAGGGACTTCCCTGGTGGTGCAGTGGTTAAGACTCCATGCTCCCAATGCAGGGGGCCCAGGTTCGATCCCTGGTCAGGGAAATAGACCAGCATGCCGCAACTAAAAATCCTGCGTGCCGCAACTAAGACCTGGCACGGCCAAATAAATAAATATCTTCTAAAAAAGAATTATCGGGCTTCCCTGGTGGCGCAGTGGTTGAGAGTCTGCCTAACTACTATTCACAGTTGAGATGAATGAATGAAATAATTTAACAACTAAGGGGCAAAGATAATGTATAACTGCAATACAATTTTTAAAAATTATTTGTGAGCTAGAGATTGTCATACTGAGTGAAGTAAGTCAGACAGAGAAACAAACATCATATGATATCACTTATATGTAGAATCTAACAAAAGGGTACAAATGAACTTATTTACAAAACAAAAGTAGAGTCACAGATACAGAAAATAAGGTTACCAGGGATAAGGGGGGGGAGGGATAAATTGGGAAACTGGGATTGACATATAAACTCTACTATACATAAAAGAGATAACTAATGAGGACCTACTGCATAGCACAGGGTACTCTGCTCAATACTCTGTAATGGCCTATGTGGGAAAAGAATTGAAAAAAAGAGTGGATATATGTACATGTATAACTGATTCACTTTGCTGTACACCTGAAGCTAACACAACATTGTAAATCAATTATACTCCAATAAAAATGTTTTTAAAAAATTATTTGTGAGCTAAATTTAAGTCTTTACAAATCAAGAAAGCAAATTTAGGCAGTGTCATGTACCAAAAGTAATATCTCTAGTAAGCTCTGTGAGAAGAGTCAACTCACCAATCCCTTACGTTCTACACCCATTCCCTGGATCTCTAAACCTTGCTGTTCGCTTCTGAATGCAAATATGTTTGAATTGAGGCTTCCCACATCTCAAAAACTTTCAATAAGCATTTGATAGTATCAGCCCTCGTTCCCTTTATGCTTAGACATAGTCTTATGCCTCCTATGTTGTTTTTGGTTAGAAAAAAAATTTAAAGAATACTTGTCTTTGTTATAGACCAGCTCTTTCTCCATTTAAATTATATACACACACAATATTTTTTTAAGCTGAAAAATTTTTCACTTACATGGCTTTGACTGAAAAAAAACCTAAAGGCAAAAATATAATCTGTTTATAAAATATTAGCCTGCATATTAAAAATAGAAACATCATTTATTTTTCTTAGCTAAGGGAAAACGAAAATTATCCATGCCAAGAAAATCAGTATTTACAGAGTGTGCCCTTATTTTAAAGTGTCTGACGATCTTTACTTTTACCACCCTGTTTGGGTAATAGTTGGCAAGTTCTACCTTCATCAGTAAATGACTAAAACATCATCTAGCTGCTGTTAAAGTATTGGTCTAAACACACAATCCCTAATATAACAGCATGCAGGAAAAACTCTTTCATCTCTGAAGAAACTTGAGTATAACATATTTCTCTTAAATAGAAGCTTGTTTTCACTTGCATTTAGCTGAATTATACTTTTGAAGTCCTAACCATAGAATAAATTTGTGAAGACCAGGTCTTAAATAATGTAATAAATACCTTGATTTTATTAGAATCAAAAGAAAGAAAATTCCTTATTCTCCACTGCTATTCCTTCCACTTCTTTGGTGGGGGGACACAACTTCTGAGCCTGCAAGCCACAACTACTGAAGGCCGCACACAGCAACAAAGTCCCAACACAGCCAAAAATAATAAATAAAAATAAATAAATTTATTTAAAACAGGGCTTCCCTGGTGGTGCAGTGGTTGAGAGTCCGCCTGCCGATGCAGGGGACGTGGGTTCGTGCCCCGGTCCGGGAGGATCCCACATGCCGCGGAGCGGCTGGGCCCGTGAGCCATGGCCGCTGAACCTGCACGTCCGGAGCCTGTGCTCCGCAACGGGAGAGGCCGCAGCAGTGAGCGGCCCGCGTACCGCAAAAAAAAAAAAAAAAAAAATTTAAAACAAAGATTTAGAGATATGTGTATACACAGGTTAGTATACACACATATATGTTCTTGCTCTATCTGCTGTGACACTAAATAAAAGCAACAGCAACCCTAGTATCAGTGAGTACTCACAGCACTCAAATACTGGTTTCTAATACCATTTTCCAATAAAGGGAACTGAGGTTCCTTGCAGAGAAGGCTGATCCTAGGACTGGGGCAGGAAACATACAAGATGAGTCTGGAGTATTTTGAAGTTCCAAAAAGTAAGAAAGTGCTCAAAAAAACAAATACACACAACAAAAATATATCACCTTAATGGGACACAGGAGCCATCAGAAAGGTTCCCAATGGCCAAAGCTGGAACAATTTGAGCAATAAAATAAAGCAGTACTAAATTATACCCCAAGGTATAAAAATAAATATTTATGAGTCTATACTGATTTAAATAAATGACTGAATAAATGAAAGAAAAGAGAAAAAAATATATCCCACGCAGAAGAATTTCAAATAATTTATGTAAATGCTCTACCCTCTTTAAGTGTGGGCTGTACAGTGATTTCTTTCCAAACAATACAATATGGATACTGGTAGAAGAGTAACTTTACAATAAGAAATCTAACAAATACTACCCCAGTGAAGTGATCAAGGTCAACATCAACAGCAATAAATCATATTAACAGTATATCCCTTGATATGACATGATAAAAATGGCATTTTACCTCTGTGGTCTCCCTCCCAAAAGCCCACAACCCTAGTCTAATCATGAGGAAAAAAGTCAGACAAATTACAATACAGAGGCACCTATAATACCTAACCAGTATCCCTCAAAATTGCCCAGGTCATCAACAAGACAAGTCTGAGAAACTGCCACAACCAAGAGAAGCCTAAGGAGACACGAAAACTAAAAGAAACGTGGTATACTAATTGGGATTCCGGAACTAAGGAACTCTGAATACAAAGTGTTTACTTTAATAAATTTTATATATGTTAATTGAACTATATTATATACAATTAATAAAAATGTATCAATTTGCTAATTATAACAAATATATTATACTACTATAAGATGTTAACAGAGGAAATATTGCAGGACATATGGGAATTCTCTGTACTTCTTAATTTTTCTGTAAATCTGAAACTGTACTAAAAAATAAAGTCCATTTAAAAAATTTTGGAGAAGTTTATAGTTTCTTCACTGAGGTGGTAAAATTTGACAAGCACACCCTCAGGACTGTTATGTAGACCAAAATAATAATAATAGTAACAATTTTAAACTTTTATAAGAAATTAAGAGTAGAAAATGCCTGGTCTGAGAGTCAGGAAACATGGAACAAGTGGCAACTCTGCCACTAATTTTACAATCTTGAACATGACTTATCTTTTCTGGTCTAGGTTTTTACACCTATAAATTCAGAGGGATAAAACAGCCTCTGAAACCATTATCATCACAGCAACTGTAGAGTGTTAGAATGAATCTCTTTATCCAGTAGGTCATAACAGTAAACAAGCAATTTTGCTGTTCCTCTAAAGAGAAAAATAAAAGCCAGGTTTAATTACATGGATGATTAGCATAATAGCTGCCACTTCTACAACTAGGAGCTGACTTTCACCACGCTGAACCCTAGACTGGTCCAGTCATTTATTAAACGATTTATTAACTACTGTTTCTTCATCCTAAAGTAGCAAAGAATTAAAAATAACATGGATGACTGGATATAAAAATCAGATGTGAGAACAGTCTTGAAAGCAAAGAGAAATAAAACGAGAAAAAAAAAAAAAAAACAGAAGAGCCCAGGGTGTGCCTAGTTAGCTTCAAGTTCCATATCCCTCACAACATTTATGTTTATCTACTTTCATATCAAAACATAGCTTCAGAGTCTAACCATGGGCAATGGACCAGAAGTTATAATCCACTTCTAATATTAGGGAAGCAAGCAAATGTAAAAAGAACATTCATTCTTCAAAGAAGCCTTAATGAATGGGGTGGCAGGAATGACTGCACAGCATGGCACCAGCAGTAGAGGCATCTACAACCATCAACCTCCACAATGGTGTAGCCCCAGTTGCTCCCTCTTCTCTTTCTCTCTTTGCTTTCACAAGTGATGATCAACAGACCAAATAATTCAAGGAAGCCTTCTTTCTACTTAACAAAAAAATGGCAACACCACCATCACAGTACATCAACTTAGGGTAGTAAGAAAGGTTGTTCAAAATTAAACAGATGCAGAACTATAGAATATAATCAAGGAGTAGGATGGTCTTTACACAGTATTATTTCCCAGAATTTTTTACTATGATGACTAGAAAAATGAGACAGAGGAGGTGCGGAGAGATCCATAAAATATTCTAAATCTTTAACAAAGACGGCAATGATTAAACCAATGTGAAGAAACTACATCACGTGCAACAAACCTGGTCCCACCTTCAAAGAAACTCACAATCTAGGAAAGAAGATAGTGATAGATGATGCATATGCAAAATGGCTATAAAGTTTTTCTGAAATTCTTCAGAGCCAAGTTCATTAGTCACATTAGGTTCAGGTTAGTGAGGAATGAAAGAACATCAGTTTCATTACTTACAATTTCATTTCTGACACAAAGTATATTTATTTCTCCATGTTGTATTTCTGTACCAAACCTGATTAAGAAACCAAGTAAAAATTAAATATCCTTCAAAAATAATTGCCACTGAGGATATTCTGTAAGCTGTTAGAAACTGAGTTCCAAAAACATTTTGAGCATGATGGTTGAGTCCAGTAAAATGAGGCACTGATATCTGTAAAGTGAAAGATGTTTTACTTATTTTCGCTTTTTAAATAAAACTTAGCAAATCAGTAGTACTACCTATAGTCACATGCTACCTAATATCAATATAACCACTATGTAATTCCTGTATGTCAAAGATCCCTTCAAATTAACTAATATTTTTAATCACATATTTAAAAAGAAATAACTATAACACAGAACCTTCCCGAAGGCTCCTAAGTCTACATACGTTATACATTCCTGAGTGCTCTTTATTAACAATTTTCTCTTAAAGAATTCTCATTAATTGGCTAGGCATGTTTCCCATCCTTGCCCTTGCAGAAACCATGATTCCTCTCCCCCAAATCATTGGTTTTTCTCTAAATAACCAGTATTCATATTTATTATCATTAGCATTAGTGGCTTCAATTTCGCAGTATGAAGAAAATTCACAAGTCTCTGATTCCTAAGATCCCTTTGGTGTTCTTCTTAAGAATGACAGTAATACTTAAAATGTCAGTCTAGGGCTTCCCTGGTGGCGCAGTGGTTGAGTGTCCGCCTGCCGATGCAGGGGACACGAGTTCGTGCCCCGGTCCGGGAAGATCCCACATGCAGCGGAGCGGCTGGGCCCGTGAGCCATGGCCGCTGAGCCTGCGCGTCTGGAGCCTGTGCTCCACAACGGGAGAGGCTACAACAGTGAGAGGCCCGCGTACAGCAAAAAAAAAAAAAGTCAGTCTAATTATAATAGATAACCATGATTTGGCTAAAGTAACCCAAAGTTGTTTTCACTGTAAAGTGAATGCCAGCTGAGGCCAAGTTTCTCTAAATGTATTATTAGGATTCTATAATCCTGACTTCAAGAGAGAATCTACTAATATTTTTTTGAAACTCCCCGCTTAAGCAAAAGGTTAATGATTAATAACTGACTTTTCCTTGTTAAAAACAATGATTTTCATATTTTTGTACCAAGCAGCTCTACTGGTAAAAATAAAATAAAAATTGTGGCACATGCTTCCAATATATGTATACTTACTTATAAATTATATGTTTTACTGTACTTATTATATACATTATAAACAAATACAAAGAACTCCCAAAATTCTTAAGAATAAGGAAAAATACATATAAATAGCATTTTCTTCCTATCTCCCAATGGATTTTCTTGAGCATCCTCTGGTATGCACATACCTCACCCATACTTTGTCATTCTTTTTACTGTGTTAAAATTCACATAACAAAAATTTCACCATTTTAACCATTTTAAAGCATACAATTAAGTGGCATTTAGTACATTCACAGTGTTGTGCAACCATCAGCCCCTAGCAACCATTGACCCGCTTTTTATCTCTATGAATATGCTTCTTCTAGATATTTCACATAAATGAAATCATACAATGTGACCTGTTGTGTCTGGCTTCTTTCACTTAGCATAATATTTTCAAAATTCATCCATGTCGTAACATGTAAAAGTACTTCATTCCTTTGTATGGCTGAATAGTATTCCACACTGTATTGATAAAACTTCATTTTTTAATCAATTCATCAGTTTATGGACATTTGAGTTGTATCCACCCTCTTACTACTGTGAACAGTGCTGCCATGAACATCTGTGTACAAGGGTTTTTTACCTGAATACCTGTTTTTAAAAATTCTTTTCAGTATATATCTAAAAGTGGAATTGCTGGATCGTATGGTAATTTTATGTTTAATATATCAAGGAACTTCCAAACAGATTGCTACAGTAGGTATACCATTTTATTTTACATTCCCACTAGCAATGTATGAGGATTCCCACAACCCATTTTATAGATATCTAACTGATCAAGAATACAATTTGACCCAAAACACCAACTGGTCTATAATGGGCATGTTTTGACCACCTACATTGCCCACCAACCTCTTTCCTAGAAGATATCCTTGCAGAAAGGATACGCCACAACAGACTGTCTCCAGCTCCACCCCACCTCCCTCCCACAGTAATTCCACCCCTGACCATTGATAATTTTGCCTGGGATAGAAACCTGACCCAGGAGAGTCCACCTACTGAAAAGTCAATAACCAGGTTCTCTTTAGAGAATGTGAGAAGCAGCTCTGCAGAATAAAGATGACGCAGTGTGGGGATCAGGGCAAGCACAGTGGGAAGTCACTGCCATTTGCAAACTGAAACTATGGGGGAAAGAAGGCAAAAAGTGTGCAAAGAAACACTGGTAAAGAGAAAAACCACAGTCTGTGCTGCACAAAGAGAAACAGAGGTAAGAGAGTATAATCTTGGATACTGACAGGTTATAATTTCATGAGGCTTGGTTAGACTTTATTTCCTGACACTGGATATTCATAAGACTGCCTACTATTTATTCAAAATAAACTTTTTTTTTATTTGACATACTTTGAATGGGTTTCTGATTCCTGAAACCAGCAAGTTCTTACTAAAACAAGCTCTGACAACCTTGACTTTATTTCTCTCACTAGTTTTAAATAACCTGAAGAGGTTCCTTACTAATTAATGGATTTTAATATTTTGTATTCAAATTGAATACCTTTTGAAGAACCATACAAAGGCTTTCACAGGGAGTTTTTAAAAGAATGTGAGTATCATTCTTTTTAATCCACACTTTTATAGGCTCCAAATAATGTAGTTTTTTCCCTCCCTAAAGACTCCAGGTTTCTTGTAGTAATAAACCTTAAAAGATGATCTTTCAACTTGTTCCTAGTACCTGTTTTCCTAAATCTAATCAACAGAATTCTTGAGTTTTTCCTTCTTAAATAGGAAGCTGAGTGCAACTGTATTGTGGTCAATATTATAAAAGTTGCACAGTCATCTAGAAAAAATCCTGACCAGTCAGACCAAGATTCACATATTTTCCCTACTCAAGAGTTTTATATTACCCACTCTAAGAAACAATCCTCTGTAACATCTAAAAAGTTCACCTTCTATTCTGGAATTGCAAATAAATTAAAGTTTCAAATAATTGCGACAAGCTAGTAATCTCTAGTTATAAGCTAATACTCTAACAGGCAACACACCTCAAATATAAGCAAACTACAAATCTGTTAGGGTATCCGATCATTTCACAATAACTTCAAAGGCACAGGATATGTCTTGTCATATTTAATTATTTCTAGTATCTACTCAAAATTATGAGTTTGTACAGAGAAAGGTGGATAATAACCTCTGATGAAAATCTTTAAATAACAGGACAGACACACATACATAGACAGGGACACACATTTTCTTTCAAGTCCTTCAATTCAATAAAGACAACCTCAACCAAATTCTTATCATTCCATATGCTTTCTAAAGGCTGCTGGCAAAACTCTAGATTATAAAAATGTATCTGAAGCCATATAAAACATTCTGATCATACCAAACTTGTAAATTTGTTTTATAATACAATGACTTCTTCTCTTTGGGTCTGGTATTAACAACTGAACTTACTTTTTTATGTGACCATGTAAAAACATTATTTGAACCAGGTACTGTGTTCAGACAACCATCCCTGATCATGAGACACACCCTTTTATCTCCCCACCCCCTGCCATTATCTCTTCACAGTTCCTGAGTTTAGTGAACTATGTGAATGATTATACTGGTTATTCATTTTTTTCATTTGAAAATTTAAAGTCTAGATATTTTTAAGTAATAAAAAGGGAAATCATCACTAATACTAACTCCATAAATTCAGAATCTTAAAAGTCAAACTAATGGCGTAAAAAAATTTCTAGTATGAAAAGCATGCCAAATTTTTCTGACATTTTCAAAGCAGGATAAGGCTTGACATATCAATGATGATACATCAACCGACTAGTAAGGCATGGACACCTCAAAGAGCTTGAGGTTCACTGTATGGTACATGTTTACAGGAAATTATAATTTGCTATGACAGAGAACACAAGGAGTAATTAATCAGTCATGGGAAGGTATGAAAGATCTCACAGAGAATATGATATCTAAACTGTGACAGCCTTCTCCCTTTGCAGACAGGGAAAGGAAGGTAACCAGGGCAAGGGGGTAAGAGTGGACTAGAGCAAGCAGTTAGGCATATGAGAAATTCTAGAGTGAAAGAATACAATCATCAAGGAACTAAAGGCTTAATCTGTTTCAAATACAGAGTGAGAGGCAGAAAGTAAATGAGAATATTTTAAAATCATGCAGTAATTCATTTTAAAGAATAGGTTTTGGGGCTTCCCTGGTGGCGCAGTGGTTGAGAATCTGCCTGCTAATTCAGGGGACACGGGTTCGAGCCCTGGTCTGGGAGGATCCCACATGCCGCAGAGCAACTAGGCCCATGAGCCACAACTACTGAGCCTGCGCGTCTGGAGTCTGTGCTCTGCAACAAGAGAGGCCGCAATAGTGAGAGGCCCGTGCACCGTGATGAAGAGTGGCCTCCGCTTGCCACAACTAGAGAAAGCCCTCGCACAGAAACGAAGACCCAACACAGCATAAATAAATAAATAAACTCCTACCCCCAACATCTTCTTTAAAAAAAAAAAAAAAGAATAGGTTTTATTTTAAAGACATTTATGCCAGCTACAATACAGGAATCCATCGGGGAAACAATACACTCTCATCACAGAAAGCAACTGAGGAACCCTTTCCAATAATCTAGAAAAGAGAAGACAGTGGCATTCATTTAAGATTAATTTAAGAAAGTGACATTAATAATAAAGAAATAAAGTTGAATCAACATTGGTGGGAGAGGAGGGTATGGTGAAGAAGTAACTGAAGAAAAATAGGAGTACGTTTTTCTAGACTGGGCAAATGAAAGACCCTACCAACTAAGTAAAAAGATGGTGTTGTTTATTGGGTGTGTATGGAGGAAGCAACGATGAGTTCAACTTTAGACATGTTCCACTGAGTTATTGTGAGACATGTAAATGGAGATATCTTATAAATGGTCCAAAGTTCAAGAATAATCTGATTGGACATGTAAATTTGGAAATCCATCAGTATATAAGATGGCAATTTCACAGCAGTGAGAATGCCCAAAGAGCATGCAAAATATGAAGAAAGTAAACAACTGAAGCCTGAGCAGGGCCAAAAGTAAAGGGAAGAGCAGACAAAGAGAATTCAAAATCATATATACAGACAGACAGATAGACAGACATATATGAAACAATAATTAGAATTACAGAAATCAAATCATGTCAACTTTATAGATGAGAAAACTGACAACCATAGAAGTTAAAGACATTTACCCAGCTCCATAGTACCAGTTTAGAACAGTAATGGAAGGGGACTGGAACACTCCTCAAATCTAGTCCAACCTCTGAAAATAATTTACGAATAAAAATTTTTTAAATATTGAGATTCTACAATTAAACGAGTTAGCATTTTAAAAACACAAACACTGGGAATTCACGGGCAGTCCAGTGGTTAAGACTCCGTGCTTCCACTGTAGGGGGCCCAGGTTCCAGCCCTGGTTGGGGAGCTAAGACGCTGCATGCTGTGTGGTGCAGCCAAAAATAAAAAATAAGTAAATAAAAACACAAACATTATCTACTCATGATTGGTGCCTTAAGAAAAACTCTAATTTTGACAGAAAATGTTATATTTGTTGCCTTTAACCTGACTCTTCACACCCATATATATGTTTTGAAGTGTTTATTAAGAAGATACTTTAGGGTTTGATTGTAATCTTTTTCACTCCCACTTCCTACCCTCATTGCCAATAAACTTTTAGCATGACCCTTGCTCTCTAACTAAAGTTTAAGCAGAGCAAAATAATCTTATGCTTTTATATTCTGAGACCTATTATTTAAAACATGATAAAAATACATTTAAAAATTATGGGGAAAGATAATGTGAGACAAGTGAAAAGTAGCAAAGAAAGAAAGAGTTCAGCCAAAATTTTTCAACTTAATACAAATGATAAAAATTATGGTACCAGGCAAAATAGATTTCTGCATAATACTCTACATTTAATTTTATTTAAGAAAAAAATACATAAAAGAAACTGGATTAAACTGATAGTCGTAAAAAGGGAACATTCATCATGGCTTTCTGAAAATATAATACAGAAAGTTTCGTCCAGCAAAAAGATCTGAAGGGTCTAAGAAAAAGAGCTAACTAAAATTCAGATACATTACATTACTCCTTAATCATTTATGGCTACCATTCTAAACCTAGTAAACAATGTTTCATATCTTCTTGTATGTCACTTTCTCTTTTACCCTCCTCCTGAAGTATATATCAACCAGTAACCCAATTTTTTACTTCTGCCTCAACCATAACAATACCTCACCAACACAACTAAAACAATGTCAAGTTTCTTTTTACCTTCATTCTTCAATTCAAATCGTTATTATTCCAATTTCTCTGACTTAAGCTTCTTAGCAAAAGAAGTCACTTAAACTGATTTTTAAGGTATAACTAAAAACTAGGGACTTCCCTGGTGGTCCAGTGGCTAAGACTCCACACTCCCAATGCAGGGGGCCCGGGTTCGATCCCTGGTCAGAACTAGATCCTACATGCATGCCGCAACTAAGAGTCTGCATGCCACAACTAAGACCCGGTGCAGCCAAATAAATATTTTTTAAAAAAACAAAAACAAAAAAACTAGCCCTCACTGTCACAAGAGCATCAAGAAAAAATCATTTCCAAATGGCCAAACCATAGGCTGGGCGTGAGTGTCCTGAGAAGAAAACACACCTAATGTGTATTAAAATTAAATCAGAGATTTTCGCTTCCATTTATGACAGAGTAGCCAACATTGAATACCCTCCTGCTATACATAACTAGCAAACTGGAGAAAATATAGAAACAATTACTGTCAGACAATGGACAACAGGCAGAGCAGAACTATGACCTGTGAGAGAGGGCAAACAAATGAGCTAAGCCCTAGGATCACACTCACTTTCTACATAGAAGTACCATCAGTATCATGAAATAAGAAGGGGTCTGGATGAGCAGAGAGACAGAAAACAGAGTTTGGGCAAGCTGAAGCAGCTGGAATTTGTGGGACAGAGCACCAAAGAAGAAGCGAAACAGAAAAGGATGGAACACAGAAACCTAGAGTCTTTGGCTTGAACATAAAGCTGCACATATAAAACATGAGATTCCACAGGACCAAGCAAAGAGTAACTACCAGTATTCTCATGAGGCTAGCTAGAGTCATTAGGGTTTCAACTAGCCAGAGTAAAGACCTTTTTAAGAGACACCAGAAAGGCCATGGCATAGAAGTGAGGCTAAACTAGATCTAGAGCACAGGCTACTCTGGACTTCCCCCTAACAGAGCTAAAAGTATAAGCCTTATTAAGACCAAGCTTATTATCAAGTAAATTAACTGCCTGTCAGATCAAATTTCAACACTTTTTAAAGAAAGAACAAAATCTAGACAGTCAACAACATATTTACAATGTCTACCACACAAATATTACTAGATATGTGAAAATAAAATCATAACACACTACAGAGAATTCTATCTACTGAGAGAACCCTGAACAAATTACTCAGTCTCCTCTCATCACTTTACAAATTTCCCTCTGTTAAAATCAGAAATTAAAGAGACAAGTAGAAGCAGCTTTCCATAATAATGCAAAGGAAATGTGGTAGAGAGATTCCACTAAAGTAAGAGGAAGGAAGGGAGGAGGGTGGGGAGGAGTAGAACGGTCACAGACAGATCTTCCCACTTATTACTGTACATTATAATACCTGATGATGTGCATCATCAAAGAAACAGTATATATGGTATAGGCTACTAATACGTAAAAATACAACATGTTTAGCCTACTATAAAAATTTACAGAAATAAAGCTCCTGCAACTAAAGGCTAAGCTTCAATCAGTCTCAAATAAATGATAATTATTTTAGATGGGTTTTATTTCTAATGAGTATTTATTGCCATGTACCAAGAAACAACTATTGTTTATTCAAAATTTAGATACCTGGTAACTTACATAAGACACAGCCTCCAAATCAGAGAGGAAGCAAACAAGAAAACCCACAATTAAAAACAAAATTTCATGAACTAATGCTCATTTACTAATTCAAAAAGAAATTTCTCAGTGCATCTCTTAAAAATCATGAGACAATTCTTACAAGCTTGGTTATTCTTGGTTTCCAAGTTGAAAGAAAACTGAAAGCAATTAGAAGGGAAGGCTGAATTATTAGAAGGTAAGTACCATCACAGCACAAGTGACTAATGAAAGTCAACAAAAATTAAGAAAATCATAAGAAGCCAGAAAACTTAGAAAAGAAGCCACATTCTAAGAGCATAAAAAGCGGAGAAGCCCAAATCATTTAACACAGGTGAAAACAGACCTTCTGGCAGTGATGCCAGAAAAAGTATCACCACATAACCCCTGCCAGCAAAGATGACCCTAAATCAAAAAGAACAGATTAAATTACCCTCGAGTATAAATATAATTCAATCACAGGCAGATAGTTACTTTTGGAAACCACTGACATTAGTTGAAATAAAAGATGCTGGTATTCAAAGGAAAAAACAAAGAATTCACTGAATATTTTGACTAGTCAATGGCTTACTCCACTTCAACCCAAAATTTTATACTTAGGACACTTATCTCCCTCCTCCCATTAATCTTTGTGTCAAACTACTGGGGCCAATCTGGCTCTTGTATTCCACAGTGTTTTCCCATGAGTTTTCCCTAGTAACTTTTGACTTTAATATACCTAATTGCATTCTAAACTACCCTCCATAAAGTATTTTTTGCACATTATCCAAATCCTCTATGTAAAGTCAAGTTGTAGCTGTAATTTTATTTCCCCAGTTTACTGTACATGGGAGTTATCCTTCACAGACACACTAACAAAATGTTCTTCAAAACAATGAACACGGGCTTCCCTGGTGGCGCAGTGGTTAAGAATTCGCCTGCCGATTCAGGGGACATGGGTTCAAGCCCTGGTCCGGGAAGATCCCACATGCCGTGGAGTAACTAAGCCTGTGCGCCACAACTACTCAGCCTGCGCTCTAGAGCCCACAAGCCACGACTACTGAAGCCCCACGCACCTAGAGCCCGCGCTCTGCAACAAATGAAGCCACCACAATGAGAAGCCTGCGGACCGCAACGAAGAGAAGCCCCCACTCGCCGCAACTAGAGAAAACCCGCAAAGGGACTTCCCTGGTGGTCCAGTGGCTAAGACTCCACACTCCCAATGCAGGGGGCCCGGGTTCGATCCCTGGTCAGAACTAGATCCTACATGCATGCCGCAACTAAGAGTCTGCATGCCACAACTAAGACCCGGTGCAGCCAAATAAATATTTTTTAAAAAAACAAAAACAAAAAAACTAGCCCTCACTGTCACAAGAGCATCAAGAAAAAATCATTTCCAAATGGCCAAACCATAGGCTGGGCGTGAGTGTCCTGAGAAGAAAACACACCTAATGTATATTAAAATTAAATCAGAGATTTTCGCTTCCATTTATGACAGAGTAGCCAACATTGAATACCCTCCTGCTATACATAACTAGCAAACTGGAGAAAATATAGAAACAATTACTGTCAGACAATGGACAACAGGCAGAGCAGAACTATGACCTGTGAGAGAGGGCAAACAAATGAGCTAAGCCCTAGGATCACACTCACTTTCTACATAGAAGTACCATCAGTATCATGAAATAAGAAGGGGTCTGGATGAGCAGAGAGACAGAAAACAGAGTTTGGGCAAGCTGAAGCAGCTGGAATTTGTGGGACAGAGCACCAAAGAAGAAGCGAAACAGAAAAGGATGGAACACAGAAACCTAGAGTCTTTGGCTTGAACATAAAGCTGCACATATAAAACATGAGATTCCACAGGACCAAGCAAAGAGTAACTACCAGTATTCTCATGAGGCTAGCTAGAGTCATTAGGGTTTCAACTAGCCAGAGTAAAGACCTTTTTAAGAGACACCAGAAAGGCCATGGCATAGAAGTGAGGCTAAACTAGATCTAGAGCACAGGCTACTCTGGACTTCCCCCTAACAGAGCTAAAAGTATAAGCCTTATTAAGACCAAGCTTATTATCAAGTAAATTAACTGCCTGTCAGATCAAATTTCAACACTTTTTAAAGAAAGAACAAAATCTAGACAGTCAACAACATATTTACAATGTCTACCACACAAATATTACTAGATATGTGAAAATAAAATCATAACACACTACAGAGAATTCTATCTACTGAGAGAACCCTGAACAAATTACTCAGTCTCCTCTCATCACTTTACAAATTTCCCTCTGTTAAAATCAGAAATTAAAGAGACAAGTAGAAGCAGCTTTCCATAATAATGCAAAGGAAATGTGGTAGAGAGATTCCACTAAAGTAAGAGGAAGGAAGGGAGGAGGGTGGGGAGGAGTAGAACGGTCACAGACAGATCTTCCCACTTATTACTGTACATTATAATACCTGATGATGTGCATCATCAAAGAAACAGTATATATGGTATAGGCTACTAATACGTAAAAATACAACATGTTTAGCCTACTATAAAAATTTACAGAAATAAAGCTCCTGCAACTAAAGGCTAAGCTTCAATCAGTCTCAAATAAATGATAATTATTTTAGATGGGTTTTATTTCTAATGAGTATTTATTGCCATGTACAAAGAAACAACTATTGTTTATTCAAAATTTAGATACCTGGTAACTTACATAAGACACAGCCTCCAAATCAGAGAGGAAGCAAACAAGAAAACCCACAATTAAAAACAAAATTTCATGAACTAATGCTCATTTACTAATTCAAAAAGAAATTTCTCAGTGCATCTCTTAAAAATCATGAGACAATTCTTACAAGCTTGGTTATTCTTGGTTTCCAAGTTGAAAGAAAACTGAAAGCAATTAGAAGGGAAGGCTGAATTATTAGAAGGTAAGTACCATCACAGCACAAGTGACTAATGAAAGTCAACAAAAATTAAGAAAATCATAAGAAGCCAGAAAACTTAGAAAAGAAGCCACATTCTAAGAGCATAAAAAGCGGAGAAGCCCAAATCATTTAACACAGGTGAAAACAGACCTTCTGGCAGTGATGCCAGAAAAAGTATCACCACATAACCCCTGCCAGCAAAGATGACCCTAAATCAAAAAGAACAGATTAAATTACCCTCGAGTATAAATATAATTCAATCACAGACAGATAGTTACTTTTGGAAACCACTGACATTAGTTGAAATAAAAGATGCTGGTATTCAAAGGAAAAAACAAAGAATTCACTGAATATTTTGACTAGTCAATGGCTTACTCCACTTCAACCCAAAATTTTATACTTAGGACACTTATCTCCCTCCTCCCATTAATCTTTGTGTCAAACTACTGGGGCCAATCTGGCTCTTGTATTCCACAGTGTTTTCCCATGAGTTTTCCCTAGTAACTTTTGACTTTAATATACCTAATTGCATTCTAAACTACCCTCCATAAAGTATTTTTTGCACATTATCCAAATCCTCTATGTAAAGTCAAGTTGTAGCTGTAATTTTATTTCCCCAGTTTACTGTACATGGGAGTTATCCTTCACAGACACACTAACAAAATGTTCTTCAAAACAATGAACACGGGCTTCCCTGGTGGCGCAGTGGTTAAGAATTCGCCTGCCGATTCAGGGGACATGGGTTCAAGCCCTGGTCCGGGAAGATCCCACATGCCGTGGAGTAACTAAGCCTGTGCGCCACAACTACTGAGCCTGCGCTCTAGAGCCCACAAGCCACGACTACTGAAGCCCCACGCACCTAGAGCCCGCGCTCTGCAACAAATGAAGCCACCACAATGAGAAGCCTGCGGACCGCAACGAAGAGAAGCCCCCACTCGCCGCAACTAGAGAAAACCCGCACACAGCAACGAAGACCCAACGCAGCCAAAAATAAATAAATAAAATTTATTAAAAAAAAAATGAACATGAAAGTATTTCATTCAATAAACAGGTTACTTACCTATAAGGCTGATTCTCTGACAGATAAAACCAAATAATTATGATTACAATTACAGAGCTTAAACTTGGGCTAACAAATTTTGAAAACTGGGTATCCAAGATCTGTTCCATTAGAGTCCTCAACCTAGAAATCCCAAAAGTTCATAGAATAAATCTTTATTGGATCAGGGAACCTAGTTCAGACTATCAACTGAAAGACAGAAGTTCTAACCCCATTTCTACCCAGAATTCATCATACTTTAAGTAAATAACCTAAAAACCTTGGTTATGAGTTAGGAAACAGGGACTGCCACCTATGCTGTCTATTTCCAAGTAGTTGTGGGTGTCAAATGAGAAACTAGATGAAATTACTTTGTAAATTATGAAACACAGTACAAATGTAAAATTATTTTATCCAGGGCCGGATTTCAACTCTCGTGCTTTCTAAGCAAAATCCATCCCTAGTCTTGGAGTTTTCTGGCCCTTGGAAAGAAATTACCTTGACAAACAATAAAAGTAGTCTCATAGGAAGTAGTGAATCTAGAAGAATTAATGAGGATTTTCCTATGTAGCTTCTGAAACTGATGAAGTATCAAATGATACCTCATAAGCACTGTGCAACAGAAGGACATATAATTATTTAGTACATTAATGTTTTCAGAGAATCAAGTTTGAAACTACAATTCTTGTAATATTCCTTAATATGATTTGAAAACAAGATTTTTACCTGAATACTACATGAGCAACACTCTTAGATGAGCAATAACTATCTTACTCTTACGCTTTCATTATCTAGAAACTTACAAATCAATATCAACATTAGCAATATTATCAATGAGTTAAATCATTTGTAAGACCTCAAAAATCTAGAAACCCTAAATCTGACTTTCCACCCTCTATCTGTTCATAAAAGCTTTCATGAAGCTATCCAAGGCCCTTCAAGTACAAATTTATTTAAGTATTCTCGTACAATGAGAATTCAGAGGCAACTGACCAAATCACATTTTTATTTGAAAATTTATTTTCCAGTGACTGCCTTGTGAATTGGAAGGAAAGCTCTGAACATTAAATCCCAGGACCTGAAATCTTCCATATCTTCTCTCCCTAGAACCAGAACTTCAAAATTCAGAGGTCAGTTTCAGTGTCTCTGATTCAAAATCAGCAAAAGGTCCATTCTCAAACAGAAAGAGCAATCCACAGTTAAGCACATGATCTCAGTTAGTCCAGCTATTTAGGCCAAAAAGAGAGTCATTAGGTATTATCTACCACTTTAACAGACTCTATCAACCTAGAAGATGAGACTGTCTTGAGCTGAAGTATATTTCTTTTTGATTCCCCACCCCCTAATCTTTAAGAAGGCATATTCTAGTAAAATACTCCACAGCTGGAATCACACCAGAGAAGAAGATACTCTTCAGTCCCTTGATCACAGTGGAGTTCTCCATGTGGATAAATAAATACATAAAAGCACCTATGGGTTTATATGCTGGAGAAGAGGGATGGTATCTAGAGAGGAAACAGGGCAAGCACCCAAAACATCTGTAGGCTCATTTTTCTGGCCTATGGCCTAATTACCATGAATCGGGTCTAAGTCTAGGACTCGACATAAAATATCTTTTCAAACATTTAGAAGTGATTAGATGACCTTGTATATGATATCCCTGCAAACAAGATGGATAAATTATAGGATGAATGCTAGGATAGAAGGTTGCTGATTAATTAATGTTAATTGAAAGAACTGTAACTGGAACAAAGAGCTATGGCCTCCTGGCTCCAGACAAAGAGCTACGTCACACTCAGTGTCTTCTATTCATAATATATTTTCTAAACTGGCCATCAGGAAGTACTCATTCCCTAGTGGTGGAGATCTGTGTGTGCAGGGGGACAATAATCCATCTACCCCAAGTGTCTTTTTTTTTTCTTTCTTTCTTTCCCCAGAGTACCTTTTAACATTTTCCAACTGCCAGAAATGTATTTGAGAATTAAAAGCATTAGACAGGTATCATGATGCTATTTTCAACAATGACAATTTGGGTAAAAAGAGTCAAAACATTTTCTCTAACCATCTCCTGGTTCTAGATAGGAACAGGGATTTTACTGAAAGAGATTACATGTGATATGATCAAACACCTCATCCCAATTCTTCTTAAATTATCTTTAACCAAGATGCTAATCAAGATGCTCCCTCTCCATCCCACTTCTGCTGATCTGCTTCCTTTGGGGGAAAAAAAAGTTAAAAGTGAAGGGTCAAAGTGCTATTTTCAAAAGATTTGGAAAAAGCAAAAAAGCAAGAAGGAATCAATTCTGTTGCCCAAGGTCACCCAACAAGGCACTAATTTAACTTGAGAACACTGTCCTAATAAAGCAACTATCATCCAAATTCCAAAGTACTCTGTATATCCTAAGGAACCCATGAAACTATTGTTCTCATTCTCAAAGGTTTAGGAATATGTACCTCACTCTTCAAATGTTATGGCCACTATCTTTAGAGAATCATTTTATAGGAACATCATTCTTCAGAATCACCAGAAGAGCTCTTACCAAAAAAGTAACATAATGTACTAATGGGAATATTTTCCATGATTAATAACCAGTTAACCCTTAATAAGAGAGTACCTCTTTTGCCAAAGAAACAATAAAAAGCAAAGAATAGAATAGAGTATCATTTTGTAAATATGCATGCTTCCAGACTTTTCGGTATTTCCCCCAAGACACATGCTCTGCTTCCTAGTGCCTGCAGGAAAAAAACTCTACTTTTGAAAACTGATACATGATACTAATGGTAAGAACTCAATTTATCTCAAATTGAAAAAACTTCATTTATGAATTTTTTTTCATCTCAAACTGGACTTCAAACATTTCAAATACATGAAAATGCTAACAGTTCCACAAAATAAGTAAAATGCTCAGATAAAATGATGTATGAAACACAATATTAAAATGCTGTTTATAAAGAAAACAGAAGAAAATTTTCAGAAAAGAGACCTATGCTAAAAGGCCACCATGTTATCATGTACAAATCTAAACTATCTATAATGCGTGGCAAAAGATTATTATATTCTACAAGGCAGGATTTGATACTTTCATCCAATATATAGCAGGATCTGACAGCCGCCACAACAAAAACATTAAAAAGGTTCCTCAAATAAGTATTTTTACAGTTTATATAATCTGATTGTGATATTTATTCAAAAGCCTACTCTGTAAAAGTAAACGTGATTAAGTCTATCTTTTACTATTGCTGATTATGATATTTATGATAAGCACTTTTGTTAACAGTTCCTTTCACGATTTAGACATAGCTCCAATTCATTTGTTATTGCCCAGAGTACTGTAAAGAAAATCTAAGCAAAATCGTGGTAAATCTGGACACCGAATTCTTTATTTTAAAAAGTACCTTTATCACAAAGGTTGAGAACAGATAGTATTTTAAGATACAGTCTCCCCTTATAATTTAGAATCAGGAAAATAAAGAAATCTGTCTCAAATGCTTTATGTAAACTATAGAGCAGACTTAACTCTTGCTAATAAGCTAATTACAACATACAACTAGCTGTCACAGTATTAACACTAATATCTACTTCTCTACGTCACAAAAGTCAAAGATGATGCATAAAGCACACTGTTTAAATCAAAAGTTTTAATTGGAAATTAGATGTAAATAACTAAGATAAATGTAGATTTGTAGCCTGCCAGATTTCCCTTATTTGGATGATGTTTATTCACTCATTAATTGTTCTACATTATGTGGACACCACATACACTTCATAAAGCTCTACAAGTGTACTGTGATAACTAAAGATGTTTCTATTTTATAAATTAACTCAAATAATATAAAACTTATTAAAAAATAAAAACACCATCAACCACGTTCCCACATGTCTTTTCTAACTTGAGATGTGTGAAATCTTAAAACTAGAAAACCATATTGCCATTGAGAAGGCTAATAAAGCTGGATGTTAGTCTTTTTTTCGGAAAATTTTTTTTTAAGAGTTGAGAATATCATTGTGTTAAACCCAAAATTTCAGCTAAAGCATTAATTTTAGCTGTAATAAAAATGCTATAGACATTATGAATAAATGAAAACTTGGGGAATAATAAACAAAGCAGAATTCATGGTTACCATATTTACACATACTCTTTGTTGTGTTTCAGTGCCACATGATCTGATTCAAAGTAATAAACATCAGGATCATCATCTTCCTCTTCTGTAATGTGCGGATTGGCACTCTCTTTGGCAGATGGCAAATGTCCAATATTGAGTCTTGCCTCTGAGGATGGCTTACTTAGTCCTTCACTCCCATAATTTTCAGAGTCACAACACATGCCTTTTTCATTGTGAGAAATTTCATCAGGATTTGTGACAGACTGACTTATATTATCACTAACAGGTGCATTTGTTTCACTGGGATTAAGATTATTCTCCTCAAGTTGTCCATTTTCTCTGCAAGGAGAACTGTTTTTAGTGGGACTACCTCTGGTAGGGGCCGCCCTCCGGGGTGAAGTTCTCAGAGTATACCGATGTTCTTGAGGTTCTGATAAAGACATCATTTGAGCCGAAATACAGTCTAGAACAGAAGATGGTTCTGGTTCTCCGGAGACTGGCATACTCTCAAGACTTGTGTCCAGGGCGTTATTGGTGTTTTCATTACACTGCTCTTTTGAGGCACTGCTATCTCCCACCACATCTACTTCCTCCTCAGAATCCCTTAAAGATGAATGAATTTCAGAAAAGGGGCCTGTAGCTGGCTCAGTAGTCAGCTGATTAACATGTTCCACAGGCAGGCAGGCAGTTACTATTTTGTGGTCCTCCAACTTGACCTGCACTTCTGAATTTGTGCAAGGCACGTTATGGTCTATATAACTGTCCTCCTTCCTACTACCAAGGAACATTGAAGTGTGGGTATCCGAATCCCCATTTTCAGCTACTGATTTCTCCTGCAACACATAGGAACCAGTGCTATTTTGTTTAGTGTTCCCATCGGACTGACAGTCATCACAGTTTACAACAGCTGAATCACTGTCATCAACACCATTGACAGCCAAATAGCCCGTGATTTCTTCAACTACTGTAGAATTAAGTGGCCCTTCCTCACTGACATTCACCTTTTTAATTTCCCTTTTCTCACAATCATCCAGTATAAGACATCGACAAGCTCGTTTAGTCCCTTGAAAATCTGCATCATTGTCCACTACTGTACTCCTCTGTTCTACTGACTCCTTGTCTGATTTTATAGGTGAATCTTCTTCTGAACTGTTTGGTGCTTCAGATCTAAGACAACGCTTAATTCTTTTTAAAACTGGTGAAACAGGTTCTGCTTGCCTTCTTTCACAATTTTCTACAGACTGCCTTTCTACGTTATCTTTTTCTGAAGAAGGGAGTCCTCTTTTCCTAGGGCTTACCCATGACTCTCGAGTACTCTGCTGTTTTATATCAGTAGTTCTTCCATTATTATTTCCTTTCTGAATTTGCACAGGCTCTGGTCTCTTCTTTGGTGATCTTGATCGTACTTGAGAATGAGAAGAGATTTCTTCAGGATGAGCAATGCTACGATTCCTTAAAGTTCTACCACAAAAAGATTCATCCAAGCCGTTTAACCCCACTGTTGATCTTGTAACACGAGTAGATCGGGAAGCAGCCATACTATGGCAAGTCCCTACAATACGGTCATCATGATCCACTCATTGGGAAACCTTCAAAAACGTAAACAAAATAATGAGAAAAAGGTAATAGTTAATACACCTAAAACAAAAGTATAAAGCTATAACTTTTTAATCCATGTATAGCCATATTAAATTTTGTGATATAATTATTTTATTAACATTTCCAAAAGTGATAATATTAGCTAACAGTTATATGGCACTTAATACATTCCAGGAATCGTTCTATATGCTTTACATACGTTAACTCACTTAAGTCTAACAACAATTAGAATAAGTGCTTATTATCATTCCTACTTCATAAACGAGGAGATTGAGGCACATACAGTTTAAGTAATCTGTCCAAATTCACACAGCTAGTAAACTGCTGGACAGGGCCCTAGATTCCACGCTCTTAACCTTCCTCGCTATGTATCTACCTCTCAGATATACAGGGGCAAAGCGCCCAGAAAGATCTCTCTCAAAGACAGGACTTCATCTTGGTTATTAAAATAATAATCTTGAATTTATATAGCAGCTATCATATAAACTATCCCAATCACTTCTCATGTTTTCTCAACACTTCTGGGAGGTAAAAAGACAGGCTCTGCTCTTTTTAATTCACTCTTACTAAAATGAGTTTCAGGTCAAATTCTTTGATAACAAACCACGTGGCATCCAAAAAATTTTGGTTGCAGTAGAATTTTTTATAACTAAGCAGATGAACAGAAATCGCAGTAGAATTTTTTATAACTAAGCAGATGAACGAAATCACAACCGTAGCTTATACTTGCTAAGAGCAATACAGAGCAAAGCCAAGCCACCCTAGTCTCTAGAAGTAGAGCCACAAATTAGCAAGTGAAAGGAAGTATTCTAAAGAGGATAGAAGAAAAAGGGAAAGAAGCACACTGCCAAACAAATATTACATTTAAGAAATCAGGAATACACATATAACCCCATCCTTTCCTTCTTTGAACTCCTGAGTATATGTGTATGCCACAGTATTAATGCGTGTTGAGGAGATGAGCAGGCTTTCTGGTGTGGATGCTTTGGTGCTTCTATAATACAAATGAGAGGGAAACTGAAAACTGCCCTGATTGATCCATTTGTATAAACTGAGCGATTCAGTGATTATTTTCCAAGGTTCTCCCAACAAGCAGAATTAAAGGAGCTGTTAAAATTTCAAGTCTCCATTCTTCTGCTCCTCCTCTATTTAGCTTTCAAAAGGTACTTCGCCACTTCACTGCCTGACTTCAAACGGGGTGCAGGATGGACAGAGAAAAGAGGCCAGTAATGGTTGTAGTACAAAGCTGCACAGGAACCTCTTCCCTCATCCCTTTTGCCAGCTTTCCCAAAAGCTCACTCTCCTATAACCCTCCAAATGCCATTCTACCCCTCTCCCCACAAATCAAATACAATCTCTCCTTTGCCTCAACTTAGAAGTATCTAACAGTTGGAAAAGTTATTAAGAGCTACAGAAGATACAGCAACACGGTATCACATACAAAAAGAAGAAACTGCCTTCTTGTTCCTGCCTGCTGACAAAATGAATAAAGTGAAGAAGTATCCTGTAAAATATGTAAGTCAGTTGAATTTAGTTTTGTTTCAGAGTATGGCATACTTCTAATTTTTTAATTAACAATTTTTAAAAACCTTACAAGACTCACAAAATCAGCCCTGGGATTAAAGTGTGAAAATTCTTTCTAGAGATTTCCATAGCAATCACATGAACAGTAAGTATGGAACACTGATCAGAACTTAAAAATAATGCTTTTCAAAGTAAACTTTTACTCTTTTGGGACTCATTAGTCAGACCTGATATATAATTCTCTTCTGTTAAAATCTTCTTATCAAGATTACAGTCTATTTTTATTCACAGGTAATAAACAGTGAATGACCCATAAACATCCACTTTTAATTACAAAACTTTAAGTTAAACTTCAGATGATGTTTCAAAAGAGCACAAACTAAAAAATATTAAAATCAATGTATTTGTTTCATGTATCCAAATCTGAAGCCTTCAAATTTGAAGATTACAGATTTTTAAATATTAAATACCTATGTAAATATAACAAAGAAAACATAAGCTAATTTTATAAACTTTATTTATAAAACCTAATGCAAATATCTTTAATGCCAATTTGATTATATTCGTGATTTATGGTTCAAAAATAATATTGGCAATAGTAATATTTTATAAACACACACACAAAAAACTGTTTATCTTTATTTTTAAAAATATGATGCCAATCAAGGGCATATAAACTTCAAATGATTCTGGTAACAGGCATTCCTAGCCCTTTTCTCTCCACACCAACCCAAATGAGAGCAAAATTTCTGCCCTATCATTATTAATGAAGTAATCCTACTAGTAGTAGTACCCAAAACTACTAACAAAGAATATATATATATCATTATAAAACACCACCTATAATGAGGGTCTGTTTTATTTCTGCACCATTCCAGTGATCAATCAAAACACGGATCAACATGAAATATTTAAACTTTTTTCATTTCTTTTGGTCCCTAAAAATATTTTTATTCCGTTCACAACTACAATGAAGTCCAAGTTTTAGAGTTCTCAAACCCTATGCTATTGGGCCATATTTTAAATGAAACTGTTTTGTGATAAGAACCCTTGTGGTACCTCAAACTCTTGCAACTCAAAGTGTGGCCTGAACACCTGAAACTAACACAACATTGTAAATAGACTATACTCCAATAAAAAGTAAAAATAATAATAATAATAAAGAAACCAATAGGATATTTTGTACAGAAATTTGGTGACTCATATTTACTGTCTTTAAAGTAAAGTATAAAAGTCTTAAAAAAAAAAAAGTGTGGCCTGAGAACTAGCACCATGGACATCTACTGGAAGCTTGTTACAAATGCAGAATATCAGGCCCTGCCTTAGACCTTCCAATTAATTTGATTCCCAGGTCATTAAATGTCTATTAGGGTTTGAGAAGCAGTGCCTTAGACCACTGCATCCAGACAGTAGTCTATTAAAATATATCAAGTTTCAAACTAAATTAGACCATTTATAACATATCCTTTAATTCTTTATTTGATCCTAATAATAAAAAATTTATAAATAAAACCATTATCCCTTTGGCTAAGGAAGTACCAAATAGAGGACTATAAAAATCTCTTGCCTGAAATTAACATATTACATATACTTAAGGTATTAAATTGGTTAAAATCCTGAAGATTAGAGTTAAGTGAAATTTCAACACTCTTCCTTCTAATGACTTTTTTCTTCTGTTCTAACTTTTTCTTCATTATCTTTTCTATTTTTGAATAAGCATTTATAAAGACACATATTTTCTGTAGTTATCTGATAAACTGAGTGCAAAATTCAATTACCGAAAAGAGACTAACAATGCTCCAATTATCTCAACCAAGTCTCAACATTGTTTTGCCATGCTTTGTAAAGTATTATAGACTAAAAGCAGTTGTCTTCCTCATTTTAGCTGCATAACACAAGAGTTACTAAAGAAATTTAGTGAAGAGGTTTGGAGTACAAAATTATATTCCAGCCAAAAATTAAGTTGCTAAAGGAAGAGAAAAAAACTCATTTACAAACAAAGTATCTCAGAAAATACCCCTGCTAGTTAAGTAAATAGTTAACATGGTTTAAACATTAGCCAGCACCCAACTAGAACTGGTAATTCAATCAATCACTCTAGTTTTAGAATTAAGGGAAACTGTTAGTTAACAGATTCATATGGGCAAAACCCAATCTAGCAACTAGAATGACGTTTTTCCTATGTTACCCACAAACTAATGAATATGGCATTTTCTACAATAGAGGGAAGAGAATATAATCAATCACTAGAATTCCTCTCTTCCCCACCTTCGTGAGTTTTCATTCTATTGCAGGACATATCTCAGAAGGAGAGTCAACCAAATTTTACCCTGTCCATTCACATTGAGGCCCAAATCCTACCTATAATTCCATATGTCTCACCCATTTATTTACTGCTGAACTACCCTCTCCCAAATTTGAATCTACTTGTAGGATCTAATTATAGGATTCTCAAATATAATTATAGGATTCTGAAACGCTCTCTGAAACAGTATCAGCTATGTTTCAGATCATAAATTTCCAGCCCCTGTGATCACATCTGTATCACTGTTTCAGTGACTGAAAGTAAAATGGTCCACCTAATGAAACACTACTCCAGCTATCTATCACCTTTACTTTAGAAATCTCAAAAGATATTTCAAAGACACTGCCTGTAAGCTTTTTTTCCCACTATAATTACTGAAGTAGTATGGTTTATTTTGGGAATTGAAGGACTGGCAATCCTTCATTAACATCAATGTTCTAGCTGATATTTATTTAGTTTTATTAAGTGAACAATTTTTAGGAACTGGTCATGATACCATGTAGACAAACCAAAGTGAAAGGCAAAAAGAACAAGAGCAATTGGGAAGTGTTACCAATGATTCTTTTTCTATTTGTCTAGAACATAAACAGGAACTGTTTAATAACGGTTTAGGGACTATCCTTGTCACACAATTCTTTTAAGACAAATTTCTTTGCTGAGCAATTACCACTATTATCTATAATGTCAAAAGTATCTATAAGGTTAAAAGAAGGAGAGTGAGACCTGGGGACCTATCTATGTAATTCAACTTAAGGTTCTTAATATCAGTCTCTTTGAACCCTGGGAACTCTATTACATACTACCTTGATCCCCTGTTTAAAGGGATCTCTTCTTTCTTCCCCATTCAGAGAGGGGCGAGGGGGTAGGCAGAGAGACATAGATATAGATATAGAGAGAGCTGAATGAATATACACTTAAAAAGACAAGGGAGAAAGAGAAGTCAAGGAATTTCATACTACCCTTGAATCAAAAATACCTAGTGTCAAAGAAAGGTATAATGCTCTAGAGATTTCAATGTACTTTAAGTCACTTCATTTATCCCCTGTTGGAAAAATATATCATCCCTACGCCATTCCCTATAGCTCTGCGCTCCTATGAACAGCTACCCAGACTGCACAATTTTCCATGCACCGAAGGAAGTATAGAAAAATAACAAGCCTCCTCTCCTTAATTACAGGCAAACAAACAGACTATAGTTGTCTTCACTACTACAAAACTAAATAACTTACCTGTATAACCAAAGATCTATCATTGTGGAAATATTATCTCTTTTCCTTATATCCTGAAGGAGTTGGAGCTATGATCTAGAATAGAGCTTAAGCATCATGGTTTCAGACTCTCAGCTTCAGCCATGGAGAATACTAGAACTTCCTAAATTCCTTTCTTTAAAAATAAAATAATAAAAAAAAGAATTAAGGAATCAAATTAACTTATGCTAAAATATTTTAGTAACATCTTTGGTAATTCTTGTTAACTTTATAGCCTCAGATATATCAAGAAACTGGAAAAGGATTTTTAGAAACCAACAAAAACAAACCAAAAAGAGCTTGAAATATACTAAATCTTTACAACAACTCAGTATTATTTTGAGTCAAAATGTAACTCAGTTCTTTTCTAGAGTCTAAGGCAATATTGTTTTGAGGTGACCCAAAGACTGCCCTTGATAAGAAGATTTCTCATACGGAATTTATAATCTCTTACTCTTATTCTAGAGGCCTTCCCAAAGTTTGGCTTTCAGGTATTTAAAACTAGGAACTGAACAACAAAATTAATTTAGATTATGTACAACAAAGAATCAACAAAGTCTTCTGCAATATATATACATTACAACTTTGGTTATATAAAGTGCTACAAGACTTTACAAAGGGAAATTTTTTTATAAAGGGAAATTTCTATTATTTTTGGCATATGGATTTTCAACAAAAACAATAAGGATTTTCTGGCTTTAGTATCCAGTTGGCCAGATATTTTAATTAATCTAATTATAATCCATTTCTTGGACAGTCTGGCTAATTACAGTTTTACTTTATAATAATGTATTATGATATCCTTTTCAGAGAATCTGGATAAATGGGTTACTATGAGTGCCCATCCAAAAACAAGGAGGAACACCAGGAAAAAGACTAACGATGTTCATGATGGAAATTGTCACTTTATTATAAACATAAAACTAGATATTCTAGAAGTGACACTATTTTTGGTAAAAGATTGCAACTTAAAAACTAATGCAAAAAATTTTTTAAAATAAAAATGGATGCAATTATCAAGCTTTGTAAACTAGATTTACTGCCTAGAAAAAATAAAGATTACAGTTTAAGTCAGCAAGAGGGCAACAAGGCTAATATCTAATATCTATAGATGCAACCTCTCCCAGATATGTCTTCTAAATTCTTGAAAAGCACAAGGTAGGAAAATTGTCTAAATAAAATTATTTAATATACATTAAAAAATGTTCTAAATTAACATGAGGAGGGTGAAAAATGGTCCTACAAAAAAGTAACCCTTGACTTGAAACTTCACTCTTCTTATAACATTCGAATTGCCAACGCCTTTGTACTCAACCCTGAAATCCTTTCACAAACATGGTAAAGCATTACACTGTATGGTGTATGGAGATGGTAGCAAACAACAGAGCCAAAGAGGATCCACAGTTTAGGATGTGTCTCTTGAGTATCCGCTGGCACGCCCATTCCAGCCCTCTATCAAGTTCCAATCAGTCACGTTACTATCCTATTTGGGTAGGGTTTGCTGTTGAAACATCATCCATTATGATATTTGCCAGGCAAGGAGATCTGCAACAGTTATTTTCACAGAAGAACTGATACCTACAGCTGAGTCCTACCAGTATTAAGATAAACAGGATCATGCAGATGATTAGGCAGATTAGGCTTCTTAAAAGCCTAATACAGTGAAAAGGAAACTTCAATTACTTCTACTAACTAAAGCCCACTTGGCCTTAATTAAGATTACATTTTTTCTTACCTTTTTAAAAAGTGTTTCGCCTAGTATTTGACTCCCAAGCGTCTGCATTTATCTGTCATCACTGTTAATGTCCATGTTACACTGTGACTTCAGGTATTACTTATTTATATGGTTGTACTAGCACAACTTGATATCTGTGAAGGGAAACCACAATATAGTCACTATGGATGTGTTACTGTTTACAGATTTGTGGATAAAACTGATAATATTTCTTAACACACCACACACTGCATTTTCTAATAAATTTCACAAATAATTCCTTATATTTAGCTACAAAATATGTGTTATTTTTTAGCAGACTAAGATGATTTGTTAACACTCTTACAAATGCTTCTCACAGTACCCACATAAAATATTTCAAATTTAATTCTAAATTAAAATTCTTACAAGTTTTAGAGCTTCTTAGATTCCTTTTCTGACTACCAATGTAGACATACAGATATATCAGTAATTTCTCAGACATTAATAGAAAAGTACTTTTTTGTGTTTTATAACAATATTAGGGAATAAATCTAGAAGCTTAAGAATGCAGTAAAAAAGATCATGACTTTCCCCTAAATGTGACTTTAAAATATTCTATGTCTTTTAAAGTAACATTTTTGTCTTGGTTAGATTTTCCCTCTGTGACTAATCTGACCATGTTATTTTGAATATAAATAGAAAATAAATGTGACAAAATAAGTGAAGATACAAATCAAGATGTAGCTGTACAAACGTTCCTTAAAGAAAAGTAAGCTTCTTAAAAACATACACATGGTTGTAGGTTACAAGTCTGAGAAACACATCAATGTGCTTACAATGATAATGAAAAGCATTATATAAAACTTTAAGTCATTTCTACCCGTTTATTATTGGAAAAATAAGCTAAAAAAAAGTCATATATATGTCAAAGAAATCTATCAATGGCATTCTAAAATGATTCAGCATGGTGTACCATCCCAAATTCCAAAATCTACACAGAAAATGCAGATAGCCTTACATCTGTTTTGTGGATAAAATGTTACTGGAGTTGTCAACCTGACAGATGTTCTCAGTGAAAAGTTTCACTAAAATACAGTAGAAAACTAACATAATATCAATTATATTTAAATTTTTTTTAATTGGAGGAAAAAAAACACAATCGATAGCGATTAAGAAATACTAATATCTATCCTCAAACACTTCATTCCTATTATTTGTTTTCTTTTTTTTTTTCCCCCGCCACTCCACACGTCTTGTGGGATCCTAGTTCCCCAACCAGGGATTGAACCTGGGTCCCCTGCAGTGGAAGCACAGAGCCCTAACCACTGGACTGCCAGTGCATTACCTCATTTTTTTTCAAACGTTAAAAAAGACTTTAGGAAATGCCAAAAAAAGTTAATACAGATCTAGGTATTCCTAAATTTAAAAGTTGATATAAATTCTCTTGTAACAAGCTTAAAATAGTCAAAACTCTTCTTATATTCCCTACATAGCAGTCTTCATTTCATTCACTATACATTTCATATTTAAGATTCTGCACAAATACTATAGGCTTTCTGGAGCAGAAAAGCTACTTAGAATTGTGACAAGCTACAATAATTTTTAAATTTGAACTATTTAAATATATAACTTACTTCCAGAAGTTTAAAAAACTTAGCTACTTTGTCTTTTGAAACGCATACAAAATAGAAAACAAACCATTTAAATCCCATTCCTAAGGCCTTATTTATTCTTTGCCACAGAGCTTTGCTTGTTTTCACGTACTAACAAAATTCATTGACTATTCAAGAATTCCAAAAGCAAATCCAGAAGCCAATCTTGACTGAAAAGAATTACTTTTCCTACCATTTGCAGTCTAACACTAGTACTACTGTGTTAAACAGATTACGGATCTCAGATTCACGGCACATTTGAAATCACTTCAAAAGACTACAGAAAATCTCACTAGAAAATATATCAGTTCTCCTAATATAGCAAAGTTATAAGCCACACAACATACTATAAAAGTAAAACAGTGACATCCAAGCTAAATGCAATCTAAATTATAAGACACTGAATTTTTTTTTTAGTTTTATAAGACCTTGGGGATAAAAACTCAGAACAAAGGTTATAATATAGATTCATATTTCACACCCAATTCTTCAGTTGTTATAAGAAAAATACTGAACACATGCACTGCAGTACACTATGGCTTTAAGTGATTTTAAAAGAAAACAGAGAGGGACATTCAAAGCTGGTTGTAAAAAGCACTAAGATAATGGTCAAAAACAAAAATACTTTTTCTAGACAATTAAGTTTATCACAGTTACTTGCTATAGAGAGCTGAACCGAATTTTCACTTGGTACAAAGTATGACCAAGAAGATCACACTTTCCTGGCTCCCTAAATTGTTTGTAACCACACATGCAATGTCTTGGATGACTCCTACAGATTTCAGAGATAAGCTTATTACATAGTCAACAGAAAGGAAATAGAAAGAGCATCAGATTTGGTGGAAGGAGAAGGAAATATGATTCTCTACCCACCATCAATAATAACTGTTTGACCAAGAGAAAACCACTTTGCACTTCTGCGTTTCATTTCTTCACCTATAAAACAGGAGACATAATACCGGCCGACTACATCTCAGGGTTACTATGAAGCTCAGTGAGATTATACCTGCAAAGCAGGCAAACTTTAGTGTGCCTAAGAAATTCCTGGAACTAACTGCCCCAGAAATTCAGATTCAGCAGTTCTGGACATGCACACATAAATCTTTATTTTTAATTAACCACTTCAGGTCATTCCAATGTAGGGATCCCCCAAAGATGAGGCTCACCCTTTGAAAAAAAAATTCCATCACTTTCTTCTGAAACTTTAGTGTTTGTAAGCATTACCCTAGGGGCTTATTTAAAATACAAATTTTTAAACCTCATCCTTAGAAATTCATATTCAATAAAGGTGGGGCAGGACACAGAATCCTCATTTTTATCAAACACACTACAGGTGACTGAGATGTAAATGGCTCATGACCCATCCTTTTACAAACCCTGAACTAGATTCTTCCCCATACACGCTTCTCAAATCGTTCCCCACCTCTCTAGTGTCATCCATGACTAACATTAGGCCTTCATCACTTCTCACTAGAACTAACCCACATGACTTATAATTGGTCCCTCTACTTTAAGTCTTGTCCCTTACAAATGCATGGTCTACAGCGGGGTCTAAAGCACACATTTCTGTCACTCTCTTATCTAAAACACTTCCAAGGGACTTCCGCTTCTGGCCAAGACAGGGTAACAGAGATGAGATTTACGTTCCTATCCGAAACAACTAAAAATCTGGGCAAAATATATGAAAATGTTTTTCAGACACTGGAAACCAGACAATATAGGAGAGTGATCAATGAAAGAGAAGAAACAAATAAAGCAAAGCCCCAGCTTCCTGCTTGGAGAGTTTCCAAGCTTCAGAGTGAGGAGGGTGATCCCAGGCAAAGCAGTCTCCCTGATTTAAGAAAATGAAGCACAGAGTCTGGGGAGACCCAAGTAGCTAAGGTTCCCAGAACACTTGTACCAGAGAGGAGGCAGCTTCAGAGAGAGCAAGTAAGACCTCAGGAGATCTGCAGAGATCCTCCTCAAGTCTTGAGCTGAGCACTGATCAGTATATGCAGTGTATCCAAGGCCTGGAAAACCACTCTTACCCATAGCCAGGGGTATGCTAGAAAATGTGTAACAACCAAGGGCAGTTGGTGGTTTATAGTTCCTGGTTTGCAGGGTTACCAATGACTCTGGTGTGAATACTCCTACCCATGGCCAATTTCAAGCTATCAAGGAATAACACTGAGTGCAAAGATGGGAAGAGATACATGATAACACATTAAACATTACAGAATATTTCTAAAATAGTGATATAATAAATTACCACCAAAGCATCAAAATAGTAATAAGTAATAATATAATTTGCAAGTAATGAGTTTTGAGTATTTATCACCTTTATTCTTAATATAACTGATATAACTATAAGTGTATATAATTTAATTCTATTAAGAATTAAGCCAGCTCACAAACTTCCCAATATTTTGAAAACTGGCCCTCACAAGCTCTAGTATACCACTGCCCGTGGTTCACACTGGGCCAGGAATAGTTTGTATACCTATCAGGTAGAGTAGAAAAACTCATAATTCATAAGACATCAAGTACAGTGCTCAGGAGGGCATTGCTTCAGTAGTGGGACAAAATGAGCTCTAGACTAAAGATTGCTCTAGTCCCACCTAACAAAGATTAAAAGCAAGCCCCAAAAGAATAAATCCATTTGCAAGGAACTTAACTGTATCCCAGAACAAAACTCAAAAATATTTATAGGAATACAAAAACGTCTAGCACCAAACAACGTAAAATTGACAATGTCTGGCATCCAATAAAAAACTACCAGACATGCTAAGAAACAGGAAGATACTACATATAATGAGAAAATCAATCAATAAAAAAGGACACATACATGAAAGATTTACTAGGCAGGAACATTAAATCAGTTATTATAACTGTTGTTAATACATTCAGAAAGATAAATGGAAAGGTTAAGCATGTTAGGTACAGATATGAAAGATATTTTTAAAAATTGATTCTTCTAGTAATGAAAAATGCTGGTTGGGATAAACAGCAGATTAGATACTGCAAAGAAAATGTCAATGAACATAAAAGCATAGCAACAGAAACTACAAAATAAAGCACAGAGACAAACAAAACTGAATAAAAAAAGCATAAATGAGCTGTGAGACATCAAGTGGCCTAGTAGATGAGTAACTGGAGTGCACAAAAGCAGAAAAAAATGTCTGAAAAAGTAATGGCCCCAAATTTTTCAAATTTGACGGAAATTATAAACACACAGATCACAGAGACTAAACCCCAAGCACAAGAAACATGAAGAAAAGCACAGCACATCATAAGCAAATTGCTTTAAATAAGTTAAAAAAAAAAAAAAGAATATCTTAAAAGCAGACAGAGAAAAATGACACATTACATACACGGGAAGAATAAGATTGAAAGCAGACTATTCACTAGAAACAACACAAAACACAAGACAGTGAAGTTTACCTTCATACTGAAAGAAACTATCAACTGATAATTCGATAGTTTTTGAAAGATATGTTCTCTAAGTTGAAATAAAGATGATTTCAAATGGTAAATGTTGGAAGATGCCATCACCAACAGAAATAAACTATAGGAAATGTTAGAGGACTTCCCTGGCGGTCCAGTGGTTAAGACTCTGCGCTTCCACTGCACGGGACGTGGGTTCGATCTCTGGTTAGGGAACTAAGATCCTGCATGCTGCGTGGCACAGCCCCCACCCACCCCCAAAAAATGTTAAAAGAAGTTCTTCAGGCAGAAAAAAAAAGATACTGGTTGGAACTCTGGATCTAACCAAATGAATGAAAAGCACCAGAAATGGAAAATGAGGGTAAAACTAAGAGTTTTCCCCTTAGTTGTTATATCTCTTTAAAAGATAACTGGGACTTCCCAGGTGGTGCAGTGGTTAAGAATTCCCTGCCAATGCCGGGGACACGGGTTCGAGCCCTGGGCCCGGAAGATCCCACATGCCTCGGAGCAACTAAGCCCATGCACCACAACTACTGAAGCCCGCACACCTAGAGCCTGTGCTCCGCAACAAAAGAAGCCACCGCCAACTAGAGAAAGCCTGCATGCAGCAACAAAGACTCAATGCAGCCAAAAATGAATAAATAAATTAATAAATTTATTTTAAAAAAAAAGATAATTGACTATTTAAAACAAAATAATACCAATATACTGTGAAGTTTATAACATGCACAGAAGTAAAAGGTAATAATAGCACAACAACCAGAAAGGCAATAGTAGCACAACAACCAGGAAGGTAATAATAGCACAACAACCAGGTAATAATAGCACAACAACAACCTTACAACAATACAATGTTGTAAGGTTCTTATATTACATGTGAAATGGTATAATATAATTTCAAGATACTCTGTGATAAGTTAAAGATGTAGACTATGAACCCTAAAAGCAATCACTTGCAAAAAAAAAAAAGATGATAGTTAATAAGCCAACAAAAGAAATAAAACATAAAAAAAATACTAAATCCAAAAGAAGGCAGAAAGAGGGAAAAGAGAACAAAGACAATATAAGAAAAAATTTTAAACAATAGCAAGGTAGTAGGTTTAAACTTAACTACAGCTAATGTAAATGATCTAAAATCAGTTTTAAAATAGTTATTTGGAAAAAGTTGCTTGGAAAGAATATCAATAAATTTTTAAATATTCAAGTAATATAAATTAACCATGATGGAATTAAATTAGAAATCAATACTAAAAGTATATCTCAAAATCCCGAAATATCTCAAAATAAATAGCATGTTTCTAAATACCCCATGAGTCAAAGAGAAATGAAGGGAGAAATTAGAAAATAGTGTAACTAAATGAAAATAAAAACACAACATATTAGCATCTGTGGGATGCAACAAAAGCAGCACTTAAAGGAAAATTTATAGCAGAAAACATTAGAAAAGAAATAAGAACTCAACATAACAACATCAACTTCCACCTTAAGAAACTAGGGAAAAATAGAATAATATAACCCATATAAAAAAGAAAGGGAATAATAAAAGAACAGAAATCAATGAAAACTGAAAACAGAAAAACAAACATCAATAAAACTGATAAATCTCTTGCCAGACTGATCAGGAAAAAAATATATAAATTATTAATATTAAGAAACAAGGAGGGACTTCCCTGGTGGTCCAGTGGTTAAGAATCCGCCTTCCAACGCAGGGGACGTGGGTTCGACCCTTGGTCGGGGAACTAATATCTCACATGCCGTGTGGCAACTGAGCTCACGAACCTCAACTAGAGAGCCTGTGTGCCGCAACTAGAGAGAAGCCCACATGCCACAACAAAAGATCCCACATGCCGCAACTAAGACCCGACACAACCAAATAAATAGATAAATTAAAAAAAAAAAAGAAGTGGTATAACTGTAGATTCTGTATTTAAAGGATAATTATTCCAACAAGGGAACCAAGATAAATCAATGCGGGAAAAAATAATCTTCCCCAAAAATGGTGCTAACAAAAATGGAATATCCACATGCAAGAGAAAGCTGGACACCTATTTTTGCATTACATTCAAAAATTAACTAAAAATGAATCAAAGACCAATATGTAGGAGCTAAAATTATAATATTCCTTGAAGAAAAATAAATATAAATCCTTGTTACCTTGGATTATACAATGGTTTCTTACATATAACCCTTAAAGCACAAGCAACCAAGGACAAATACTACATGATTCCACTTATATGAGGTAACTAAAGTAGTCAAATTCATAGAGATAGAAAATACACTGGTGGTTTCCAGAGACTAGGGAAAGAGGGTAATGGAAAGTTATTGTTTAATGGATAGAGTTACAGTTTTACAAAATCAAATTAGTTCTAGAGGTGGATGATAGTGATGACTGCCCAACAATGTGAATGTACTTAATGCCATTAAAACTGTACACTTTAGGGACTTCCCTGGCAGTGCAGTGGTTAAGAATCTGCCTGCCAATGGAGAGGACACGGGTTTGAGCCCTGGTCCAGGAAAATCCCACATGCCGCGGAGCAACCAAGGCCGAGAGCCACAACTACTGAGCCCGCGTGCCACAACTACTGAGGCCCGTGCACCTGGAGCCCAAGCACCGCAATGAAGAGTAGCCCCCACTCACCGCAACTAGGAAAGCCTGCGCACAGCAACGAAGACCCAATGCGGCCAAAAAACAAAAACAAAACTGTACACTTTAAAAATGGTCAATTTTATGGACTCACACACACACACACACACATGAATATTAGCCACAAAAAGAATGAAATACTGCCATTTGCAGCAACATGGATAGACTTAGAGATTAGGCTTAGTGAAATAAGTCAGACAGGAAGACATATACTATATCACTTATATGTGAAATCTAAAAAATAATACAAATGAATATATATGCAAAACAGACTCACAGATACAGAAAACAAACTTGTGGTTACCAAAAGGGAGAGGGAAGGGGGGAGGGACAAATTAGCAATATGGGATTGATAGATACAAACTACTATAAAATAGATAAGCAACAAGGATATACCATACAGCACAGGGAATTATATACTTTAATCTTGTAATAACCTATAATAGAATATAATCTGCAAAAATACTGAATCACTATGCTTTACACCTGAAACTAACACAATAGTGTAAATCAACTATACTTCAATTTTTAAAATGGTTAATTTTATGTTATGTATATTCTACCACAATTTAAAAATTAAAACTAAAAAGAAAGAAGCAACCAAAGGAAAATACAGATAAACTGGAATCATCAAAATTTAAACCTTTGGTGCTTCTAAGAACTGTATCAAGATAACGAGACAAACCACAGAATGACAGAAAATATCTGTAAATCACTCATCTACAAAGAACCTTTACAACTAAACAAAAAGGCAAGCAATCTAAAAAATGAGCAATGGACTTGAATACATATTTCTGCAAAAAAGATGTACAAAAAGCCAATAAGCACATGAAAAGATGCTGAATATCATTGGTCATCAGGGAAATATAAGTCAAAACCAAAATGAAATATCACTTCATACCCACTATGATTAATATGACAAAAAAGTGGATAACAATACTGACAGGATATGGAGAAATTGGTACCCTCATAACTTGCTGGTGTAAATACAAAATGTTGCAGCTGCTTTGGAAAAGTCTGGCAGGTCCTTAATAAGTTAAAGATAGAATTACCATATGACCCAGAAATTTCACTCCTAGATATATACCCAGCAAAAAGAAAACACTTTCACACAAAAACTTGTCCATGAATGTTCATAGCAACATTATTCATAATAGGCAAAAAGTGAAAACAACCCAAATGTCCATAAACTGCTGAATGGATATACAAAATGTGGTACACAATGGAATATTCATTCAGCCATAAAAAGGAGTGAGGTGTTGATACGTGCTACAACATGGATGAACCTTAAAAACATAAGTGAAAGAAGCCAGTCACAAAAGGTCACATATTGTGTAATTCTATTTATATGAAATATCCAGAACAGGCAAATTCATAGCCAAAAGCTACAAAAAGGAGATTAGTGGTTGCAGAGACTGGAGGAAGGGAGGAGATGGTGGAAAGTGATTGCTAATGGGTATGGGGTTTCTTTTTAGAGTGATGATAGTATTCTAAAGGTGATGGTTATGGAACTTTGTGAATATATTAAAAATTACTGAATTATACATTTTAAAGGGGTGATTTTATTATATCTAAATTTTATATTATCTCTCTCTCTCTTTTTTTTTGGCTGTACCTCGCAGCATGCAGGATCTTAGTTCCTTGACCAGGGACCGAACCCATGCCCCCTGCAGTAGAAGCACAGTCTTAGCCACTGGACCGCCAGGGAAGTCCCCTATGTTATCTCATTTTTTATGTTATTTTTAACTTACCTATTAAAAGTATGGTATACATACAGAGAAGTACCCAAATTTTAAACGTGCAGCTTGATGAATTATCACAAAGTGTAGAGGTATATATATATTTTTAAGAGTTCCAAGGATAATTTTGATAAACAAACAACCAAGGATTAAAACTACTACCTCTGCCTCAAGTGTCTTTACCTTCTTTCCTTTGCTAGCTAACATTTATGTTGCCCTTCAAGTCACAGATCAGATGCAACCAACTCCTATAAGAAGCTATGTGGGGCTTCCCTGGTGGCGCAGAGGTTAAGAATCCACCTGCCAATGCAGGGGACACGGGTTCCAGCCCTGGTCCGGGAAGATCCCACTATGCCATGGAGCAACTAAGCCCGAGCACCATAACTACTGAAGCCTGCACACCTAGAGCCTGTGCTCTGCAACGAGAAGCCACCACAATAAGAAGCCCGCGGACCGCAAGGAAGAGTAGCCCCCGCTCGCCGCAACTACAGAAAGCCCGCGCACAGCAACGAAGACCAACGCACCCCAAAAAATTAATTAATTAAAAAAAAAAAGACTTTAGCCATAAAGAAGCTATGTGTTCTCAGGGAATCCCGTGCATAGCTCTTATCATACCACTGAGCACATGTGGTATTTTCCAAACTCTTTTTTAAAGCAAGAACTCTTAAATTATATGCTAAAGAAACAGAAGAAAGTAAAGCTGCTCTAGTTAAAAACAAAGGTAAAGTCATTGCATGACAGTAAGCTTGCCCACCCTCCCTCAAACTATTCCCCTAGGAGTTTGAAAATTACTACTTACTATACTCTTCTATTCATTTGTATTTCATTCACCAAAACTAGTTTATAGCAAGGCCTCTCATATCATTTCCCTGATGCTTAGAAAACATTAATTAAACATTATTACTGAGACATTATTCAAACTAAAAGTAAATATGGAGGATAAATCAGTAAGGGGAAAAATGTTTAAGAAAAGGTAAACAGTATCAATGGAGGTACTGAAACAGAAAAAGCCTTGGCATATCAGAGGAACTGAAATGAGGCCAGTTAGGCTGGACCTTAAGTGGGCAAGGGAGGAAGCATAATGAAATAAGCTTTAAAGCAGACAGGTGCCAGATCATGAAGGGCTTTGTAGGCCATGATAGGAATTTGATCTTTGGGGTTTTTTTAATTTACTTTTTAATTTTTTCACGTACTTTTATTTTATTTTATTTTATTTTTTTGTGGTACACGGGCCTCTCACTGTTGTGGCCTCTCCCGTTGCGGAACACAGGCTCCAGACGCGCAGGCTCAGCGGCCATGGCTCATGGGCCCAGCCGCTCCCCGGCATGTGGGATCTTCCCGGACCGGGGCACGAACCCGTGTCCCCTGCATCGGTAGGTGGACTCTCAACCACTGCGCCACCAGGGAAGCCCTTGTTATGTACTTTTAATCTGAAGTATTTATTCCATAGAAGAATTTTAAAGAAGAGAATGACACAATCTAATATACAGTTTTAAAAGATCATTCTGACTGCTGTGTGAATGTGAACTCAAGAGCATAATGGGAAGGGAACAAGAGTATCCTAATAAATTTGAACAAAGGGAATAAAAGAATAAACGTTTAAGCAGGAAAGTGACTACATCCAATATTGTCACTTGTTTTCATTCATTCAACAAATACTAACTGGGACCAACTGTGGTCCTGGCACTGTTCTGGACACTGGGAAGAGGTAAATTCCTGCTTTCACAGAGCTTACATTTTGTATAAACAATTCAACAGATAAATTATGTCAGATAAGTACTACAAAAAATAAAGCAAAGGGCTTCCCTGGTGGCGCAGTGGTTGAGAGTCCGCCTGCCGATTCAGGGGACACAGGTTCGTGCCCCGGTCACCACAACAGTGAGAGGCCCCCCTACCCCAAAAAAAAAAAAAAAAAAAAAAAGCAAGATAAGACAATGAAAATGATGGGAGTGGTCACGGGGGAATTCTCTAATGACCAGACATTTTTTAAATTAATTTTTTATTGGAGTATAGTTGATTTACAATGTTGTGTTAGTTTCTGCTGTACAGCAAAGTGAATCAGTTATAATATACATATATACACCCTTTTTTAGATTCTATTCCCATATTGGTCATTAGAGTATTGAGTAGAGTTCCCTGTCCTATACAGTAGGTTCTTATTAGTTATCTATTTTATATATAGTAGTGTGTATATGTCAATCCCAATCTATCCCTCCCCCACCTTTCCCTCTTGGTAACCATAAGTTTGTTTTCTACATCTGTGACTCTATTTCTGTTTTGTAAACAGGTTCATTTGTACCATTTTTTTACATTCCACATACAAGCATTATCATATGACATTTGTCATTCTCTGACTTACCTCACTCAGTATGACAATCTCTAAGAACGACCTAACATTCGAATAGCGATCATGTAGGACCTGGTAGGCAATGGTAAGGACTTTGGATTTTATTCAGAGTGAGATGAAAGCCACTGGAGAATTTTAATCAAGGGAGTTCCATGATGTGACATTTATTTAAAAGGATCATTCCAACAGCTCTGTGCAGAACAGACTGTAGATAGCAAGAGCAGAAACATGAAGGACAGTTCCAGAGAATACTACTGCTATGGGAGAAATACCAGTTCATTATCAGAGGAAGTGGCAAGAAAGTAGCCACTTCAACCTAGATTTTGAAAGCAGGCCAAATCGAATTCACTATCATTAATACTCTGGATGTGGAGCTTTAAAAGAAAGTCAAAGATTCTAAGAATTACTCCTCCTCTGCTCAGGAATACTCTGCAAGGTTCTGTTCTACTCCCTCCTTTGTTACTGCCTTCTTTTATCCTTGCACAATAACTTCAATGCTTTGGGCTCCTCAATCTATACAGCAGCTTCTACATTTCCCTTCAGAGCTTCAGTTCTATATCCAACTGCCCGCTGGACTCTACAAAAACCTCAAATTCTACTTGTTCAGAAGTGAATTCACCTCTTCCCTTCAGCCCCAATACGAATATCTGGTTCCTCCATCAGAATTACTTACCTAAATGAATGATACTACAAAATACCCTACTGCCAAAGCTAAAATCCTAGGAGTAACCTTTTTAATTCCCTTTTCCTCTATCATCCAACCCACCCACCCATACCCATATCTAATCATTCATCATATATATTTTTTTGTACATTATGTGCACTTTAATGACGTCATAGCGCAAGGGTAAGGAAGATCATTTAATCTGCTTTCTCTGACTTATGGTATATAAGTGAATGCTCTAATGTTAGTTCGAAGAAAAATTAAGGGAGTCAAATCTTCAGCAAACAAAACAATAAAATTATAGGAGAAGGATTAATGTTTGGGAAATGGTGTTATTACGACCTACAAATACACAAGTTATCTTTTATAAACACCTATATCTAACTCCACAAAGAACATATATTCCAAGTTGTTGATAAAAATTCACATTTTCCCAATGATTTACAACCTCAACTACACAGATGAATTACCAGTAGAATATCTTTTGATCCCAAATACATAAACCTTTTCATAAAAACTCTTTTAAAAATGCTTTTTAAACAAATATATAGCACCAAGTGAGAGAGTTCATTTGAATGCTGCCCATTTTACAGTGATGGAATGAAATGTGAAAGCCCATCATAATGCCTAAGGATAATTTAAAGGTCTCTATTAGTATTCCAAGTTCAAAACCTGGACTGCATCAGGAAAAAAATTAAAAGAACAAGGAAGAAAACCTCAATAGAGTTCTCCAAATTTCCCTTGAATACAATATCTATTTCTATTTTCCCAGACGCAGCATCAAAAGATTTCAACCAGAAATATTTAAAGCTAGGTACTTTTTCATTTTGGGGTCTTTTGACTTTCTTCCCTTGGCTAGAAAGTCAATTACAGTTTTGCACTTCAACTTGAAGTAAGCTCCTTACAAAGAGAGGATAAAATCAGAGTATTTTTCCCTTACCAGAGGCAAAGTCTAAAGTCACTTTGTAATAGCTAAGTCAGCCAGACTCAAGGAGTCTAGTGGCTTATAAACAAACTATTAACTGTTCTTAATTACATATCAACAAAGCATGTTTATTTCTGTAGTATAAGTTCTAGTCTATCGAGCAAATTAAAGAAACCTAGGAAGACTGGAATAAAAGATACTTGAAAACACTGGAAAACTCAAAATCAGTCTTTGAAAAAATCTGTAAACATGAATCAAAGGTGATTCGTCTATATGGTGTAAAGGTACCTACAGCATATATCTGAAAGGAATCTTAATATACTGGGTGTTGGGGTGGGGGGAGAGTTTTAGGTTCCAATCCAAACTAAACTACTTACTAGTTATATGACTTTGAGCAATTAACTGACACTCATTCCTCACCTGTGAAATGGGGAAAAAGCATTCCTACCACACAGAATTGTCCTGAGAATTAAATGAAATAATTTATATAAAGTACTCCCAGTACATATTACATAATCAATAGATACACATAATAATGACTGTTAACATTTATTATGTCCAATGCTAGGCACTATACTTTATATTCATCATCTCATTTAAAACTCTCAGAAACCTGGGGGGGGGGTCCTATTATTATTCCCATTTTACACATGAGAAAACTAAGGCTTGAAAAGTTAAATATTTTCTTCAACATTACACAGATAATTAAGTGGCAGAAAAGAGTCTTAACCACTTTGATACTGTGCTTTATAATAACAACTTTCTCATTATACCTTCACAATAATCTCAAAAGTATACAGGATAGGCATGATCTTCATTTCCGGTAGCATATGGCAACAAACTCAAGAAACGCCTATGATCACACAACTAATAAAGCCAGAATTTGAGCCTAGGTCTTATTGCTCAAACCAGAGTTCAATCTATGAGACTATGTGGCTCTGTATATTATGGTAATAATTCTGTAAACACTGTGAATGAAGAACTCCTTCCAGAAGAAAACAAGAGAGGTTATATCTAATAAACAGATGATACATGACCTATGTTAATACTTCCTCCCAATGGCTGTCAACAGTCAAATTTACCAGAAGTTAAAATATAGATTTACTTAAGAATATCAATAACACCATTACCCTACTTACATGAAGTCTGTGAGAATATTCCAGTGCTAATCAAAAGCAGAAGATATTTTGACAGGTCCATTACTGTTTTCTGTGTATGCTTCTTGTTTAAACAATGACATCATTTAACAGAGAACTAGAAGAGTTTTATACTTCTTTGTAAGTCATTCAGTCTCTCCTGCAAACTCATTCCCTCTCTCTGTTCATGAAGAGGGAAAAGATTTCCACCTTTGGAAAGGTGTAAAGACTGAACACAAGACAGAGCCTAAGGCTTGATACGAAAAGTGCCCTTCATTGTATTTATCTCCTATTTGTCTCCTAGAATAGAAAACTTAAGAGAAGGAAACCAATTAAATAGTTAATGTTGACACAACATGATCAAACAAATGATTTGTAAGATCAAAATTAAAATTGCTTCTTCTAGAATTACCTTTGACTGGATTTTAGTCATGACAGTATTTTTAAATATTTAAAAGAAACAGCTACTTTTTTTGTTGCTGTTGTTGGGGATAGGAGTTTATTAATTAATTAATTTATTTTTGCTGTGTTGGGTCTTCATTTCTGTGCAAGGGCTTTCTCTAGTCGTGGCAAGCGGAGGCCACTCTTCATTGCGGTGCGTGGGCCTCTCACTATCACGGCCTCTCTTGTTGCGGAGCACAGGCTCCAGACGCGCAGGCTCAGTAGTTGCGGCTCACCGGCCTAGTTGCTCCGCCGCATGTGGGATCTTCCCAGACCAGGGCTCGAACCCGTGTCCCCTGCATTGGCAGGCAGATTCTCAACCACTGCGCCACCAGGGGAGCCCCAGCTACTTATTTTTTAACCAAAAGGGGTATGAGCAAATATGGTCATCTGATTCATGACAAAGGTAAAACTATAGTACAGTGGGGAAAGAAAGGTTTTCTTCAATAGATTACAGAGGGTCAACTAGATATCCATATGGAATAAAATGTGATTTGACTACTACCTCATGCCATACACACAAATCAATTCAGACAGACTACGGATCTAAATGGGAAAGGTAAAAAAATTTTTTTAACTTTTTAGAAAAATTTAAAAACTTTTTAGCAGGAGAACAGCTTTATCATCTTGGAACAGGCAAAGATTTTCTTGAACAGGTCACAGAAAGCAGCATTTGAAAAAATGGACTGGGAATTTCCTGACGGGCCAGTGGTTAGGACTGCTTCCATTGCAGGGGGCACTGGGTCGACCCCTGGTTGGGGAACTAAGATCCCCATCGTGTTGTGGACCAAAAAAAAAAAACAAAAAAAGAAAAGAAAGAAAAGAAAAAAAAATGGATCAACTGGATTATGTTACAATTTTAGAACTTCTGTTCAGCACAAGATACCATTAAGAGAATGAAAAGGCAATCCAGAGTGGGAAGAGATATTTGCAATGTATATTTCAATCAAAAAAGGACTCATGTTCCAATATATTTTAAAAACTCCTATAAACCAGTAAGAACAAGATACACACCTAATATTTTTTAAACAGGCAAAGATTTGACCACACAAAAAATGAAAGCCAATTAGCCAATAAACATGAAATGATGCTCTACTTCATTATTCATCAAGGAAACAAAAATCAAAACCATATGACTATGATTTTTTAAAAAGGCAAAACAAAAATTGACAAGAGGGAATTCCCTGGCAGTTCAGTGGTTCAGACTCTGGTGCTTTCATCGCCAAGGGCCCGGGTTCAATACCTGGTCGGGGAACTAAGATCCCACAAGCCTACACCACGGCAAAAAATAAAAAAATAAAAATTGACCAAGAATGTGGAGCAACCAGAACTCTGATACACTACTTGCAAAAGTGTAAACTGATATAACCACTCTGGGAAACTGTCAATATCTACAGTTCAATAAATACACACTGTCTGACCCAATCATTTCAATCCTAGGTATATAGCCAATAGAAATGTATATATATGGGGGAAAAAAGAGAAATGCATGCGTATGTTCATCTAAAGACATGTATAAGAATGTTCATAGCAGCACTATTTGTAACTACCTAAATGCCCATCAACAATAGATATATAACTTGTTGATTATTCACACAATGAAACAGTATACAACAATGAAAATAAGCTAAAAGTTCATGCAACAATAAAAAGCTCATAAGCATAATGTTCAGCCAAAGAAGACAGACACAAAGGAGAACATACTGTATGTTTCCATTTATGTAAAGTTCAAGATCAAGTAAAACTAATGTGTGTTGATACAGTTGATTTAAACATGGCTGACTCCATCTACATGTATATATGTATATGTACACATACACACACACACAGAGCATATGACGCAAGCAGCACCAATCACAGTTCCTCCATGAGATCTGTTTATATGGCTAATGAAATAGCCTAACGGATAGGATTTTTCTCTACAGCAGCAAAAAATAAGGTTGAAACTCCCTGTGCCCAAGCAAAAGAAGGAAAAAGAGCCCTAAAGGGCCATCATTTAAACAATTTGATTTAGTTCTGCCTGAAGCGAGATAAACAATCTGAACTTTTCAACTTCATAAGTCAAAAATATTCCCTTAGTTGACAGATGACTTTCAAAAAATGAAATGGGAATGCATCTATACATCATTCTGAGGTCCAAACTAGCTTGGCTGTTCGTGGAACAGACTAGTTTGGAAATGATTCTTGGACTATCAAGACTGATTTATTTCAAGATACATTAACTGAGAACGTTATGTTACTATGCACTTACCATCATTAAGACAGAATCTCAGCTCTGTACAATGGTTCACCTTCAGTAAACATTTGCAATGTAAGTATTAATAATTCAGCAAGGCCTATGTGAAATGTCTGATGTAAAGATCCCTCTATTAACTTCAATTTGTATAAATGTCTTCCTTTCAGTAATATTCCTCACTAAAACTATCTTTCAGAGCTGCCTAGCTGTACATAACATTTTGAAAATGGTTACAAATAATTATGATTGTAAATGCTTGTTTTAAAATAGTAAAAACAAGTCTTACACATATTGTAAATCCACTATACTTCAGTTGTTAAAAGTCTTATATTTATAATGATTTTAAATTCAAATTCTGTAATGCTCTAGAGTGGTTATGAATTTATCAATTAGTTAAATTTGGAGAAAAGGATAAATTTCCATTAACTTTATTCAGTGATTTTTATCTTTAAGGATGTTATGTAATGCCAGTTTCTTTAAAAGCCAGTCACAGTTAACAAATGATTACTTAACCCTTTCTAAAAGACATGCTCCATCTGTCCTAAGAATTCTCAATGGTTTTGGTCAACACAGATATCAAGGACCAACAATGAAGACTAGGAAAAGTCTTCTAACACAACATTTTTAATCAACTATATGCCAATATAAAATTAAAAAATTTTTTAAAGACTATGAAAAATCTTAAAAGCAAATTAAAAAATCAACAGGAGACAAACTAAGGTAAAGAGTCATATTGAATTAGGACATTTTACCATTCTTCTCTCAGGACAGAGTCCTCCCAGAAATTTTTTTTTTTTTTTTTTTTGTGGTACACGGGCCTCTCACTGTCGTGGCCTCTCCCGTTGCGGAGCACAGGCTCCGGACGCGCAGGCTCAGTGGCCATGGCTCATGGGCCCAGCCGCTCCGCGGCATGTGGGATCTTCCCGGATCGGGGCACGAACCCGTGTCCCCTGCACCGGCAGGCAGACTCTCAACCACTGCGCCACCAGAGAAGCCCAGAAATATTTTTTGATATCATCAAGGGCGGAATATCAAAATGCAAAACCCTTGAAATCTTATCAGATCTCTAGCAATTCCTCTAAATTCTTGAATTTTTACTGTCAATTATCTCGGAAAGGACAAAAAAAATTCACCAGTATACTAATCCACCTCTAAGTGGATGCTCCACCACCTCTAAGAATCTATAGAGGTTAAGGAGTTCCCAAGTTAGTTTTAATATTTCAAAAACCTAAAACTGCCATAACACAAGTATCATATAGTTGATTCTCATTATCCACAGTAGTTATGTTCCATAAAGTTGCCACAAACACTGAATTAGCCAATACTGAACCATTTCTCCTAAGGGAAATGCAGAGTTAAGCTCCTGCAAGCCTGTGGTCACATTTTCATCATCTGATCAATACATAACCTTGTTTTATGTACGTTTCTGTTTAAATCACCTTATTTAATATACATTATTGATTCATTAACATTGAACTTACAGCCAACAGCACTGTAACTAGTACTAAATCTAAACTTGTCTAACACATATTTTCTATTTTCTCTGTAAGATACATCACAACCTCTGTAAGATACATCACAACCATCACAACCTAGACAGCACTTCAGCACGAGACTTGGAGTTCACTTTAAACAACAAAATCTCATCCCCCAAAACACAAAAATGTGAAAGATATGGCACTAAATAGACCATGAAAAGAACACTGTTTACAGTATGCGAGCTGAAAGAAGGCAGGTCATGACCCTGTTCAACCTCAGTTAAGAACATGTGCCTTGGGCAACTCAAATTTTTCACCACTCTGCACGTCTGTGAATGACCATGAAAGCTCCAGGAGTATTGATTTTGGTGTTACAAATAAACTTTAGCAGGTAGGTGAATTCATAAATACAAAACCTGCAGATAATGAAAATCAACCATATTTACATTCTTATCACTCTACCTGTTTCTTGACTAGAAAGTTATATGGCCACATTAGTTATCTCAGTGCTGATCATAACTATTAATAATGCAATTTTTTTAGTAAAAACCTTTGAAAATATAGATTAGAGGGGAAATAATAAATGAGAAGTTTTATAGGGAAAGAGTTGGGAACTGTTATCCAGAAAATACACATACCTAAAAAACACATAGAAGATAATCATATCTTAATTCTATTTTTCTGCCTAAGAAATTTTAATGTGCTAATATAATTGACCTAACCTAGGATCATGTGTTTAGAACACATGATACTGCAAAAACAAGGTAAAGCATTCTCGCAAGCATAAAGCACAGTATACAACTGCAGGCTTCTGGACTTCAATTTACTGTTGTATCAGTGTGGAATACTTTTCTGGTTAATTCCCTCACTTCTTTCAGTCCTCTGCTCAGATATCACTGAATCAGGCTTCCCTGACCACCTACATATGATATTCCCTGATGGCCACTCCTTGCCTCCACACAACCAGTCTCCATCCCCTTTACCCTACTTCCAGTTTTTTTCGACAGCACTTATCACCATCTGACATATGTTTAAATCATATGAAACTTCCAGTTTAGTAGGTCAAAAATGATCAAATAACAGCCTTTTAATAAGGTTCAATGGAATATTTGCTTGCTACCTCCCACAACTTACATATAATCTCCACTAGAAGGACTTTGTTTTCTTCTCTTTTATAATCCAGAGCCTAGTCAGAGCTTCATGTCCAATACTATTTGTTAAATGAATAATTACTATACAATCATTATTAGACACATCCTTAATATAAAGTACAAATATAGCTTAACCCATTTCAACAACCACTTAATATACTAGTGTATTCCCTTCCATTCCTATTATATGTGCATTTTTTAAGTCAAAATTCACATTCTTTTTTTTTTTTTTGCGGCACGCGGGCCTGTCATTGTTGTGGCCTCTCCCGTTGCGGAGCACAGGCTCCGGACACGCAGGACCAGCGACCATGGCCCACGGGCCCAGCCACTCCGCGGCACATGGGATCCTCCCAGACCGGGGCATGAACCCGTGTCCCCTGCATCGGCAGGCAGACTCCCAACCACTGCGCCACCAGGGAAGCCCTCACATTCACATTCTTAATTTTACATCCTGCCTCACACACACTTAACATGTCACATGGTTAAGTCTTAAAATTGTTAATGGATATAGAAAAACCTTGTAAGCAGTCCCTAATTCAACCATATCCATTCTGTTAGGACATTTAGACTACTTCTGATACTTTATTATTGATTATAAATAACCCTTTGATGCATGTCCTTGTACATTCTGTACATTTCTGCATCCCTGACTACTTGTTTAAACCAGACTTATTGGGTCCTACGATATGAACTTTTTTAGGGTTGTGATGAACACCGTCAAGTTGCTTTTCAGATAAAGCTTTTATATCTTATACTTGTTAATATAAAGCTGAATATGTTAAAACTTCTAAATTTAAGGTGACTACAAAACAATGCATTAAAATATCCTTGGGGCTTCCCTGGTGGCGCAGTGGTTGAGAGTCCTCCTGCCGATGCAGGGGACACGGGTTCGTGCCCCGGTGCGGGAAGATCCCACATGCCGCGGAGCGGCTGGGCCCGTGAGCCATGGCCGCTGAGCCTGCGCGTCCGGAGCCTGTGCTCCACAACGGGAGAGGCCACGACAGTGAGAGGCCCGCGTACCGCATTAAAAAAAAAAAAAAAATCCTTATTAAGCATATTTTATATAGGAAGGTTGCTTATACTACAATAATTTGCAATCACTCGATGTACCTTTAAGTGTTTTAATGTTACTAATGAAAGACGATTTTAGATATAGGCTAACCAATTTATTATTCCATTTAACGTTTTCTAATAAACCTAATCAACTTTTTTAAATTTTAAAAAAGTTTAATCTGATATTCTGATTTAAAAAAGAAAAAAACTGCATTTCAAAGAAAGTGTGTGGCGGTGAAGGTCTCAGATTTTTATTTTTTTTTCCAATTCCTACACATCTCGGAGAAAAAACTGAAGATGTCGTGTCATAAATATAGCAAAAATCAATAAAGGTTAAAAGGGACACTTGCTAGAAGTTCTGTAAAGGCGTTCTGATATTCTGCTCAAGGCTACAGAATAGTTATATATACTGATTCTAAGGTATTTCAATTTACCTAAGGAATATTTTCTTATCTGAAAAACCACAGAGTAACTTGACATTGAGGCAGCAATGTTTATCAGAGAAACACATAGGTGCCGAATGCCAAATGGCTGATTATCAGAACTTCAGACTAAACGTATCTCTCAGGAACCACTGCCAAATGCCAGTTCACTCCATTGTTTTAAGGTCACAGCCCAACTGCCCACTGTAAGAAACACCAGTGTAAAAGATTATTTACCAAGAAACACAGGACATGGGGGGGGGGCGGGGGGAAGATGTCAAGTGTCATCAAGCTTCCCTACTAAAAGATAGAGTTTTATGCTATTCTCCTTTATCACGTCTAATTTCTGGTTTTAATATCAAACACTTATCACTGAAGTCTTTTTATCTTTTTGTTTTCCTGTCCTATTTCCCTATTACCTGTTGGTTTCAAGTGAGAGAAATCCAAACTCAAACTGGTATAAACAAACAAAGAAAATTACTGACTTAGTAACTGAATGACCTAGGGGTAGATTTAGCTGAGGTACAGGAATTCTATGTCATTAAAATCCAGTTTTTATTCCACTTTTAGCTCCATTTTTGGATATTTAACATTCAAACATATTTATTAAGTATCTACTTTGTTTTAGATGTTGTGGAAGCAGTGGAAATAAGACAGGTAAGGAAGGTCCCTACTTTTATTGAGTTTACACTCCAGTAACAGTAAAGCCTTGAGATTTACTCTGATTGGACTACTTCAGTCATGTGCTCATCTCTCATGAACCAATCACTTGGCCAGTGGTGAGCTGATCCGGCTTTAGCCTGGATAATATATTCCACCCCTAGGACTAGGGATGGGCCTGCGCTGGATAACATTAACGTCCTTTATCTTTTTATACCTCTCTTTCTACAATAATACCCCTTTTCCCAATCAGTATGTTCATCAAAATCTTATAGAAAACACCTAAATTGGATATTCCAAATTAAACCCTGCTTTATAACTAAACCACTTATGATTTTATTTTTCACTAAAAAAAGTTTTATCTTTATCCAGAAGAAATAAATTAATGTAATTTTTGTTCATTTCTCCAGAAATGTCAGCATAAACTTCACCATACAGAGCTATGAAAATTTCTATAAATCGATGGAAAAGTTAGCACAGACTCACATTTTAAACTAATCATACAAATATAAAAGATAATCTTTTCCCTAGAAGTGAAAGGATAAAACTTTTATGATTATATGATTTCATAACAAAAGTAGTAAAAACATTTAGGTTTAAAATCTTTTGAAAATTAACATTATGTGATATCATTTACATAAAGTTCAAATCAGAGAAACTAATCTATACTATCAGAAGTCAAGATAAAGGTTACCCTTGGCATGGGGAAGTAGAAAGTGACTGAAAGGAGGTACTGCTGGGACTTCCCTGGTGGTCCAGTGGGTAAGACTCCATGCTCCCAGTGCAGGGGCCTGGGTTCAATCCCTGGTCAGGGAACTAGATCCCACATGCTGCAACTAAGATCTGGTGCAGCCATGTGTATATATATATATATATATTTTTTTTTTTTTAATTTTTTGGAAGGCAGGGAGGGAGGAAGAAAAGAAAGAAAGGAGGTACTGCTAATGCTCTCTTTCTTGATCTAGTTGCTGGTTCAGTTTCTGGAAATTCACTGACCTTTATACTTAATGATGATGTGTTTTTCGTATTTATGTTATACCTCAACAAAAAGGTTTTGAAAAAGTTTATTACATTTGCAATTAACACTCCTATAAACAAGAAGCTAGAAGAATAAACTTACAGTAGAGATGTATCAATAGGGACCAATAATAATGAAGAGGCACATTTCATTTTCTAGCAGGTAAAGGTATGCCTCTTAAGTAACAGGCCACAATTACTTCTATCCCATTATTTTAGAGCCCAACTATTGTTCTTCTTCCCTTCCCTTTATACTATCATTGTGACCAAATCCAAGGTTCCAATCATTCTGGGCTAATCTCCATTTCTTCCAATTTATATCTAGCAATAGCTGTTCCAACAGGAACCACACATTTATGAACATACAACATAAACAAAACATATATTTTTCATTTATAAAAACTTTTATGGGAAAATTCAGGAACTCAAATTCCATATGTACTCTAAGTGCATTTGCCACCCTAATCTGTCATCAATAAATTGAGCATTAATTGTTTTAACTTTAAAAAAAAAAATCGCTAGATCCCCTCATAAAAATCACCCAGAAAAGCATGCAGTTAACAATGGCACACATACAAAAAGTAAACTTCCAATGCAATGATTGAAAACACCCTCAGACGTTATTCAGCCCTGAAGACACACCCTAACAGCTTTTTTGACACTCAGAGGAAAATGAATATGAACTTTATATTTAGATATTTGGTAACAAACTACAATTCTCTGAGGAGCGATTTTCTCTTGTATAAAAGAGGAAACATACCAATCTTAATATTGATAATTATCATATAAATAAAATGAGATCATTGTAGAATGTTGTCAGTTTCCTTTATCCAATTCAGGGGAGTTTCTAAACTCACAAGATATCCCCTTCTCCATTTTTGAGCAGTTCAAAGTGGAAACAGGGTACTTTTAAACATGATGCAAAAAAAAAAAAACCTTTTAATTACCTTTATTGGAGAAGAGAGTTACAAATATATCAGGGTGGAAAACTGGAATACACACTGCAGTGACTGGAATTGAAGGTATCAGTACATATAGCCTGAATCTAAACAAAAGGAAACATCAGAAACACAAATTGAGGTACATTCAACAAAATAATGGGCCTAAACTCTTCAAAAATGTCAAGGTCAAGAAACTTGAGGAACTGTTCCAGATTAAAGGAGACTAGAAAGATAGGATAATTAAATACAACACATGATCCTTGATCTTAAAGCGATGAAAGTAATTATTAGGATAACTGACAAAATTTAATTATGGACTATAAATTAGATATTATATTAATGTTAAATGTCCTGATTTTGATCATTGTAACTGTGATTGTTTAAAAGAATATCTCAGTTAAGGAAAAAAGTCTGGCAGTATACCTGGATCTAGTTCCACTCTATGAAACTTCATTACAGCCCTTCACTACCTGAAAATAGCTGCTGCCTCCCATTCTCCACCCATTCCAACCAAGTCATCCCTTCTCCACAGTAAGCACTCCAAACTCCTTCAAAGGTTCTCAGACACTTCATCATCATCTGGTTACCCTCCTCTTGACACATTCAATTTTTCATTTACTGTTCTTAAAATGCAGCTTCTAGAAGCAAGGCCAACATTGTAAACACATTCTAACCAACATGGAATACATATTACAGTATATCCCTTATTATGGACAGAATCCCATTAATACAACCTGGTACCTCATTTGTTTTGTTCTTTTTTAAACAACTCACACTGTTGGATCTCTGAGATTATGTAAAACCAAACTCCTAAAATTCTCTATCAAATCCAGCTAGTTCTTCCCCCAGCTGCAAAGGTTTCTCTTCTCAGTAGCCACACCCTGAAGCTTTTAATCAAGTCATCGCTTCTCTCCTTCCTTTGAAACTCCCATCTTTGACCTGCATTTCCTTCTAGATTTCCTCCTACCTGAGATAAATTTTCTAAGGCTTTCCCCCTCCATTTTCTCATGCAATGTGACTCCTCTCTGCTCCCGACAAAATGTACATGTCCCGCCCTTTCTAACCCTCTCTCCATAGCTGAAGTCAAACTCTTTCAGATAAATTTAATCTATAAACAGTTTTATATTTCTAGCCCCAACCAATGCCCAAAACTTCAGACTGGCATATTCTGAGCTCTCAATCTAGATATCCCAAAAGTAGTTGTATTCAACAAGTACAAATCCCTAGTCATTTTCTTTCTACCTCCAAAAAACTATCTCCTCCCTATGTCAACAATCTAAAGGACATATATCTAATCACCCAAACTAAAAAACTTTGAGACATCTTAACTCTTTCCTTTTCCCATCAGTATACAATCAATAAACCCTACTTCTTCTACTTCTGAAATGTCCTGAAAAAAACCTTCTACTCTTTCTGTCCTATTGTTACTGCTCCAGGTCAGGCCATCATCACCCCATTTAAACAACTGTAACAGCCTAATTAATCTCCCATTCCAATGTATTATTTATCTATTCACAAATATATCTTAATAAACAGAGCCCTGGCTGATTTTTCAGTCCCCTAATTAGAAAAAAAAAAGAGAACAAACAAAACAAAACACCACAATGACTTTCTCCCATCTTCAACTCCTAGAAAACTTTTCTTCCTCAAAACCCAATTCAATGATCCATCAGAATTAAATGCTCTTTTTTGTTCCCATAACACTTAAATCTTCCATCACAGAATTTACAATGTATAGTTTGATGTGTGTATATTCCTTACTTGATTACAGGCTCTTGAGGGAACAGTGCAATTCATGTTTTATTCTCTAGTACAGTTCCTTAAAATTGGTGAACTGAATAGAATTCTACTCAGAGAACTTTTTCAATCGAATTCCATACTTTTTCAGAATTTCTTCACTTTTAAGTAACTCAAACTACAGGTTCCTGCCTGTGATTTCAGACAAAATTTTGAAAGCTGTTTTGAGTCATCTATCCTTGCCAGTTGAGTTGTTCAGAAAATAAGCACAACTGTATATTTATGCGAAGTATTAATAAAAATATTAAAAGAGACAAGGACAAAAAAAGCCTTTTTAGATATATCTCTTAAGTTTGACATAAATCCCTCTGTACCAGTATTTAAGAAAGATTATTTTACACCTATTAATGTAACGTTCTTAATGCTGATGAACTAGCCTATTTCTCTACCTTACCTCCAAGGACTGGAAAATGATTTCAAAAACTACTGGGTTTTTTTTGTTTTTTTTTTAAATAAGACTGTCTGTTTCTAATCTTCTGGCATACTCTGACTCACCACAAATTAACAAAAGCTATCAACATCTCTCAGTTCCTTTGTGTCATTTGAATGATCTAAAACCTGTGGCATTAGCCAAATAGGTAGAAAATGAATTCTTGGAATCCAATCAAGTGGTGAAACAACCTGGGTGGGGTTTACAGAACTTTATTAGGCAATGGAATTAAAAGGCAGTTACAAAAAGCCTTAAACTTGAATGGAGAAGAAACCAAAAGACATTGTCTTGGAGTTCCACTGTTATCATATCACGATTTTTGTTAAAGGATCAATGTGTCCGTGTGCGGAATGAGAAAAACCACCTGGACAAAGGCAGCTTCCGAAGCCAATCAATGTCAGGTTGATAATCAGCCAGTCAAGAGATGGTAACTGGTCTTTCATAAACTGTGTCACAGAAATTTTAACTTGCTTGAGACAACAAAACTATTCCCTTAAGTAACAGACTCTCTGCCAAGGTGAATTAGAATTAAATACTACTAAAATTTAAGTATTATATATCAAACCCACAATATTAATATTTCCATGTCAAGTTTACAACTATGTATTTTTTCTTTAAGTTTTTATAGTGTTTAAGAGAACTTTAACATTATAGAATCTGACAGTCTTATAATTCTAAATTTAAAATAGTAACTGACTTCAGCCTTAGGACATTAAGTTTAAAGGTATAAAGTATTTGGTTTGGTTAATAAGCAATATTGGAATGCTTAAGAGAAATTATGACTGACTATAGTTATAAGTTCCACTTATTAACATTAAAGGAGTTTTAAGTATTCGGGAAAGTCCTGCTTGTTGAAATTTTACATTTACTCTGTAAGGTATATAAAGTGCTAAAAAAATAAAATAAAAACCAGTATAATTAATGTGTAAATATAAGGAATGTAATTAAGTTAAGCAGCAGCAGTAGTGCTACTAACAGCTAACATTCAAAGAGCATTTTCCTAGTGCTCAACATTGTTCCAAGTACTTTACAATATAAAGTCATTCATTCAACAAATAATCACTGAGCATACACCATGAACTAGGCATTGTTCCAAGCTCTGAGAATTAAATCAGTGAACATAAATCAGTGAATTATGAAAACATAATTTCAACCTTCGTGGACCTCATATTTTAATAAGAGGCAAACAATAAATATCAAATATGATAATTACTGTGAAGAAAAATAAACCAGGGAAACTGAAAGGAGGAAGTGCTCTTTTAGATGGTATAAAAAGGGTCACACCAGTAAGCATCATTCGCAGGGAAGTCTATGTAAATGATGCCCCTTGGAAACTCCTTCATCAGGGAAAACCTCTCTAGACCAAGTGACATTTGAACCTAAGAAATGAGGAAGCAAAGCATGCAAATATATGTGTATTACAGAAAAAGAAAACAAGTACAAAAGCCATTTTACCTGGAAAGGGTGTTTTAAGGGAGATTTAATCTCTTCAGCAAGAATTACTAAGATCCAGTAATCAAAGTGTCATCCCCCCACCCAGGAAAACAAAAATATTCTTAGTTTATATGAAACTTGCTCAATTTATTAATAGAGTAATAAAATATATAAGTTGAACTTAAAAGACAAGTTTTTTAATTTAACTACTCAATATTATTTTACCAAAACTTGTAAATGGTCTTCTTTACACCCAAAAGCAGCCACAGACATCAAGAAACAATGATGCTTCATTGCTCTAAGTAATTCATTAGAACTAGAGATCTAAATTTATTTAATGAAACTAGATGCTCTTTACCACATAACAATCATGGAATAGTCTCCTCTTTAAACAAGGTTGTGTCCCTTCCAGTATGAAAGTCATCTTCCTAGACATAAGAGAAGTAAAACAGGATTTGAGTAGTTGTCATTATTTAATATCTCCCCAATGAATGTGTCTCTTTCTTCCTTACTTATCTTGCTGAGTTTAGCTAAAGCCCTCTCTTGTTGGCTTAAGCATTTTTTGCAAATTTTAACTCATTCAGAGCTCTAGCCTCCCCATATTCCTACTGACACATTTTAGTATTAACCATCAGTTATAAACCATTAGTAATGCAGGTATTCTTGATACGTTTTCTTTTGAAGTTTATTAGAAATTACCTATGTGAAAGTCACAATATTTTCTCTGAATGACTCATGCATTTTTCTCCCCTCAGTGGAAATTTTTTGTAATTTTAATACATGCTCCATTTTTTAAAATAACTTTCATTTTTAAGTGCCTTCTATCAATATTGTCTACATCATCTGTGGTCATTACCAATCTTTTTTCTGACCTTTCTGAAACTTGCTTTTCTGTGAATTCCTACCTAATAATTTAAAATCCAAAGTGACACAGTCTCAACTTTTGATTCCCATGATTTCCATTTCTCTCTAGGAGACAAAGAACAGTATTTTGGAAAAGCATGGACTTTGAAATCAGACAGATATCTGTCACTTACTAGCCATGTAACAAACTTCTCTGAGTCTCCATTTTGACATCAATAAAGAACAGATTTAATGAGCACCTATTTTATATCAAGTGCCTTACACACTATATGTAAGTAGAAAGTATGTATCATTTATATTGAGGAAAACAAGAGCTTATATATAAGCAATTTTCTTAAAGTCACAGAGTTGCTAAGTACTAGAGCCAGGATTTAAATCCAGGTCTGATTCCAAGCCCATGTTCTTTTTCCTACAACACAAAGAAGAGACTATAAAATGGGTCCACCTGCCCAAAACAAATGTTCAATAATAGTCAATTCCACACGTCCCTCACTGTTCTTCCTTGTTGGTCGGAATCAATTTCATACCAGCAGTTCTCTTCCACATTCAGGAGACTAAACTGCCAGCGAATAATGTATCAAAAGCTCTGATAATCTTTATTGTTAATGTATTGTTTAATTAATCCACTTAATTAAAAGTAAAGGGCTTCCCTGGTGGCACAGTGGTTCAGAGTCCACCTGCCAATGCAGGGGACACGGGTTCATGCCCCGGTCCGGGAAGATCCCACGTGCCGCGGAGCAGCTGGGCCCGTGAGCCATGGCCGCTGAGCCTGCGCGTCCGGAGCCTGTGCTCCGCAACGGGAGAGGCCACAACAGTGAAAGGCCCGTGTACCACACACACACAAAAAAAGTAAAAATTCTATTACATTATGCCACACGTAATTTTCAGACATTTCTGTGTTAAAAGAGCCTTATATGCAATCATAAAAACCCAGGGTTAGAGAGACATAAAAAGTCAGGTGGTTGAACTACCTTATTCAGCATAATGTGCTACTCATCCTCAAAATTCTTAAAACAATGTAGCGAAAAAAGTTTTTTTAAAAAAAAAAAAACTGTCATTCTTGTGAGGTATTCAGATCAAGACAACAGAAATGCTTACCATAGTTTTCCAGAAACCAAGCAACCACCAAACAGAACTCTGTATTTGTCAGTATCATCATGGAACTATAGTTTCCCTTAATTATCTTCTCTTTCTCTTCTCCTCATACGATTGAATAGCCAATTAAGTGAATGAAAGAATGTTTCCTAGGCCTAAACACTACCATTCACATCACTTTGAATCCTGCCAATCAGTTAACTGATTTGAGTGAACAGAAACTAAGAGCTAGAACACTAATTTTTTTTCCCATTTCTTAAAAGTAAGTTAAAAAAGGGTTTATGGATTAAGGTTTATACACAGGTTTTTACAACTAATAATATAGTATGGTACTATACTGAAGGACTTCTAAAATGCACCAGCTGACTTTTTTTTTTTTTGCGGTACGCGGGCCTCTCACTGTTGTGGCCTCTCCCATTGCAGAGCACAGGCTCCGGACGCCCGCCCAGGCTCAGCGGCCATGGCTCACGGGCCCAGCCGCTCCGCGGCATGTGGGATCTTCCCGGACCGGGGCACGAACCCGCGTCCCCTGCATCGGCAGGCGGACTCTCAACCACTGCGCCACCAAGGAAACCCACCAGCTGACTTTTTAAAAATCTGTAATAAGCTGAAAGTGAGACTGACAAAAAAAGAAAAAGAAATCGGATTGATGGAAATGTTCTAAAACTGGACTGTGGAAATGGTTGCACAACAATGTAAATTTACTAAAAATCAGTGAATTGTACACTTAAAAAATATGACTCAAATCCTCCCAAAATAACCTATTATTAATAAGGTGACCAGAATGCTTTCTTATACTTATTACCTTGAAATAAACGCCATCATTTAGATTTATTATTCTGCAAATATGCATGCTTACTTGAAATGAACCCCAAGTATAGTTTCAGCACATTGGGGCATCTAAGTACTGAACTACAACTGTGGTCCTCTTTTTTTTTTTTTTTTTTTTTTCCGGTACGCGGGCCTCTCACTGCCGTGGCCTCTCCCGTTGCGGAGCACAGGCTCCGGACACGCAGGCTCAGCGGCCATGGCTCACGGGCCCAGCCGCTCCGCGGCATGTGGGATCCTCCTGGACCGGGGCACGAACCCGTGTCCCCTGCATCGGCAAGCGAACTCTCAACCACTGCGCCACCAGGGAAGCCCAGTCCTCTTTAATAAACAAATACAATTTTTGAATATATGAACTTATCATTGTGCAAAATTTTAAATGAAACACTAACCAGTAAGAGCTGCCTTACTACAATTGCACACAAAACAAAAGTATAAGGGAACAAAGAGTTTGGATAAGTAACACCTTGATGAATAAACTTAAGTGATTTCTATTCTTAAAAACCGAAGTATTCAAATCACAGCTACTTCCAGTTCTGTTTTTGTATATAAAACACAATATTTTAGCAAAAACAGTCCTTGAATATAAGATCTGGAAGAAAATTCAAATGCCACTGTAAAATTTGACACACAAAAAATTCATTAGAATATATGTCAATACAATGGAGCTCGAACAACAAGGAAGACACATATACATGCACATAAATGGTCCTGATGATAGCATCTCAAACCCCAAAAGTAGAGTTTGAATGCTTAAGTTCATATCCTAAACCCTGCATTCAATGCCTGCGTGACACTGAACAAGATACTTAACCTCTCTGCCTCAACTTGCTCATTTGCAAAATGAGGATAAAACTAAACATCCCTGGACTTCCCTGGTGGTGCTGTGGTTGGGAGTCCGCCTGCCATTGCAGGGGACGTGGGTTGGAGCCCTGGTCCGGGAGGATCCCACATGCCTCAGGGCAGCTGAACTCGTGCGCCACAGTTACTGAGCCTGCACTCTGGAGCCCGCGAGCCACAACTGCTGAGGCCCGCGCACCTGGAGCCCGTGCTCTGAAACAGGGGAGGTCACCACAATGAGAGGCCTGTGCACAGCAACAAAGACCCAACACATACATACATACATACATACATAACATCCCTACAAGGTTGTTGTGAGGACCAAATAATAATGAATACAGTATTTAACATGTATCTAGCATACAGCAAATGTTCAATAATTTTAAATTAGTATTATTTTTATAATGGTAATAAAAATCATCTAGAGCTGCCCTTCACAATGTTCAATATACATTCAAACTGCCTGGGAATCTAGTTAAAATGAGATTGTTATCGAGAAGGTCTGAAATTTCCATTTCTAACAAGCTCCCAGACAGGTGTCAAGGAAGGCCACCTCTGAGTTACAAGGATGGTTCTCAAGCTTTGGCACACACCAGAATCACTTGGAGGGCTAGTTTAAAACAGATTTCTAGGTTTCACCCCAGAGTTTGAGAGAATTTGCACCTTTAACAAATTGCCAACTGAAATTCCCAGGATGATATTTTAAGAAATAATGCTCAAAGGTTCTCAGCTAGGATGTACATCAGAAACACCTGTGGGGTTTTTGTTTGTTTTTAAATATAGGTACCCTTACTATACCCTAGTATTGTGTGATCTCCTAATCTATTAAACCTGACACTCATGCACTGTTTTTAAAGAATAAAAACAAAACTTCCAGGCAATTATGATGTATGCTAAAGTTTGAGAACAACTGCCTTATAGTTACACACGAATCAAAATTTCCTTCATGAAATTTTGCTAACTATAGAAAGAGAAGTACCTACCCATAAATGCGCCTGAGGTCAACCTGGAAATTGTCCTGACTCATTCACCAAGAACAGCATTTATTCAAATTTAGTGGTAACTCTATAACCTTTACAAAAGTCAATTACTTTCTCCTCACTCTTCATGAGATGTTCTCCTATAACATGATGCCCAAAATCAAACATTTAAAATACCCAGGCAAAAAAAAAAAAAAAATTTTTTTTAGAAATTAGTCTAAATTTTTGCATAACGTTTAATTTCCACAGAAGCTCAGCAAATGAAAGAGCACTAGGGTACAAAATGTAGGCACGTGTTACTCTTAAATTATACATGAACAAAACACCTAATTTTGACAGCTACAGGCTACTTATAATATTCTGGTCCTAATAATTACTGAGTGACAGCAAGCAAAATTTGTTTATAAAGGAAATTAAGTGTATCTTCCAGGCTAACTGTGGGGCTTAAATGAAAGAAAAACTATGTGCAGGAACACAGTAATAAATCTTTCCTATGCCTTCCGTCAAAATTAAGAAAGTGAAATGGAGGGGTAGAAAAGAAAGTACAAAGGGAGAATTTCTCATAAGAAAGTTACACTTAACACTTGAAGCCAGCCTGAAAGGAGTTGCTAACTAGGTATAGCTGACTCAATTTTTTAGTAGCCTATAATTTGATCTATAATCTGTATACCACAATGTTATAATGTTCATAAATACAAAATAAATATTTTAAAAGTAAAATGACTTAACCTGAGACTTTTTATGAGAGGGGAGGGAAGGGGAGGGGTGGGTACTCACGACATTCTTTGAAATAACAGCGGATACTACAGGATAGCTGTCATAAAAATCTGAATGGGAATCACTGCTTGAAAGGAATTCAAAGAATGAAAAAAAAGCTGCCAACTCATAGGATAAAAGTCCAAAAAGCCATTAGCTGGTCAGGAATGCTATACAAAGTTTTCAAAACAAAATTTTTAAGTAGGAGGAAAAAAAAAAAAAAAAAAAGGTGAGGTACCCACACAATCTGAAAGCAAGGAAGGTGGTTCTTTGATGTCCCCTTCTAGAGTTCCTGAACTATGAATACCATGAGAAAAATGTCTAAGTGCTGAGATGTCCAAGTATAAACTAGATCAAGTTCTAGGATTTCTCAACTTATATCAAAACAGGATAACAATGCATTAATGTTTATAAAGGAAGTTAAAGTTCAAAACCAGACAAAATTATTCTATGGTACTAGAAATCGAAATAGTGATTTCTCATGGGCGTGGAGAGTTAATGACCACAATACAGCACAGACAGTTTCCGGGGTTTTGATAATGTTCTATTTCTCAGTAATAATTACACAGGTGTGTTCACATTGTGAAAATTCACTGAACTGTACACTTAGGAGAACTTTGTGTGTATTAATATGCTAATCATATTTACTTTTTTTTTAAAGTGGGGGGGGGGAATTTCTCCCTCAGGAAATGAAACGTATTACTGCAAAAGCAACATTAAAAATTTGCAGGGACTTCCCTGGTGGCGCAGTGGTTAAGAATCCGCCTGCCAATGCAGGGGACACAGGTTCCAGCCCTGGTCCGGAAAGATCCCACATGCCGCGGAGCAACTAAGCCCGTGTGCCACAACTACTGAACCTGCACTCTAGAGCCGGCGAGCCACAACTACTGAGCCCACATGCCACAACTACTGAAGCCCACGCACCTAGAACCCGTGCTCCGCAACGAGAAGCCACCGCCATGAGAAGCCTGCGCACCACAATGAAGAGCAGCTCCCGCTCGCCGCAACTAGAGAAAGCCCATGAGTAGCGACAGAAGAACCAACACAGCCAAAACTAAATAAATAAATAAATGTATTTAAAAAAAAATAGTGGAGACCATTCAGATTAAGAATTACAGGTTTGGGGTGGGGAGTAGAGAGTTAATATGGAGAAGTATTAGAAAGCTCCTCAAGGGCTTTCAGTAGATAAATCTCACAAACATACACACACCTTTTTCAGGAGGAAAAAATCTTGGTACCTCCCTCTATAATACAGCCAAGCTAAATTTCACTCTATTTATGAAACACATAAATCTGCTTCTAATGGGGAAGTGTATATGAGCTACAGTATCTACTTTCCTTAAACTTCTGTCCAATTTTTTTAAAAAGTTATTAGTAAGGAGGTAAGTAAATGCCAGAACACAATTAGCAACTGCTATTCCTGGACCACTTCAGTGCCATTCTGAAAAATAAACTCACCCCTTAGGGGGTAGCAGAATTCTAGTAGAAATAAAAGATATAAATTATGTTCCAATCCCTATAAATCTCATCCCAATCCAAGGTAAAAGGAAATTTCATCACACCTGGTTCCTCATCTGCAATTCTCTTTATGTAATACCCAAGCACAGGACATATGTGTTTTCAAATATTACATTTTCATACAAAGTTAATCTGGTTTTTCTTCCTAGCAATTATGTAACCATACCATTCTGTAGCCAACAGAAAGTGCTAGTCAATATTTAATAAAATAATAGCTTGGAACATTACAGTTTTAAAATGTAAGTATAAATATCTCACTTTTTAAAAAATTATTTTATTATCTTAATTATTTCATAAAGGAAAAAACAAACCACACCTTCGTAAACAATAAGAACTTTAAACATTTAAAAAGCTCTCCTTGGCATGGATGCCCTCACGAATGCTCACATAGAATTTCTCAGATTCATTACTTAATTTCAGTAAATGCACAACATTGCCACCATTCTTAACAGTTGAAAAACAAAGGAACTGTGATTCTGGAACTTGAGTCCTAGAACTGCAAATGAACACTTTTTTTTTCTAAATATTTTAGAGGGATATGATGTCAAGTTGTATATTACTATTTAATGAGGGAAACACCTTAAGCACACATCCTAAATTGTTGATCTTAGAAGTTTATTTCTTTAATTCCACAAAATCTACCAAAGTAGTTTTTCTCTTTACAGCCTCTTGTACTGTATACCTTTACATAGTTTCATATTTTTATCTTTTCAAGAAAGGAGAAATTGCTTCATTTAATCCTACTTAATTCTGGTATATGGGAAAAGAATATTTCAAATTTTGGTTGACAAAAGGAATTATAAAACATTGTTTTGTACAAAATAAGCTTTTATTATCCTCAAATTATAAAGTGCTTTCAAAAATCGATATGAAAACAAACACAATAAAGAGACCAGGGCAAAAGATATTAAACATGTAGTAAGAATCATCTAAAAAACAATACTAATTTTTTAAAGTTTGGGATTAAAAATAAGCAATATAAGATATAAACATTTAAAATGTAAAAATGAAACACGCAAAACAAAAGAAAAATTATTTAATAAATAGACTTGAGACAATTACCGATTTGCAGGAAAACATTTACATTCTCATACCAATGCCACATGAGATAAAAAGTTAAATTTATTTAAATCTAACTTAGAAAAACTAAAATAAATAGTATTAAGATCAGTATTATTTATTACATTTCTAGAGAAGGCAGAATTTCGTAAGATCAGAAACAAAACAAAATTAGGCCAATGATTTGATTAATTTTAAAATTGTTTATCTGAAAAACTCACAAAAGAAATACACCTATTAAGCATAATGTTTCACCCCAGTAGTAATCTAAGAAAAAAAATGTTATAATACGACTTATCCTCTATTACGGTTTTTTTTTTTTTTTTGCAGTACGCGGGCCTCTCACTGTTGTGGCCTCTCCCCTTGCAGTGCACAGGCTCCGGACGCGCAGGCTCAGCGGCCATGGCTCACGGGCCCAGCCACTCCGCGGCATGTGGGATCTTCCCGGACCGGGGCACGAACCCGTGTTCCCTGTATCGGCAGGTGGACTCTCAACCACTGTGTCACCAGGGAAACCCCCCGTATTACGTTTTTATAAACAATACTTAATGTTGATGTATAGAGCCAACAACCACTCCAATGTGAATATAAATTGATCCTTTTGACAAACATCGTGACACGGTTTTAAGAGCCTTTAAAATGTACCTAAAAATTATACCTGTAATATACTAGAAGATAATACTATAAATAACAAACACCTTATATATAAATGTTCTTCACACTCTTATGCAAAAAACTAGAACAGGAGAATGATATACATCTACACATGGAACATCATACAACCACTTATAATGATGGTTAAAAATACTCATTTTGAGGCATCCCTGGTGGCGCAGTGGTTGAGGGTCCGCCTGCCGATGCAGGGGACATGGGTTCGCGCCCCGGTCCGGGAAGATCCCACATGCCGCGGAGCGGCTGGGCCTGTGAGCCATGGCCGCTGAGCCTGCGCGTCCAGAGCCTGTGCTCCGCAATGGGAGAGGCCACAACAGTGAGAGGCTCGCGTACCGCAAAAAAAAAAAAAAACAAAAAAACCTCATTGTGAGAATGGGAAAATGTTACCTAACATTAGGTTAAAAGCAGGACATGAAATTAAATATGTTTTATCTGTAAACATGTAAAAGATATATTTTTAAATAATAGAAGAAATACATCAAAATGCTAATATGGTTATATTAATTCCCAAGATTCAAAATCCTCAAACCAGCCATCAAAATCATTAAAACACACACAAATATACACACTTAATACCTAAATCAAGTGCTATATACCATCACTCTACCACTGAAGGGCACGTAAGGTTTAAATTAACATATTAAAAGAGACTGAAAAGGCAAGCAAAGCAACAAACAAAATCTACTACAAAAAGAAACATTTCTCACCTCTGGACATTCAGCTGTGCTAAGGATGGAGACTCACTACCAGGATTCAGAACTATACAACTGATTCACAGACAGGTCATTTACTAATTCTAATTATCTGCTCTGAAAATTCCTTCATCAACAAACGTGCTTATCTTTAGCCAATTGGTTAATTATTACTGATATCAAATATTAAATGTAATAGAGTCTTACTTGGGAGGCAACTCCTTGAAATACTAAATAAGGAAATAAGTAGATAAAAGCAATAAAATAAAACAAAGAAAAGTCCACACACAGCAGCCCCATTTTTTGGGGGGGTATCAGATGAGTTCTGTTAAGTGAATTTTCTAGAAAACTGAAATGAATTTATTAAAAAGCTTTGAAAACGTTTACCCTTATAAGAGTCTTCTAAAAAGACACCAATTTCTTAATTCCTTAAACACAGTACATAGAGTAAAAGTTTGTTTATGATTAAGATCATCACTGTGACAGACCATGTACTATACTACTCTACAACATTGTGATTCCCTCAGAAGTTAATGATTATAGAACTGTATGTCTCCATGAAATGGCCTTAAAACACTATCCTTTTATAGTTCCATATACTTTTTAATAGCTCTTCTTCAGTAGCCTTGAAATAAGATGACATTTCCGTTGTCAGTGTGCCTAACTCCAATGGCCAACCTTGCAAATTGTAATCTGTGGGCTGAAAAATCAGATAACCAACCCTGCTGGGGCTGCAAAATGTTATTTACTCCAGTTAGTAGTTTCTGAATAAAGCTCATAGGCTTATTATACTTGGTTACAGTTATTTTGAAGCCTCAGGATCTCTGCTGTTGGAAATGACTAAAATCACAATCACTCAAAAAATGTTTAATTACTAACTGCAACTTACACATATTCTGGAGTTCCAAAATAATCATAATAACTGAATAGTTTGATAGTCTCCTCAAAGTTACTCAACTCACTTGTCTCTGACCAGAGAAAAATTACCTATGTAAGCTGAGAAATAAGAGATGAAAAGAAAAAGAAGGAAAGAAGTGAGAAGGACAAGTTCAAATGAAATAGCAAAGTCCATACTGCATAGTTCTAGAAGGCAAGACTTATGACTTTGGGAAATATTTACACATAGTGTTTTTTAAAGTATAATTACAGTGGTTATCAGGATATTAACTATAGAAAACTGCACTACAGTGTATACCACATATATATTAAATAGTACTTTAAAAATCAAGACTGGGAATTCCCTCGTGGTCCAGTGGTTAGGACTCTGCGCTTTCACTGTTGAGGCCAAAAAAACAAAAAACAAAACAAAACAAAAAACATGCAAAGACTTGCAGCAAATATTCCTTGTACTTAAACTGACAATGAATTTTCATATGAAATGGCAGATTGTTTAAAAAAGCACCTGCACGTATTTGATATTTCTGGTCAAGTAATTTCCTATAATCTGTCTTGGACACTGGTTCAGGAAGAGGCAGGAAATAAAATGTACATTCTTCATATAATTAATATGTAACATACGTATTACACTATATAGTTACAAAGTTACAGGTCTATGGAAACTAGCATTGTGTCATATCTAAAAAAAAAAATCCAAGTGAGGACATCATATTGTCACTTTTGTTAATATCCTCTGATCACTGAAGCTCATTAGCTCTCATAGGTCACTTCTATGACAGTAATAACTGAGAAAGAGGAAAATAAAATTTTCTGGTTAAGTTTTACTCAAGCAAAACTCAACTCACATAAGATATATTTCTCTTATTCTTGTATTGTCTCAGTATATTTCTAACCAGTATATGGGTATTTTAGTGTCTGTAAAAGTTTGCTAATTCCTAAGATCCTCTACCAAAAACCGTTTATAAAACAAAGTTGTACGAATAAGTAACATATATTATTACAAGGATCAGATGCACATGAGAACTCTCAAGGCCCAATTCCCAAGCAAAACTTTGTAAAGTTTGCAAAGGCCATTATAGAACTGTGATCTTTTGAATCCACTGTCATTTTCACAAGCTCCTACTTCTAAAAACATAAAATAAGTAAAGAATTCACAAAGTTCCGATTAAACATCAACTTCAGTTGATTTTATTTTTTTTTGGGGGGGGGACAGGTGATATCAAGCACATCTGGGGGTGGGCAGAAACCTGTTTAAAAAAAATTATTTAAGAGGAAAAAAATTGCCACACATACTGATTCCAAATTCTGGTCAACTCAAGTCACCCTCCCGCCATCATGAACAGACTATTTTTGGACCATGGCTCTGTCAACCTTCTACCATCCTTTCTTTTCTCTGCAACTTCTCCAATTCCATTTCAATATCAACCTATACACACTCCCGTGTCTCCTTTTCCTCTTTCCCACATCTCACCTCTCAACACTCACTTTTATTCCCCAACATTCCTACTTTAACTATTACAAGAGAAAACTACAGTGACCAAAACGAGTGGTCACTTTTTTTATGTGACAAGTGTGATAAATAATATTGCTGGTAGTTTGAAGGGAAAAATACAAAAAACAACCACAAAATGCTGCTTAGCAACTTTTGAGTATATGTATGTTTGTCTATATTAACTACTGATGTTTGTCTGTATTAACTACTGATGTATCTTCCACTCTTCAGTTGAGAACTATTTAATTAAGCTGATAACTTTTTAAACTTCTGGAAAACTCCGATATACACACTTGGGTAACAGTTTAGAATATATAAGTTATCAAGAAATATAAACATATAAATGTAAATAGATAGCACAACTATTAAACATAAAAATATAAAACTCAAGTGACAAAACATTTATATCTTTAAATCTTATTTCACATGTACTTTATTTTTGTACAGAACAACCAGCATACCACTCTACAGTAAAAATAATGCTATCACTCAAGCTATTTTCACAAAACTATACCACCAAAATATCTGTACAAAAAATTTACTTTTTTAAAGCACGTATGCATGAGTCAAAAAACCACTAAATAAAAATATGAGCAGAAAAAATTTTACTCATTGCTAATGTTGTGACAGAGTATCTTAAAACAACACCGCTCCATTTCCTCCTCTTTGTTAAAAAAAAATAAAACACATGGAAAATATCTGGAATAATACATACATAGCTACCGCTAAGAGTGTTTACAGAGACTTAGGACTGAGAGAGGCAACTTGGTAGAATGTAACAGGAAGAATTTTACCCTTTATTTTTCTCTGTACTAAGTGTAGAGGAAAATAACACGTTTGTAGTTTAAAAAAAATTATAACCGGATTACCTAATTATCTGATTAGTTTGCGATTAATTTACCACTACGAATACTAAATAAATCCAGACTGCTCAAAAATACGAAAAAAAAAGTATGCTATAAATTCATCTTTGATAAAACACTGAAGGGTTGGAGAAAAACTAATCTTGCGTCAAATTCATTTAAGGAAAACTAAACTCAAGTTTTGACATCAAAGTTTACGAAGATTAGTTTGCTTTTAAATTTGACTTAAAACATTCCACTATTGCCTCAAATACGTAAACTAAAACAATCATCCCTGAACAACAAAGATGGCAAACTCATAACAATAGTAATCAAAATCCTATCGGAAAAAAAACCTTATCGATAATTATGAGTTAATAGGCACGTAGCAAAAAAATTAAAAGAATGGTTTTATTCTGACATCAGGTATTGTCAGAGATATAAAGGATCCCTCCAAATACTGCCAAAAGTTATCGTAAACACAAAGTTAGAGTGATGAGGGAGTTATCAATGACCAAATAAATGTGAGTAAATGATGCCCAGAGAGAAAAAATGGAATGCGCTCTATTTTAAGCGTCTGAGAAGGGGCCGTGGAGAAAGGTTCTGCAGCAGAAACAAGCGACAGAATGGTTAACAGGTCTGGAATTCTTCAGAAAATTGTAACAAGGGGAAAAACTGACAAGAACGTCTGTAAGTAAGAGGAACGGTATCCAATGTAATCCTCACGTCTGTGCTAGCACGGCTCCGTACTTCCAGTGAGACGGGGGAGGAACTATCACTGAGCGGGGGAGAAGGAGCCCGGGCTGAGGGGTGGCTTCTGCAGGTGGCGAAGCGCCCGCAGGGGGGTGGGGAGGAGGATCGTGTCGCCTCAATTGGGTCAATGTATTCCCTTCAAGACTACAGGAAGATGACGCAGCACGGCTCCCGGCACCAAGAGGCACTTGCCCCCGGCCCCTCCCTCGCAACTTGCCTTGCAGAAAGAGTTGCGGGTCCCAGGCCCCCGGAACCCAGGGCTCCGCCATCCAGGACAACTGCTCTGCCAACAAGGTCCCGCGAGAATCGGGAGATCTCGCGATACAAACCCTCTAGCATCTCGCGAGTTTCTCCCAGAACCAACATGGCGGTACACAGAAATCAGTACTTCGGCATTTAGAAAGGGTTTCATTTACGAAAAGAATGTGTATAACAGAGAAAGAGCGGGAAGTCTTTTCCGCCTTATATTTATCTTCATACCCCCCTAGTAGAGATGAAAAGCGGCAAACAACCCTAAAGCCTCCGACGACCACGGTTGCGCTACACAGACACAGCAATCTTCTGCCTCAGCCAGCCTCCGAGCCTGTCACGTGGAAACATTCTCGGCGTGCCGGTCACGTGGACCACTACTGAGCGAGCGCGCGCCCGCCACCCTCCCCAGAGCCTTCCCCGCCCCCCTTCTGCCCGCGCACACGTGCGCGCGCCCCCCCGCCCCACGTGGGGGCTTCGCCGTCGCCGCCGTCGCCGCCGCCGCCTCCAGCCCACCCCCTTCTACCACTCGGTTCCAAATCCGGGTCCCAAAGCCGATCATCCCCAAGATCCCTCCTCCTCCATTCCCCCTCCCCCACCTGGCCCCCACCACGTGCCCCGAGCGCCTGCTCACCTTTCGGGCGGGGCCGAGCACCGCAGGCCACTCCGGGAGGCGCCGTCGCCGTGGCCGCTCTCCGCCCCCGCCACGGCACTGGC
>NW_020185328.1:10225356-10339135 GCF_003031525.2 Neophocaena asiaeorientalis asiaeorientalis
CAGGCGCGCTCACTACACCGCCTGCTGGTAACCGCGGCCGGTGCAGCGCCGGCGGCCCAGGCGAGGTCCACCCCCGCGATCCGCCCCCGTTCCTGGGCAAGGGTTGGTCTTCTGAGGGCGGGACCCAGTCCATCTCCTACGGCTGACTAACTTGGCTCTAGCCTTGGAGGAAGGGCGTCCCTGGAGCGCCGCGGTTGGAAGTCCGTTTCATCCTGCCTTTTGTGGCCTCTTGAGAGATTTGTACACCGCCCTTCCTTAGTAATGTGGTCTCAGGTAGAAAAATATCTGTGTGTATATTGTATGTGCTCCTGCCTACCTCATCTCCCACCGCATAGGTCCCTCGCTCACCTCTCTGGCTTTCCCTCTGTTCCTACAACACGCAGGCTCGATCCACTTCACGACTTCGCGCTTGCTGTTCCCTCTGGCTGGAACACTTCCTCCAGATTTCTTTTAACTCGTTCGGCGCGTATTTCAGGTCCTTTGTCAAAGATCGATATCTGAGTCTTCGCAGACCGCTCTATCCAAAGGAACACACTTGCACCGCCGCTTTTGCTGTCTTTACACGCTTACATTTCTTCATGACAGTTATCACTTGCTGACCTTATTTATCTGTCCTCTGCCACCAAGAATGTGAGATCTGGTGGGGGTTTTATTTATTTGTTTCTATAACAGGTTCTTATTAGTTATCAGTTTTATACACATTAGTGTATATATGTCAATGCCAGTCTCCCAGTTCATCACACCACCACCACCACCACCACCCCCCGCCGCTGCTTTCCTCCCTTGGTGTCCGGATGTTTGTTCTCTACGTCTGTCTCTATTTCTGCCCTGCAAACCGGTTGATCTGTACCATTTTTCTAGGTTCCACATATATGCGTTAATATACGATATATGTGTTTTTCTTTCTGACTTACTTCACTCTGTATGACAGTCTCTAGATCCATCCACATCTCTACAAATGACCCACTTTCATTCCTTTTTATGGCTGAGTAATATTCCATGGTATACATGTGTGACATCTTCTTTATCCATTCATCTGTCGATGAGCATTTAGGTTGCTTCCATGACCTGGCTATTGTAAATAGTGCTGCAATGAACATTGGGGTGCATGTGTCTTTTTGAATTATGGTTTTCTCTGGGAATATGCCCAGTAGTGGGATTGCTGGGTCATATGGTAATTCTATTTTTAGTTTTCTAAGGAACCTCCATACTGTTCTCCATAGTGGCTGTATCAATTTACATTCCCACCAACAGCGCAAGAGGGTTTCCTTTACTCCACACCCTCTCCGACACTTGTTGTTTGTAGATTTTCTGATGATGCCCATTCTGACTGGTGTGAGGTGATACCTCATTGTACTTTTGATTTGCATTTCTCTAATAATTAGTGATGTTGAGCAGCTTTTCATGTGCTTCTTGGCCATCTGTATGTCTTCTTTGGAGAAATATCTATTTAGGTCTTCTGCCCATTTTTGGATTGGGTTGTTTTCTTAATATTGAGCTCCATGAGCTGTTTATATATTTTGGAGATTAATCCTTTGTCCATTGATTCATTTGCAAATACTTTCTCCCATTCTGAGGGTTGTCTTTTCATCTTGTTTGTAGTTTCCTTTGCTTTGCAAAAGCTTTTAAGTTTCATTAGGTCCCATTTGTTTATTATTGTTTTAATTTCCATTACTCTAGGAGCTGGATCAAAAAAGATCTTGCTGTGATTTACGTCAAAGAGTGTTCTTCCTATGTTTTCCTCTAAGAGTTTTATAGCGTCCAGTCTTACATTTAGGTCTTTAATCCATTTTGAGTTTATTTTTGTGTATGGTGTTAGGGAGTGTTCTAATTTCATTCTTTTACATGTAGCTATCCAGTTTTCCCAGTACCACTTATTGAAGAGACTGCCTTTTCTCCATTGTATATCCTTGCCTCCTTTGTCATAGATTAGCTGACCATAGGTGTATGGGTTTATCTCTGGGCTTTCTATCCTGTTCCATTGATCTATATTTCTGTTTTTGTGCCAGTACCATACTGTCTTGATTACTGTACATTTGTAGTATAAAGTCAGGGGGTATGATTTCCCCAGATCCCTTTTTTTCCCTTAAGACTGCTTTGGCTATTTGGGGCCTTTTGTGTCTCCATACAAATTTTAAGAGTTTTTGTTCTAGTTCTGTAAAAAATGCAAAAAATGCCATTGGTAATTTGATAGGGATTGCATTGAATCTGTAGATTGCTTTGGGTAGTATAGTCATTTTCACAATATTGATTCTTCCAATCCAAGAACATGGTATATCTCTCCATCTGTTTCTACCATCTTTAATTTCTTTCAGCAATGTCTTTTAGTTTTCTGCATACAGGTCTTTTTTCTCCCTAGGTAGGTTTATTCCTAGGTATTTTGTTCTTTTTCTTGCAGTGGTAAATGGGAGTGTTTCCTTAATTTCTTTTCCAGATTCTTTGCCAGAGATTTCTATGCCAGAGATTTCTATGCATTAATTTTGTATCCTGCAACTTAACCAAATTCATTGATTAGCTGTAGTAGTTTTCTCATGGCATCTTTAGGATTATCCATGTATAGTATCATGTCATCTCCACAAGCAGTAATAGTTTTACTTCTTCTTTTCCAATTTGTATTCCTTTTATTTCTCTTCTCTGATTGCCGTGTTTAGGACTTCCAAAACTATGTTGAATAACAGTGGCGAGAGTGGACATCCTTGGCTTGTTCCTGGTCTTAGAGGAAATGCTTTCAGTTTTTCACCATTGACAACGATGTTTGCCGTGGGTTTGTCGTATATGGCCTTCATTATGTTGAGGTAGGTTCCCTCTATGCCCACTTTCTGGAGAGTTTTTATCATAAATGGATGTTGAATTTTGTCAAAAGCTTTTTCTGCATCTGTTGAGATGATCATATGGTTTTTATCCTTCAGTTCGTTAATATGGTATATCACATTGATTGATTTGTGCATATTAAAGAATCCTTGCAACCCTGGGATAAATCCCACTCGATCATGGTGTATGATCCTTTTAATGTGTTGTTGGGTTCTGTTTGCTAGTGTTCTGTTGAGGACTTTTGCATCTATATTCATTGGTGATATTGGTCTGTGATTTTCTTTTTTTGTAGTATCTTTGTCTGGTTTTGGTATCAGGGTGATGGGGACCTCATAGAATGAGTTTGGGAGTGTTCCTTCCTCTGCAGTGCTTTGGAAGAGTTTGAGAAGGATGGGTGTTAGCTCTTCTCTAAATGTTTGATAGAATTCACCTGTGAAGCCATCTGGTCCTAGACTTCTGTTTGTTGGAAGATTTTTAATCACAGTTTTAACTTCATTACTTGTGAATGGTCTGTTCTTATTTTCTGTTACTTCCTGGTTCAGTCTTGGAAGGTTACCTTTCTAAGAATTTGTCCATTTCTTCCAGGTTGTCCATTTTATTGGCATAGAGTTGCTTGTAGTAGTCTGTTCGGATGCTTTGTATTTATGCGGTGTCTGTTGTAACTTCTTCTTTTTCATTTCTAATTTTATTGATTTGAGTCATTGCCCTCTTTTTCTTGATGAGTCTGGCTAATGGTTTATCAATTTTGTTTATCTTCTCAAAGAACCAGCTTTTAGGGTTTTTTTGTTTTTTGAATTTTTTTTATACAGCATGTTCTTATTAGTTATCCATTTAATACATATTAGTGTATATATGTCAATCCCAATCTCCCAATTCATCACAACAACAACACCCCCCTGTCACTTTCCCCCTTTGATGTCCATACTTTTGTTCTTTACATCTGTGTCTCTATTTCTTTCCTGCAAACTGAGAACCAGCTTTTAGTTTTACTAATCTTTGCTATTGTTTTCTTTGTTGCTATTTCATTTATTTATGCTCTGATCTTTATGATTCCTTTCCTTCTGTAACTTTGAGTTTTGTTTGTTCTTCTTTCTCTAGTTTCTTTAGATGTAAGGTTTGATTGTTTATTTGAGATTTTTCTTGTTTCTTGAGGTAGGCTTGTATTGCTATAAACTTCCCTCTTAGAACTGCTTTTGCTGCATCCCATAGGTTTTGGATCATTGTGTTTTCACTGTAATTTGTCTCTAGGTATGTTTTGATTTCCTCTTTGATTTCTTCAGTGATCTCTTGGTTATTTAGTAATGTATTGTTTAGCCTCATGTGCTTGTGTTTTTTACGTTTCTTTTCCCTGCAATTGATTTCTAATCTCACAGCGTTGCGGTCAGAAAAGATGCTTGATGTGACTTCAATTTTCTTAAATTTACTGAGGCTTGGTTTGTGACCCACGATGTACTCTATCCTGGAGAATGTTCCATGTGCACTCGAGAAGAAAGTGTAATCTGCTGCTTTTGGATGGAATGTCCTATAAATATCAATTAAATCTATCTGGTCTATTGTGTCATTTAAAGCTTGTGATTCCTTATTAATTTTCATTTTGAATGATCTGTCCATTGGTGTAAGTGAGGTGTTAAAGTCCCCTGCTATTATTGTGTTACTGTCGATTTCCTCTTCTATAGCTGTTAGCGTTTGCCTTATGTATTGAGGTGCTCCTATGTTGAGGGCGTATATATTTATACTTGTTATATCTTCTTCTTGGATTGATACCTTGATAATTATGTAGTGTCCTTCCTTGTCTCTTGTAACATTCTTTATTTTAAAGTCTATTTTATCTGATATGAGTATTGCTACTCCAGCTTTCTTTTGATTTCCATTTGCATGGAATATCTTTTTCCGTCCCCTCACTTTCCGTCTGTATGTGTTCCTAGGTCTGAAGTGGGTCTCTTGTAGACAGCATATATATGAGTCTTGTTTTCGTATCCATTCAGAAAACCTGCATCTTTTGGTTGGAGCATTTAATCCATTCACGTTTAAGGTAATTATCTATATGTATATTCCTTCCACAGGCTGCAGAACTGTAGTTCTTGCTTCTGCTGTCTGCCCTCTGGTGGATGAGGCTATCTAAGAGGCTTGTGCAAGCTTCCTCATGGGAGAGACTAGTGATGAGTAGAGCTGGGTGTTGCTCTGGTGGGCAGAGATCAATCTAACTTTAATCTGCTTGTCTGCTGATGGGTAGGGCTGGGTTCCCTCCCTGTTGGGTGTTTGGCCTGAGGCGACCCAGCACTGGAGCCTACAGGCTCTTTGGTGGGGCTAATGGCAGACTCTGGGAGGGCTCATGCCAAGGAGTACTTCCCAGAACTTCTGCTGCCTGTGTCCTTCTCCCCGCGGTGAGACACAGCCACCCCCCGCCTCTGCTGGAGAGCCTCCGACACTAGCAGGTAGGTCTGGTTCAGTCTCCTATGGGGTCACTGTTCCTTCCCTTGGGTCCCAATGCACACACTTTGTATGTGCCCTCCAAGAGTGGAGTCTCTTTCTCCCCCAGTCCTGTTGAAGTCCTGCAATCAAATCGCTCTAGCCTCCAAAGTCTGATTCTCTAGGAATTCCTCCTCCCATTGACAGACCCACAGGTTGGGAAGCCTGAACTGGGGCTCATAACCTCACTCCAGTAGGTGGACTTATGTGGTATAAGTGTTCTCCAGTTTGTGAGTCACCCACCCAGCAGTTATGGGATTTGATTTTACTGTGATTGCCACCTCCTACCGTCTCATCATGGCTTCTTCTTTGTCTTTGGATGTGGGGTATCTTTTTTGGGGATTCCAGTGTCTTCCTCTCGATAATTGTTCAGCAGTTAGTTGTGATTCTGGTGCTCTCACAAGAGGGAGTCCAGAGATCCTTTTAGGCAGGGACTTTGTAACCTTTGATCTTGCTGTATCCACAGAACCTGTGTCTGGCACAAAACAGCGTATGATACTGTATTAAATTATATCAAAGAACTATAGTGAGCATGGAGGAAAATAAAGGCCCAATACCCATTGATGGAGATAAGTACTTACTTTGGGTTGGTAGTTTCATTGACAACCTCACCTTTTATGAGCTGTGCAAAAGCTGAACTAAATCTCCTTCCCTCTGTATAATTTGAAGATTATATTCTAAAAATATCAAATGCAGTGGTAGAAGCTATTTTAACTGGAGCTCTTCAGCAATTGTCCAGTAGTGCTTCATTGCTTTTGTTTACCTTGTGTTTGAAACTTTTTTTTCAGGCACGTGGATATGTGCCTCCTTTTATTTTGCTAATAAAAGTTATTAAATGCTTGAAATGCCTTTTTGCATTTGTTTTAGTTGAGAGTTCAATTCAAATTAATATCTGCTTGGAGACCAGGGATGGCAGGTATATTTTTATACTGACACATCAACAAGCCTTTATTGAATCTAATTAGTTCCAGGCCCTGTACTAGGACTAGAGACACAAAAATTAACAAAACAAGGTTTCCCTACCTTGCTCTATATGCTTTTAAGAGCCACGTACTAATTTATAGTAACCTTAACAATTAGCTCTTCTTGAGTCCTATGTGCCAGGCAGTATGCTGTGTACTTTTTATACCGTATCCTATTTTAGGCTTCTGGTAATCCTGAGATAGATGCTATTAGTGGGGGACACTGAAATGTACTTCTCAGATCCCCTTCAGGAATGAGGGACATACTACCCCAGCAGCCAGGAGTGTTGCCCACAGACAGCCATAGCCATCAGATGTCAGACCCCTTCTGGCATTGCCTAACGTCACACCCCTTCCCCAGGAGGCAGATATCTGTCTACAAATTGTTGGAAAGCCCAGCCCTCTCACCTCAAGTTGGGACAGTTCTGATGGATCATCCCATCCCCAGAACAACCTGCATTTCATTAAGACTGCATTGCAGCTCGACTTCTCCCTCTGCCCCATTCTTCCCTTCTCTCTCACAAGTGATGATCCAAAAGGCATTCCCTAATAAATATGCACACTAATCATGTAAGAGTCTTCTTTCTGGAGAACCCAACATGTGACACTATTCACAATTTTTTTTTTGATGAGAAAATAGGCTTAGAGAGGTTAAGTAGCTTACCCAAGTTTGAGCTGCAGAAGTTCTACATAGAGATATAAATAAAGTATTGTGGCAAGAGAGGAGGACTTGGGAAAGGTTTTCTACAAGGGTTGGCATTTGAGTTACAGCATGACTTTGCAGAGAAAAAAGACCATTTTCAGCAGAGGGAACTGCATGAATGTGAATGTGTGGCAATGTGAGAGGGGAACTACAAGTAGCCCCAACTGGTTGCACTCAAGGGTCTTTAAACCAAGCACTAAAGGAGCGATCTCAACTGACCCCAAGGGCTCCAGGTTAGTACTGGTTTCGACATTTATCACATCACAGATCCAGAACCACTTTCTTTTTCCACAGTCCATTTACAGTGTAAAGAAGATTTTGAAAAAGTCCCTCAAAAAGAATGGTAGAGTTAGAAAAATCACCATTTTTCAGCCTGTAATGAAATAACTGAATCAGGCAATAATATCAGTAGATAATACTATTCGTTGATAAGTTGATCAATAACTTTACGATGAAAGGATTGAGCTCTTACCATCTGAACCCACTGATCAATCCTTGTATCATTAAAAGTGGGATAACCAAATATTGTATGACCCCCTCACTTCACCAGGCTCATCAAACATGTTAGACAGTTATATTGGTGTCTCCCAGTGAACTATGCCTCCTGGTATTCAAGCCCTTATGTAGTTCCCTCCCAAAAGAAGATGGCCAAAAATGGTACTGTGTCAGGTCCAGTCCCAACCCTTTAGAAGCCTGCAGCATTTTCTTTCACCTTCCTGGAATGTAGCTGCGGGGGAATAAGGAAGATTGGGCTATCCTTCTACAGAGGGAAGCCGTATGGAAAGGCCCTAGGGGACGAGATCCTGGAGACAGAGGCCTTGATGGAAATAAATGTAGTGCCTCAGCCAACAGCTCCAAGGCCCTGGTTATGTGAGAAGCCTTCTTGGACCTCCCAGCACAGCAAATCTGCCAGCTCAATTAACCTCATGAGTGACTCCAGACAACACCACAGGGAGAAGAACCACCCAGACCCAGAAAATTATGAAAACTAATAAATCTTGATTTTAAGTCAGTAAGCTTTGGGGCCCTTTGTCACACTACAAAGGATCGTCTTCAATTTGAGTAGCATCATGACTTTACTGTTAGAGAACTATGCCAGCTGCTGTGTTCATGAGCAGTCTCATACGTCAGTGTCCTCAGGTCCTGTAGCAGAACTTCACATGGGTGAGAGACAGAGAACTGAAGGAACTTAAACCCAAAAGGCTTGTCTGATAAATCTGCACCTGAATAGTTGCTATCATAAATAACTATGCCTCCATAATTTTGCCACACAATACACAATTCAGACATGAATTATCAAAGTCACTATCTACTTAGTATTTGGAGCGCTATAGAGGGATGGGCTGGTGTCCTGGACTTTCTGCCATTGGTGACATGTGAAAAGCACTGTGGGATTATGCATCTGACAGGGCATGTTATATGCACCCAAAACTGGGGGGAAAGATGCTGTGCATTTACTAGGTACTTCGTATCTTTTAAACGTTTAGTTTCGTAACAACTCAAGGTAGATACTCATTTTGCAGATGAGGAAACTGAGGTGAGAGAACTTGCCAAGGTCACACAGCTAATAGGTGGAAGAGCCCATATTCAATGTAAGCAATCTGACTATTGTAGATTGTATTAATGACCTTAATTGTTCACATCTCTCTGTATCCACGTCTTTTGCCAAGTGCCTATCATTAAAAGTAGAATGTATTCCCCCCTCCTTGATTCTGAGTTACACCACACAACTTGCTTTTTGGTCAAGCAAATATTAGCAGATAGGACATATGCAGAGACTTGAAAACGACTTGTCCCTCTGCCATGACCAAGAGAACATGTTGAAGGACATAAGAAACAGAACCAGTTTGCTCCGGTCATCTCCATGGAAGTCATCCTCCATCAGCCCAACCCTAGACAAATGAGTGAGCCTAGCAAAGGTTAGAGGCCAGCCTAGCCGTCCCTCAGCTGACTGCAGATACACGAGTGAGGAGTGAGCCCAGGGGAGATCAGCCAAGGCCTGATTAGCTCAACTCCCCAGACTTGTAAAGTAAATCAATGTTCTTATATACTACTGAGTTTTTGCGGTTGTTACATAGCATTATTGTAGCAAAAGTAATTGATACACTGGCTCTGAAGCCCATTCTGCCGATGACTACTTATATTGCTTTTCAGATTGTTCAAGTTTTAGGTGACTGACATGTAAGTAGGTACATTCGGCAAAGAGAAATTTGAGTTTGTAAGAGGCATTGAGGGTAGTAAAATATACTTGAGAATCATTTTCAAGTAAGTGATATTGGGACTTCCCTGGTTGTCCAGTGGGTAAGACTCCACACTCCCAACGCAGGGGGCCTGGGTTCGATCCCTGATCAGGGCACTACAGGCGTCCCCAACCCCTGGGCCATGGACAAGTACCGGTCCGCTGCCTGTTAGGAACTGGGTCCCACAGCAGGAGGTGAGCAGCAGGCGAGAGAGCGAAGCGTCATCTGCCGCCGCCCATAGTTCGCGTTACCGCCTGAACCCCCCGTTTCTCACATTACCGCCTGAACCTTACCCCCCCAATTTTGTGGAAAAATTGTCTTCCACAGAACCGATCCCTGGTGCCAAAAAGTTTGTGGACCACTGGGAAACTAGATGCCACATGCATGCTGCAACTAACAGTCTGCATGCCACAACTAAGACCCGGCACAGGCTAAATAAATATTTTTTTTAAATATTTTTAAAATCATAAAATAAAAAAGTAAAAGAAAGCAGCCGCATAGCACAGGGAGATCAGCCCGGTGCTTTGTGAGCACCTAGAGGGGTGGGATAGGGAGGGTAGGAGGGAGGGAGATGCAAGAGGGAGGGGATATGGGAACATATGTATATGTATAGCTGATTAACTTTGTTATAAAGCAGAAACTAACACACAATTGTAAAGCAATTATACTCCAATAAAGATGTCAAAAAAAATAAAAGAAGTGATATTCAGGGAATTCCCTGGCAGTCCAGTGGTTAGGATTCCTGCTCTCAGTGCCAAGGGCCTGGGTTCAATCCCTGGTCAGGGAACTAAGATGCCACAAGCCGTGCAGCACAGCCAAAAAAAAAAGAAATAAAAGACATGATGTTGAAAGCAAGGGAGTAAATGAGCTCCCTAAATAAGAGGATATGTATTTACAAAGGTAGAACGACAGAGATTTATTATTTAACATCCAGAAAGAGAAGCCACAGTAGGCAGATATGCAGAGAGGAAAAAAATGGGTGGAAAGCAGCACCGTGCAACTTGAAGGAGGGAAGTTTCAGGATATAGTTGTCACTGAGAAAGTCATTGGACTTTCTAACTGGAAATTTACTTGTGACTTCTGACAGAAGCATAGGTTTTGGAATCAGACACATGTGGGCTTGAATTCTGACACTTAATAGTTGTATGTACTCAGGAACATTAATTTGTTTGTAAACACATTTAGCCTAATGTCTGACACTTGCTAAGAACTCAAAATTAGTAGGGATTAGTAGTGGTTGTGTTATTAATAGTTTTGAATGATAGCCCTTTTTTTTTTCCCTAGAGAAACAGGAGGTAAGGGGGCAGGGCACAACCTTTAGAAGAATGACACAGCCCAAGGACATGACATAAACTGATTAGAAGCAAATAGGTCCAAGATGGCAGACAAGTCAACTTCCACTAGACCTTGAGCCTCAGTATACGCTCATTGTAACACATCAGCAAGCTAAATGACACACCCACAGGCGCCACAGTCCCCAGGCTGACCATAAAGGTCAAGAAGTGGGCAGTGGCCCAACTTCTGGAAATCCCCACCCCTTCCCCAAAATAGCTGGAATACTCCTCCCACTCATTAGCCTATGAAATTACCCACCTCTATAAAAATTGACAACCCCCATACCCTGGTGCCTTTCTCACCTTCTGAGACGGCCCACACTCTGTGGAGTGTGTTTCTCCATAAACAAATCTTCTTACCTATCACTTTGTCTCTCTCAGAATTCTTTCTGTGATGAGACATCAAGAACCTGAGCTTCATTAAGTCCTGAGACCAGGTGTGTGATCTCAGTTAAAATACTGTGGGTTCAAGTCCCAATCTGGGTTACACAGCAGTTTCTTCCTAATCTCTTTACTCACAATCCTTCAAAATGGTAACTAGTATATTCAAACTGATCATCTTCCTTTGAGACTTAAGGGAGTAGCTTCAAAATACAAGGAAATTGCATCTTTCTGATATAATTAACTGCAAATAATATTCCAAAGTTAGTTATGAAAATAGTAATGATTGCTAATAAGCCATATAAGAGGAAAAAAAATTTTTTGAGCCAGGTGGCAACAGTAAAAGCCAGAGATTTGAAAAGTAAAGAGGGTAAATACTGAAGTGGAAGCAAGGAGTGAAACAGAGCAGGACCCTGTGCGGCCCTCCCGGTATAAACCCTTTCTATGTCCCCCGTTTCTTGTTTGTAGGAAATAGGCTTCATTCAGCCTCCTAGACCTTCCCTGTATTCCAACAGGCAGACGCAAACAGTTGCTAACCAGGGAAATGAGGGAATGCAAAAACAAAGGAGGAGCAATCAAGAAACAATAGTGCAGGGGCTTCCCTGGCGGTGCAGTGGTTAAGAATCCGCCTGCCAATGCAGGGGACACGGGTTCCAGCCCTGGTCCGGGAAGATCCCACATGCCACAGAGCAACTAAGCCTGTGCACCACAACTACTGAGCCCGTGAGCCACAACTACTGAAGCCCACACGCCTAGAGCCTGTGCTCCACAACAAGAGAAGTCACCACAGTGAGAAGCCCACGCACCGCAATGAAGAGTAGCCCCCACCCCCCGCTCACTGCAACAAGTGAAAGCCCGTGCGCAGCAACGAAGACCCAACACAGTCAAAACTAAATAAATTAATAATTTTTCTAAAAAAAGAAACAATAATGCAGAATGGGGTGAAATCCTGGTTCCTCCTGGGGGATGTGAATAACAATTTGATACATATCTCTGAGTTCTTCTACAAGAACTAAGATCCCCACCCCGGTGGAAGATGGTAACTTCAGGCTGAGCATAAGCACTGGACCCCAGACCAACTGGAACCAGAAGGCTGATGACTGAGATTCCTGGAATACCACCCTGTTACCTCACCACCAACCAATTAAAGGAGGGTTACACATCCGGCAGCCCTGCCCCCAAATTTTGCCTATAAAGATGTCTCCCTGAAACCTACTGGGGGAGTTGGGATGTTTTGAACACTAGCTGCCCTGGACTCATTGTCTGGCACCTTAGAGTAAATGCTGCACTTTCCTTCACCACGACCTGGTGTCAGTAGATTGGCTTTACTGTGCACAGGCAAGGGGACCCAAGTTCGTTTCAGTAACAAGAGTGTAGACCAATCAAGTAAGAACTTTGTCAGTTAAGTATGATACTGGCACAAAAATAAATATAGATCACAAATATAGAAATATTGATCAATGGAACAGGATAGAAAGCCCAGAAATAAACCCATGCACCTACGGGTAATTAATCTATGCTAAAGGAGGCAAGACTATACAATGGAGGAAAGACAGTCTCTTCAATAAATGTTGCTGGGAAAACTGGACAGCTACGTGTAAAAAAATGAAATTAGAACGTTCTTTAACACCATACACAAAAGTAAACTCAAAATGGATTAAAGATCTAAATGTAAGACTGTATACTATAAAACTCTCAGAGGAAAACATAGGCAGAACACTTTTTAAAAAAAATAAATTTATTTATTTTTGGCTGCATTGGGTCTTCATTGCTGTGTGACGGCTTTCTCTAGTTGTGGCGAGCAGGGGCTACTCTTCGTTGCGGTGCACGGGCTACTCATTGCGGTGGCTTCTCTTGTTGCGGAGCATGGGCTCTAGGCATGCAGGCCTCAGTAGTTGTGGCTCGCGGGCTCTAGAGCGCAGGCTCAGTAGTTGTGGCACACAGGCTTAGTTGCTCCGTGGCATGTGGGATCTTCCCGGACCAGGGCTCAAACCCATGTCCCCTGCACTGGCAGGCAGATTCTTATCCACTGTGCCACCAGGGAAGTCCCAGGCAGAACACTCTTTGACATAAATCTCATGAATATCTTTTCAATCCGTCACCTAGAGTAATGGAAATAAAAACAAAAATAAACAAATAGGACCTACTTAAACTCAAAAGCTTTTGCACAGCAAAGGAAACCATAAACAAAAAGAAAAGACAACCCACGGAATGGGAGAAAATATTTGCAAACAACCTGACTGACAAGGGATTAATCTCCAAAATTTACAAACAGCTCATGCAGCTCAATATCAAAAAAGCAAACAACCCAATAAAAAAATGGGCAGAAGACCTAAAAAGACATGTCTCTGAAGAAGACATACAGATGACCAAGAGGCACATGAAAAGATGCTCAACATCGCTAATTATTTAGAGCAATGCAAATCAAAACTATGAGATACCACCTCACACCAGTCAGAATGGCTATCATCAAAAAGTCTACAACAGGGCTTCCTTGGTGGTGCAGTGGTTAAGAATCTGCCTGCCAATGCAGGGGACACGGGTTTGAGCCCTGGTCTGGGAAGATCCCACATGCCGCGGAGCAACTAAGCCCGTGCGCCACAACTACTGAGCCTGCGCTCTAGAGCCCACGAGCCACAACTACTGAGCCTGTGTGCCACAACTACTGAAGCCCGCATGCCTAGAGCCCGTGCTTTGCAACAAGAGGAGCCACCACAATGAGAAGCCTGCGCACCACAACGAAGAGTGGCCCCCACTTGCTGCAAATAGAGAAAAGCTCACGCGCAGCAACAAAGACCCAACGCAGCCGAAAATAAAATAAAAATCTACAAAAATAAATGCTGGAGAGGGTGTGAAGAAAAGGCAGCTCTCCTACACCGTTGGAGGGAATGTACACTGGTACAGCCACTACGGAGAACAGTATGGAGGTTCCTTCAAAAACTAAACAGCTACCGTATGATCCAGAAATCCCACTCCTGGGCATATATCTGGAGAAAAACATTGTTCGAAAGGATACATGCACCCCAGTGTTCATGCACCCCAGTGTTCATTGCAGTGCTGTTTACAATAGCCAAGACATAGAAGCAGCCTAAATGTCCATCAATATGTGAATGGATAAAGAAATTCCAATATACAATGGAATATTACTCAGCCATTAAAAAGAATGAAATAATGCCATTTGCAGCAACATGGATGGACCTGGAGATTATCATACTAAGTGAAGTTAAGTCAGACAAAGACATATATCATCTATCACTTATATGCAGAATCTTAAAAAAATGATACAAATGAACTTATTTACAAAACAGAAAGAAACCCACAGACTTAGAGAACGAACTTATGGTTACCAGGGGGGAAGGGTGGAGGGAGGGAAAATTAGGAGTTTAACATATGCACACTACTATATATAAAATAGGTAACCAACAGGGAACTACTGTATAACACAGGGAACTATACTCAATTATTTTGTAATAACCTATAAGGGAAAAGAATCTGAAAAAAATAGATATATCGATATATGTATGTGTAACTGAATCACTTTGCTGTACACCTGAAACTAACACAACATTGTAAATCAACTATACCTCAATAAAAAAATATATATGGTGTAGCAAATTGGTCTAGGAAATACTAACTTCCCTCATCTTCTCCCTCCCAATAAGGGAAAATTTAGCAAGAGTGAAGGCAGGGGAAGGTGCAAGTGAAAAGGGGAAGTTTGAGAAAGTCTATGGTGTGGATACTTAAATTTGTTTGTTTTGTTTTTGGCCATGATGTGGTGCATGTGGCATCTTGGTCCCCGACCAGTGATCAAACCCTTGCCCCCTGCAGTGAAAGCGCTGAGTCCTAACCACTGGACCGTCAGGGAAGTCCCGATACTTAATTTTAAAATGTACTGAGGTGTATTACAATGGATTACCACTCCAGCCATAAAAAAGAATGAAATGTTGCCATTTGCAGCAACATGGACGGACTTGGAGGGTATTAGGCTCAGTGAAATAGTCAGACAGAAAAATACAAATACTGTACGATATCACTTATGTGTGGAATCTTAAAAATACAACAAACTAATGAATATAACAAAAGAGAAGCAGACTCACAGATACAGAGAACTAGTGCTTACCAGTGGGTAGAGGGAAGTGGGGGCGATATAAGGGTCAGGGATTAAGAGGTGCAAATTATTAGGTATAAAATAAGCTACAAGGATATATTGTACAACATGGCGAATATAGCCAATATTTTGTAATAACTATAAATGGAGTATAACCTTTAAGAATTATGAATCACTATATTGTACACCTGTAACTTACATAATGTTGTACCTCAACTATACTTCAATTAAAAATTTTTTTAATTAAAAAACAATGTACTGAGGGAAGTGAAAGGGCATGAAAAGTACCCTGAATGAATAAATAAATTCATGGGTGAAGACAGGAAGTCAGAGAAGGAAACAGAAGGGCTTCTCCTTTCTCTAATGCAGAAAGATGCCAAATATTAAGAGGTGGCAACAGAAGACAAAGAAGCTTATGCCTCCTCAATCTTAACAAAAGAGGGGTAAGATTATTTACTGCAACCAAGGGAAAGGCAAGGTTTGGAAGAGCTGGTGTGGTAGTATGTTATCCTGACGAATTGACAAATGATCACTAAAGATGTCACTAAACTCTGGGAACTAAATTGATGCAAAAATAAGTATCTTATGATTACCATGTAAAGGTATATAGATATTGTTAGTCTTCCCATCTTCACTTTTTAAGTTCAGTGATTCTAAATGGTTCTGAAATTCTATGTCTTCTTAAACTACATTTTAAAACTGCAAGCAGTTTAGTAATAGTTCAGGATATATGAGTATCGGAGTATATACTTCTTAATTAACCCGAATCCATAATCTTGCAATGCAGAATCATAACCTTTCTGAGCAATGGAGTCATTGTCAGGATCAAGGGAGATTAAATTTTTTAAATTGGGGGGTAGGGTTGGTAACAACTGCTTTTTGACCCCAAGTTTTTTTTTTTTTTTTGGCCTTACGGTACGTGGGATCTTAGTTCCCTGACCAGGGATTGAACCTATGCCCCCTGCACTGGAAGTGCAGTCCTAACCACTGGACTGCCAGGAAATGCCCTTTTTATTTTGAAAAATTTCAAACCTATTGGAAGTTCCAAGAATAGGGTGAACCCCTATATTCGGCAATTATTTTTTTACTTAACCTTTTTAAAAATCAAAGTACAGTTGATGTATAACAGTATATGTTACAGGCGTACAATACAGTGATTCACAACTTTGAAAGGTTGTACTCCATTTATAGTTACGTTAACATATTAACTATATTCCCTGTGCTGTACAATATACTCTCGTAGCTTATTTTATACCTAATAGTCTGCATCTCTTAATCCCCTCGCCCTGTATTGCCCCTCACCCCTTCCCTCTGCCGACTTGTAACCGCTAGTTTGTTCTCTGTATCTGAGTCGGCTTCTCTTTTGTTATATTCCCTAGTTTGTTGTATTTTTTAGATTCCACATATAAGTGATATCATACAGTATTTGTCTTTCTCTTTCTTATTTCACTTAGCCTAATACCCTCCAAGTCCATCCATGTTGCTGCAAATGATAACATTTCATTCTTTTTATGGCTGAGTGTATATATATATATATATATATATATACACATTTCACATCTTGTTTATCCATTCATCTGCAGATGGACACTTAGGTTGATTCCATGTCTTGGCAATTATAAATAATGCTGTTATGAACATTGGGGTGCATGTATCTTTTTGAATTCGTGTTTTTATATTTTTTGGATATACACCCAGGAATGGAACTGCTGGGTCATATGGTAGTTCTATTTTCAGTTTTTTGAGAAACCTCCATACTGTTTTCCACAGTGGCTGCACCAATTTACATTCCCACCAAGAGTGTACAAGCGTTCCCTTTTCTCCACATCCTGGCCAACATTTGTTATTTGTGTTCTTTTTAACGATAGCCATTGTGACAGGTGTGAGGTGACATGTCATTGTGGTTTTGATTTGATTCACCAATTATTAACACTTGCCACCTCTTTGCACTCTCTCTCCCTGCTTTATCTCTCACGCATGTTTATTTCATACAGCATGACTTTAACCCTAAAAACTTTACCATGTATTTCCTACCAGGGTCATTCCCTCACATTACTACAGTAGTTATCACACTCAAGAAATTTAACATTGATACATTACTATTATGTAATATGTACTCCCTATCCAAATTTCCCCAACTGTCCCAATATCACTCCTTATAAATTATTACCTCCAATCCAGGATCACACATTACATTTTGTTGTCATGTTCTCTTAAACTTCATCAGTCTTTTTTTGTCTTTCATAACACTTATTTTTTTAAGAGTCCAGGAAAGCTGTTCTGTATAATGTGCCTTTTTTAAACAATTATCACAATTCCCTCCCGCCTCATGATTAGATTCAGATTAAATATTTTTGGCGGCCCTCTTACAAAGATGTGTCCTTAAAAGTTACACATTTTGAAAAGGAGAAAGAGAATAAGGGACTCCATCATCAAGTGCCAAATTATGTTAAGTATAATATATATAACAATACACATAACTATCATAATCTTATGATCAAGTATGGCATACACACAGATTTTCAGACCACTCTTCAAGAAAGCACTCATTACCCAGATGAGAGGAGAGTGCTTGGCTGATAGCATCTTGCTATTAGTCCCTGCAGTGTCAATATGAGGTCACTCTCTTTTCCAGGTAGCCACTAGTCTGTGACAGTACAAGAGCCCACCCATTTCTGCCCAATGCAAGACTTCTCTAATGGACAACCTTAGCTCCAGATCTTTCCACGGAGCTGGCAGAAACTCTGTCAGGTCAGCATTATGTTCTGATAACTCCTGCTTCCTCCCGTTTTCTTTCACTGATGTTACTTCCCAAGAATCATTTGTACTTCTAACTCCATCTCAGTGTCTGCGTCCTGGAAAACCCAACCTGAAACATTCTCGTTTAAGAGATGAAAAAAACTGGAGATAGAGAACTCTGAGTGCTGTTCCAGCACTTATCTACTAGGATTTGAACAGAAGCAAACTGACTCCAGAGTCCAAAAACTAATCACCTTCATGTTATAAATCAATGTAGTATTCTTAAAATATTGTAGGCTCTCACTATCCCTTAACTGCAATTCTCCTATTTCTCAGCTTAAGTATTTCCAAGAAAATCATCCTCAGATAAACCATATCTTTTATTTGACACCTGTTAACACATACGCTAACTTTCAGCTGAGAGTCTATGGGACTGCTAATAATCCTTTACGTACTATTTTGTTATGTATTTTGATGATTATAATGTAAAAAAAATTATATAAACCTTTAGAGACCAGTGTTCTTTTTTTTTTTTTGGCTGCCCTGCACGACATGCGGAACTTCCCCAACCAGGGATCGAACCCATGCCCCAGTAGGAGCACGGAGTCTTAAGCACTGGACCACCAGCGAAGTCCAAGACCAGTATTCTTTACCATATTATATATCCCAATGACAGATGCTATTAATGAATCTAATAGTAATACTATAATCTGTTTTAAAATAATTCAGTGGGAGAAAATATGGTGAATAAGAACAGTGGTATAAAGTTGCAATGACTTTAGTTGGAGTCCCATATCTGCTACTTCTTTGCTGTACGACTTTGGGCAAACCACCTGACCTAAGTCATAGGGTTGTAATTGGGATTAAATATAAGTAATGCGGGACTTCCCTGGTGGTGCAGTGGTTAAGAATCTGCCCGCCAATGCAGGGGACACGGGTTCAAGCCCTGGTCCGGGAAGATCCCACATGCCGCAGAGCAACTAAGCCCGTGCGCCACAACTACAGAACCTGTGCACTAGAGCCCGCGAGCCACAACTATTGAGCCCGTGTGCCACAACTACTGAAGCCCGCATGCCTAGAGCCTGTGCTCCACAACAAAGAGAAGCCACTGCAATGAGAAACCTGCACACTGCAACAAAGGGTAGCCCCCACTCACCGCAACTAGAGAAAGCCTGCGCACAGCAGCAAAGACCCAGCATAGCCTAAACTAACTAAATAAATAAATGTATTAATATATATATATATAAGTAATGCCCTTAGTTGAGTGGCTGAAACATCATAAGTATGTAATAAATGGCAAGCACTATTAAAAATGAATCTTTTTTGATTATCTCCTAAATGCCAGGCATTACACTGATCTCTGGTGATACAAGACAGATCAGTAATATCATTCAATCCTTGAAGAGGATTATAGCATAATCATGAGAAAGAAGAAAACTAAAAACTATTTTTTTTAAATTCAAATAGATTCTAACGGCTGATAATTTCATTTCACTAAATACCAAAACTTTAAATACTACACCAAATGACTTCTTATTTTGCATACTTCTGATTAAGAAATAACAAGACATTAACATTAACAAACTTTATACCCTTCACCCTTAATATCTATCAAATAAATACATCCAAGTTCTACATTTTAAAATCATTTTTATTGAACTAATTTTAATAACACTGTTTCAGCAGGTGGCGGCTGCCCCAAACCAAAACAAAGCCATTGTGAATGCTATTCAACATTCTCAAAGTAATCCAGTTTGTTTTTGTACTTGGAATATAGTTAAACTTTTGACATCACATAATCAAGCAAATAGCAGTGCATATTATATTATTCAAAAAGACTTTATGCATTTCATTTAAAAAATCATTTTGCAAGAGGCTTCAGCTTTCTCAACAACCTCATTGACACATTCTGTACTCCATGCTCTCAAAATAAAAAGTGCCCTAAAACTAACCCTAAGTTTTTTACTGATATTAATGAATACTATTCAGGGTTATAGGAACTGAAATTTAACATTTTACAGTGTAAGAGGCAATAAATTACTAATATCTGTTGACACAAATTCCACTCAGACTAAATACACCATTGATACACTCAAAAAGACATTTTGTAAATATTAATATGCTAGTTTATATGCTGCAGTGCAAAAGGCGTGACACCCTAACAGTTTCCTGAGCTTTAGGAGATTAACAACATTTTTCTGACTACTACTCTCCATTTAAAATAGGCTCTTTATTATATGAAGCCATGTCAAAACTATACAATTAAATTAGGTTTTTGGGGAACTGAAAAGATTGGTCAGAATTATGGTGGCTTAGGGTAATGGAAAAGTTTTCAAAGCAAAAGTATTTACAAAGCTACAAAGGATACTATGGATTTACATGTAGTATAAAGATCAAAGATAACCTACTGATTACCAAATGATCACAATTATTCCTTCTTTTTTCAAAAATATTACACTGAAAGACTTTATGATAAGTTATCTAGCATTAAATATACCAACCTGTAGAATATTATACATTTTGACACATTCTTCCATAATGCCCAGTAAGAAGGAATGAAAGATAAAATATTAAAAATCAAGAAAATAAACATGCTTTTAGGAATGTTTTTGCATGGGAACATGTCAGCAGAAGTGAAAATGATTTCTCATTAGAACTCTCTATATCCTCAAAATTACAAAGACCGAGTTTCTACTTCAATTTTTTCTTCTGCTTGTACTGCATCAGGATCAACATGAACAACCGGAGGTCTTAGGATAACTTCAGGCCCTCCACCATATATAGACTGTAGAAAATTCCATGTTTCTTCAGAAATCTGACCAGAATCTGCTCCTAAAATTAAGTATATAGAGAAAGAATATTTACAAACCTACATATTCATACTGCAAAAACTTTCATAATGTACCCCCAGCATGAATACTCTAGGAATAATTGAGAACTTTTGGAACATGAATCTTCAGACTACCGGCCCATACTGTTACAAGTTGCAACTTTATGGTCTGCCTTAAAAAGTTAGAGATCCTTTTTCCTGCCTCCTATTAACAGCCTTAAAATCTTTCTTCAGATAAAAATTAAACATTGGCAATTTTTCCACTATTTGTCCTAATTCATGTATGAATTACATCATTGAGCTGGATATAAAGGTGGTATAGATGGCTAGTGATGATATATTCTTAACAGTGTGACAAATTACTAACAAGTAAAGGCTTAATAGTATTAGTCAAACTTACCTTGCCTGAGTATCACATTGCCACATTTGGTGACTGCAATTTTCGTGTTATCGATAGGACCTGGAGGATCTAAGTCAAAAGGAAAAACAAATAATCAAAATGTATAAATGTACCAAAGAACTGCATATTTCTATGCCTGAATTAATGAAGGATATAACTGTATAATCAGATTATTTTTTAGTCAGATTATTATAGTCAGTTCTTAACTGTCTTCTTCTGAGCTTCTTCCTTTTTGGGGTCTTAATTCCCCCAAAATGGAACCAGAAAAGAAGCTGAGAGAAGTTCTCTCACTACCATCCAAAATTTAATAAAAATGATTTCTTAAGTATCCATTTGGGGATTACAGGTTAAAATGCACTTTTAATGCTACAAAAGAACAATTCTTTGTAATTTAAAAAGAAATGAAATTCTTGGTTTTAGACTGCCATTAAACTAAAAATAAAAGCATGATAAAATGAAATGTTAAAATGCATCCTTTTTTTTTTTTTTTTTTTTAAAAGCTGCGCCCTGTGGCTTACAGGATCTTAGTTCCCCGACCAGGGACGGAACCGAGGCCCTCAGCAGTGAAAGTGCGGAATCCTAACCATTGGACTGCCAGCGAATTCCCAAAGTGCATCCTTTTTTTAATTTAAGGAAAGAAACCTTGTTTTCCCCCTGGATACAAAAGTACAGTGCATGTTCATTATCAAAGACTGTTTAAAAAATCAAAAAGGCACAAGAAGGAAAAAGATACTGTTATCCTACTACAGAAAGACAGGCAAACTGTTCTAGTACCTTTGAGGTCTTTCTGCCTTTGCATATGTTTGCCTTTTTCTTTTTTTAAACAAAAGGTTCCAACTATGTATACTGCATTATAACCTTTTTCATATATCAAGAACATCTTATTTTTAAATTTTAAACACTGTTACACAAATAATTTTTAAAGTCCACATAGTATCCCATTGTAATGGATAAACTATGGTTTAACCAATCTTATTGTTGGAAGGATATTTTTTTTTAATTTTTCAATGTTAAGATCACAGACTAATTTTTATTCATTTCTTTTATATCTGCTATGAATATGCTATAATCCATGAAAGTTTTTAGAAAATTAAAAATAACCAACATATGAACTAGAGTGTACGTTTTTTTCTCTCTTGTTCAGTAGTGTAATCCCAAGTGCATGTAGATATTCAAAAAACATTTGTTAAAGAAACAAAAAAATCTGCAAAGAATTTCGTCTTTCAGTTAAACACTTACCTCCATCCTTACCCTTCACAAAACTTTCCCATTCTCTAAACCACTGCATACTGATGCAATAAAAAGTAGCTGGAGAATCCTCCTCTTGGAATGCTCTGTTGAGCTATAGAGGGAAAAAAATTAGTCATCTAAAATCTAGAATTTGCTTTGTAGCAGAACAATACAACCATTCTACTTCAGCATCTGATAAGGCCAATTCCTCACACACAAAGAATGTGACTTACATTGATGCTAAGTTAACTTAATACTAGGATACATGGTAACACCTAATAAACATTCTAGGTTATATCTCAAAGTTTATCAAGTACACACAAAAGGGGCATAATGATTGGATAAGTGAAAATGGTCAAGATAAAGTCTTCAAGGCAATAAATACTCCACATATTTATTAAAAATCTGATGTGTAAATCTTATTTAAACATACCATACCCACTGTCTACATCTTACTTCCATTCACTTAAGATACTGGTAGACATGTTGCTATTACAAACAGAATGTTGAAACGAAAAGTTCTGTACGTGTTATTTCATAGACAATAAACATATATATAGGACTTCCCTGGTGGCGCAGTGGTTAAGAATCCGCCTGCCAATGCAGGGGACACGGGTTCGATCCATGGTCAGGGAAGATCCCACATGCCATGGAGCAGCTGAGCCCGTGCGCCCCAACTACTGAGCCTGCGCTCTAGAGCCCGTGAGCCACAACTACTGAAGCCCGCGAGCCACAACTACTGAAGCCCACGTGCCTAGAGCCCGTACTTCGCAACAAGAGAAGCCACTACAATGAAGAATGGCCCCCGCTTGCCACAAATAGAGAAAGCCCAGGCACAGCAACGAAGACCCAATGCAGCCAAAGATAAATAAATAAATATTTTAAAAAACAATAACAACATATATATATATAGGATAAATTCTCAAAAGTGGTGGGACAGTCCTTGAAGACGTTCCACTTCCTCCTCTAGTCCCAAGGCCCAAGAAATGGGTATATGACTCAAACTAGGCAAAACTACTAGAAATGGAAATCTTCAGAGGAGTAACCTAATGATTGGAACGGAGTCATTCCAACGTCAATTTTGTTAGCTATACAGGAATAACTTGGTTCCTGAATTTCTGGAGGTCTGGTTATTCAAATTTTCTTTTCAATAAATTTCTTTTTTTGCTTAAGTTAGCCAATCTGACTTCTACGACTTTCAATTAAAAAAACGAATTTGGGAGTTCCCCAGTGGTCTAGTGGTTAGGATTCCGGGCTTTCACTGCCCTGGCCCGGCTTCAATCCCTGGTCGGGGAACTGAGATCCCGCAAGCCACGCAGCTCAGCCAAAACAAAACAAACAAAAAACCAAAAGAAAAAAAAAAACCAACAAAACAAGACGAAACCAAAAACCAAACTGACAGAAAAACTGGCATAGAAAGAGGGGGAACAGGAGCTTCCCTGGTGGTGCAGTGGTTAAGAATCCGCCTGCCAATGCAGGGGACACGGGTTCGAGCCCTGGTCCGGGAAGATCCCACATGCCACGGAGCAACTAAGCCTGTGCGCCACAACTACTTAAACCCGTGTGCCTAGAGCCTGTGCACCGCAACAAAGAGTAGCCCCCGCTTGCCGCAACTAGAGAAAAGCCCGTGCAGCAATGAAGACCCAATGCAGCCAAAAATTAAATTTAAAAAAAAAAAAAAAGAGAGGAACAGCAACAGAGCCTGAAGAAAATGAAGGGTATTTGAAAATTATCTAATTGTAATAGTGTGAAAAGACAGTGAGACTCCTGCAGATATCTCATGCTGGGTAACTAAATGCCCGCGGTACATACTACCTGTGGACAAAAACAGTGAAGTTCAGCTCATTTCTCCCCTATGATCAAATCTAATCCAAACCCTGCCACTGTCCTCAGAGATCCTTATAATAATAGCTCAGAAGTACCTCTATGATCTGGCCCCATGATTTGACTTCATCTTCTAGTACTTTCCTCCTCATTTATTCACTTGTGGTCACACAAACAAACCTCTCTGTTACTCCCAAAATCAAGCAGATACATTCCTGTCTCTCAAAGCCTTTGCATGGGCATCCCTTCTTTTTACAGATATTTGAATATCTCCCTCACCTCCTTCAAGTCTTTGCTTAAATGTCACCTTTTCAATGAGGCCGATCTTTTTTTTTTTTTTTTTTTTTGGGGAGGAAGCCCAATGAGGCCGATCTTGATCACACTGTTTATAACTGCACCTGACTCCTCCCCTCATCACTATACTCCTGATCCTCTTATCCTGTTAGATATCTTCCTTCACCATAGAACTCATTACCTTTTGATATATAATGTATTTGTTATTTATTAAATGTAAGCTTTTTTTTTTTTTTAATTTATTTTATTTATTTTTGGCTGCACTGGGTCTTCATTGCTGCGCGTGGGCTTTCTCTAGTTGTGGCGAGCGGGGGCTACTCTTCGTTGCGGTGCACGGGCTTCTCATCGTGGTGGCTTCTCTTGTTGTGGAGCACAGGCTCTAGGCACGCGGGCTTCGGTAATTGTGGCTTGCGGGCTCTAGAGCGCAGGCTCAGTAGTTGTGGCGCACGAGGCTTAGTTGCTCCGCAGCATGTGGGATCTTCCCGGACCAGGACTTGAACCTGTGTCCCTTGCATTGGTGGGCGGATTCTTAACCACTGTGCCACCAGGGAAACCCTAAATGTAAGCTCTTTGAGAGCAAGGATCCTTCTGGGACACAAGGTAGCTGCTTCCACAGAACAATGAAAGATAATGAATAATGTTGTGATTGCCTCTGATGAAATCAAGGCATGTTTGTCTCCAGGTAAAGAATTAAAGTTTGGACTTCCTGTGATGTACAACTTATCCTTAGAGAACTGAGATTTCTGAAATGTAATGTTAGACTGATTCTGTCAGATGAATCCGTTTCATTCACAGCATTACCAGGTTTGGACACTTTCAGGACTTTCTCTTTGGCATTAGGACATTTCTTCCTTATGTGTCTAGGTGGGGGCTTTTGAAAATTGAGTTAAGTATAATCACCCCAGTTATTTAAAGGCATCTCTTTCTCTCTAGTTCTCAGAAATTAAACTGTTGCTCTCAAAGGAGTTCCACCTCTCTACTCTCTTCTAAAATACCTATTAGAAAAACATTGGATTCTGTATCTACCCAACGTGTCAAAAGTTTTGTTTTCCACCTGTTTATCCTTGTGCTTCATTTTAGGAGAAACCCTTCAATAGATCTTTCAGTACACTAATATGCTCTCCAGCAGTATTTATTCTGCCATTCAGTCAACCCATCTATTGAGTTTTGTTTTGTTTTTAGGATACAATATCCTTATGCATCTCTCTGAGAATCAATCATTTATTTTAAGGCATAACTTAGGAAGACACAATTCTTTCTAGGTATTACAAGCTATCTAAGGTTAACGCCTTCTTTAACCAACCCAAGGGTCCACATTCACTGCTCAATCCAAGCAGACACCTTCGTGCTTGCTGCTTAGTACAATGAAGGGGGCAGAGTGCTGAAATCACTATTAGTATCTGCCGCTTCCAAGCTTAAAGCCTGTGTGGTCATTTCCCATGACATTGGTCTGCTTCTTCAAACTGATCCTATCTGCTTTCTCAATTTTTCAGAAACTCCACTTAATTTCCAGTCTAGCAAGGGTACCTATTTTTGTACTCTAGTGTTCTGTTTTGTTTTTTTTAATTTTTTTTGTGGCATGCGGGATCCCAGTTCCCTGACTAGAGATGGAACCCAGGCCGCCTGCATTGGGAGCTCAGAGTCTTAACCACTGGACCGCCATGTAAGTCCTGTTATTTTTTTATACTAAGACATTGCTTTTTTTCTTTTTTTCAAAGGGGTGGTGGTAGAATAAGACAAAAAAAACCCTAGTGTTATGGAATAATTATGGACTTGCATTTTATAAAACAGCTTCATTAAAGTACAATCCACACAGTGTTAGTGTAAAGTTCAATGGTTTTCAGTAAGTTTATAACTGTGCAGCCACCAACACAATCCAGTTTAAAACACTTCTGACACTCCCAAAACTCCCCTGTGCCAGTTTACAATCAATCACTTCCTCTCAGCCCCAGGAAACCACTGACCTACTTTGTGTTTGTTTTCTTTTTAATTAATTAATTAATTTGGTTGCACTGGGTCTTCGTTGTGGTTCAAGGGCTCCTTAGCTGCAGCTCGCAGGCTCCTTAGTTGTGGCAGGTGAACTCTTAGCTCCGGCATGCACATGGGATCTAGTTCCCTGACCAGGGATCAAACCCAGGCCCCCTGCATCAGGAGCACAGAGTCTTACCAATGTGCCACCAGGGAAGTCCCTATCTTTTTCTTAGATATTTCATATAAGTGGAATTAGACATTACATAGTCGTTTTTGTCTTGTTCCTTTCACTTGGCATAATGTTCCTAAGATTCATCATATTGCTGCATGCATCAGTAGTTCTACCTTTTTTATGCTTAGTAGTATACCACAGCCTTTTTATCCATTTGCCACCTGATAGACATCAATTTCCAGTTTGGGGCAATTATGAGCAATTCTGCTCATGAACACTTGTGTACAGGTTTTTGCAGACGTAAGTGTTCATTCTCTGAAGTAAATACCTAGGAGTGAGATTGCTGAGTCATGTGCTAAGTGTTTGTTTAACCTATAAGAAATTGTCAAACTGGTTGTCATCTGGCATGTGACACCACATGCCCACCAACAGTGTTTATATGAGAATTCTAGTTGCTCTACATTTTTTTTTTTTTTTTTTTGAGGTATGCGGGCCTCTCACTGTTGTGGCCTCTCCCGCTGCAGAGCGCAGGCTCCGGACGCGCAGGCCCAGCGGCCATGGCTCACGGGCCCAGCCACTCCGCTGCATGTGGGATCTTCCCGGACCGGGGCACGAACCTGCGTCCCCTGCATCGGCAGGTGGACTCTCAACCACTGCGCCACCAGGGAAGCCCAACATTTTTGTCAGAACTTGATATTGTCCACTTCTTTATTTTAGCCATTCTAAGAAGTATGTAATGGTATCTCACTGTGGCTTTAATTTGCACTTTACTGATGACTGCTGAGAGTGTGTACCTTTTCATGTGCTTATCACTCATATCTTAAGGATAATGTATATTAAAATATTTTCTTATTTTTAAATTGGAATATCTATCTTCTTGAGTTGTACGAATTCTTTATATAATCTTATATAATCTGGATATATACAAGCCCCTTGATGATAAATGATTTACAAATGCTTAGAACTGGATTTGGGCCTACCTTCCTAACCTATAGTGTTTCTTCCAGTATCACCGTTGTTGGTCTTACTGAATGTCTCATTTCCTGAGATGATATCCCATATCACCTCTGATTATGTAACTAATTTTACACAAAATAAATGAAGCAATGGGCTCACATCCATAGAATTCACTGACTTTACCATATGGCATCACCTAAAAGTTGCTGGCCTACTGAATACTGTTTTTGTGCCCGGGTGGCAAAACACCGTGGGGTTGGTACTATCCTATAGGATGCAGTATATGCCTCAAACTAGAAACAACCCTATGGTGCTGTTTTACCCACAACCAGAAAACATGAGAGTAGGTACCAGGTAAAGGAAGTAGGAGAGTTTATCTATTACTACCTACTGACACAAAAGCTTTTTTGCTTCTAATTATCACAACCTTGGCCTCTACTACTTTAGAGGTATTAGGTTCCAAAGGGACACAACAATGATTTTACTGGACTGGAAGATGAGACACTCCTCTGGCCATTTTGGGTTTCTCATGTCACTGAACCAAGAGACAAAGTGGGTAGGGCTATATAAAAAGTAGAATAAAATGACTACTACACAACAGAAACAAGGGGAACTATGTCTGAAAATCAGGTTATACCCACTGTATTAGTTTCAGAGGGCGGCTATAGCAAATCACCACAAACTTGGTGGCTGAAACCAGATTATTTTTTCTCTCAAAGTTCTGGAGGTCAGAAGTCCAAACCAAGGTGTAGGCATGACCGTGCTTCTTGTGGAGAAGGGGAGATTCGGTTCCTTGCCTCTTCAACCTTCTGCTTTGTGCGTGTATATTCCAATCTCTGTCTTCTGTCTTCATATGGCTTTCACCTCTTCTCTCTGTGTATCTCTCCTCTGTGCATCTCTTTATAAGGGCACTTATCATTAGACTTAGGGTCCATTCAGAAAATCCAGGTTGATCTTGTCTCAAGATCCTTAATTATATATAAAAAGACCCTTTTTATAAAGTCAATTCACAGGGATTAGGACACGGAAACACCTTTTTGGGGGGCCAGCATTCAATCCACTATAAGCACCATTCAGTATTTCCATATCCACAGATTAAAAGCTCATAGCCAACTAGAGAAATCTAACACAGGCAAGACTACAAAGAGCTCAGACTCTTCAGGAACGAAGGTCTGGGTTACCTTATCAGGTAAATAACCAGCTGAAGTGCTGGATGAGAAAACAGAGAATATGGAATGGGTAGTTATAAGCTGTAGACACATACTTCTTCCTTCCCCCGTGCACTGGGTTGGCCAAAAAGTTCATTGGGTTTTAAGTAGAACTAAAAGACACCTTTTTCATTTTCACCAAGAATTTTATCGAACAATGTATTCACTAACCCAATGAACTTTTTGGCCAACCCAATACATATTTGTAAATATTTCTAAATTTGTGAAAAATTACCAATTTATATTTCCTTTCATTCCTCTATTTCATATAAGGTATGTTGTTGGTGGTTAATCTTATCGTTTATTCTTTAGCTTGCAGAATATAAAAGGGAGATTATGACTAAACTGACTGAACTAAATATGAATGATCATCATCCAGAAATGGATACACTGACTGATGGGACTTTGGGTTTTCCAAGTTTAGGGAAAGGATAAATGCTGCATCTATTGGTACATGAGCTAGCTGCATCATGTTAGGCAGAAACATGATACTATTGCTACTGTTGTTGCTGACGTATGAATGCATATGACAAGGGGGGCAAACTATACTGTATTTATTGTCTGTTAATGCATCATTTCCATTCATTCTTACACTCTCTTCTATAAGATTTCATTTTCCAGGATCGCTTGCCAGTAGTGCTCCAGATCAGTCACTGCCAATGATATATGCAATATATGGAAGGCACAAGAGAAAGAAAAACTTCCCCCACGTCCTCTGGTGGCAGTTGTGGCAGGACTGAGGCCTCCACAGATGGCACAAGTAGGCTTTTGCCACCACTTCCAAGCATCTTCCCAAGAATCCCTCATTCGGTGCCACAGGCAGCTAACATCTTTAACAGCAGCATCCTCAGGATAACCCACCAGGGTCCTGGGATTAGCGGCTTATCAAGTCTATCAAGTTTCTGAGCATTCTCCTGAGACTTGCCAGTAGTAAGCAACATAGGTAATTTCCAGAAGCTTTGTGCAATTAAAAACTTCTTTTTAGCTTTGAAACAATCTCAAACTTACAGGAAAACTCCAGTACAATACGAAGAAATTTTCTTTTCCTGGACCATTTCAGAGTAAGTTACTAAACACACAAGGACTTTTTCCTACACATTTAACACAAATGATAAAAATGTGGAAATTAACATCGATGTAATACTAGCACCTAATCCTCAGACTCCATCAAGTTTTTCTAATTGATCCAATAATGTTGTTTATAGCCAGAAGATCCAGTTCAGAATCACTTGTTGGGACTTCCCTAGCGATCCAGTGGTTAAGACTCCACGCTTCCATTGCAGGGGGTGCGGATTCGATCCCTTGTCCGGGAACTAGGATGCCACATGCCGCTCGGCCGAAAAAACAAACAAAAATCAAAAACAAGCAAGAATCACTTGTTGCATGTAACTTCATATTTCCTTTAAGGTGGCACAGTTCCTCAGTCTTGACTTTCACGATCTTGACAATTTTGAAGGTTACAAGCCAGTTGTTTTATAAAATGTCCAATTTGGGTCTGCCTGGCTTTCCTCATTTGAAACTCAGGTTATGCACTGTCTACCAAACAAGTGATGCTGTGTTCTTCTCACTGTATCCTGTCCTAGCACATGATTTTGATATATTCCACTGCTACTGATGTTCACTTTAATGACTTCATTGAGTTGGTGCCAGACTCTTCTTGCTTAGTCTTTTCTCTTCAAAATTAATACGTATTTTGTGGGGAATAAGCTGGAACTATGTTAATATTCCATTCTGCATCAGTCTTTCAATTTATTCACTTATTTATAACAGTATGAACACAATATCTCCTATTTTGTTTAATGCATTATAATACCATTATAATTTATTTTGAAGCATAAATTGTCCCAAATTTGGCAAGTAAAAGTCCCTTCAAGCTGGCTTCTGTGTACTTTTGACATTTCCCCATCATTCTTCAAAAACTTCTTTAATTTCTGGAACAGTAAGAAATTCCAAGCTCATCTTGTAATTCCCCTGCCCCAGCCCTGAAAGCAGCCATTTCTCCAAGGAGGGCTGGTTCCTTTTACTAGAGAAAGATGTTTAGAAGCCAAGATCCGAAGAGAGCTAGGTAGGCTCAATCCTACTGTAGTTATTACTGCTTCCAGGCCTTTTCAGTGCCAGAGTTAGGAAATTAACTTAGGTACATCATTTATTTCTATATATGTGCACATATACACACATTTATACCTCTATATGTATATATGTATCTAACACAGTGAGTTCACAAAGATGCCTACAATTTTAATCCAATAACAAAGAGTCCATTTTAGTTTCCTCTCTTTCAATATCTGTAACTCCCTTATCTGACAGTAAGAAATCTGGCTCTCATTACACTCATATTATCTGATCAATCCTACACATGGAATCAATCCCTCAATTTTACCACCACCACTAAGCTGTGCCGCCTCACACAGCAATCTCCAGCCAACACGGGCATCCACTGTTACATTGCCTGGGCTCCAACATCCTTGACCAGGCCCACACCACTACACAGAAGCTTTCTTTACCTTGTCTGGGCTCTGAGACCCCACTCTGAGCTGCTGTCCCCACTCCTACCTCCAGTATGGCAGCCTTCCAGATTTCTTGAAAGTCAGCTATGGTCTTCTTGATTTTCACTGCCCAGTCTTTTTAGTAGTTATTTAAGTCTTTCATTGCCTGTATTCCTATTCTACTCAAAATACTTAGAATGACTTCTGTTGATCAAACCCTAATGTATGGGACTTCCCTGGTGGTCCAGTGGTTAAGAACCCATGCTCCCAATACAGCAGGGCCGGGTTCAATCCCTGGTCAGGGAACTAGATCCCACATGCATGCCGCAACTAAGAGCTCATATGCCGCAGCTAAAGATCCTGCATGCGGCAATGAAGGTCCTGTGTGCCGCAACTAAGATCCAGCGCAGCTAAATAAATAAATAAATATTGAAAAAAAAAACCCTAATGGATATAGTCATTAGCCATTTATTTAAGCATTCATGGAATGAACTACTTCTACTATTCAACTAAAATTTGCCTCCTTATATTTAGAAAGCAAATGAGGCTCAAGCAAAGTAAATCAATCCACACCTGTAATATCTTCCTGTGTATGTGAAAATCGCTTTACTTTAGGCAAAGGCGCACACACACACACACACACACACACACACACACACAAACACCCCCTCTAAATCTATGAAAAGAAGCCTGTGGCCACAACATGGAATGTACTGTTCATCTATAATATCTGCTCAATTAACTTCTCCCCTTCTTTTACTAAAGAATCTCAATCTTCCCTTATAGAATTATCCCTCCAACAATATAATTTCAATAGAAATATCAATGAACATGCCTCTCAGGTGACTCAAACTCTAGTAGTATTCTCTACTAGGAACCCGACTAATAAATAAATGGTTGGAGCTGTATTACTGACAGCAGCACTTTGAAGAAACGTACTTCTTGCTACCCAGACAAATGGAACTATACTAGTCTTTGTCCAATAAAACCTGATTATTCAGCTCTTCCTATTGATTCTGTGATCAGACTTTCTGTTGCTTGCAATCAAGAAATGCCTCATAACATACTCACTTTGTGGGAACTAGGTATAAGTATAGAGAGTCCCCCCAAACAATATTATATTTCACAAAGGGGTGGAAGTAAAGAATGCAATCTGAGTAGATGCTTTCAGAAAAACCACTAACTTAAGGAAACTTATAATTTACCATTTCAATAAAGAGATTTCTTGCCAGTGCCAATACATAAAACAAAATTTATTACCAATCCATGAAAACAAAAACCCCCAAAAGAAGAACTTAACTCACTAGAACTATAGTCACCTGACTGGGGTCTCTCACTGTTATGAGCCCATGAGACTTAAAATGTATTACAACTCTTTCATCCAATAATTTCACTAACATCGTTCCTCTAATTGTCAGTTCTTTATCTTTATTCTAGATCATTTTTATAATTTGAAAAGCATCATTTTTTTACCCGAATAAAAATTTCCAATTCAATTTTTCTTCTTTTTTCAATTTTCTCCGCCTCAATCTGGCAAGTGTGACAAATGTACAGATGGTTGACGGCTGGTCCTCCTCCATACCTAATGCATGAAGAATTTAATAAGTATGATAATCTGGAAGTAAGCTGATGTTCTAGGAAATGTGTCCAAGTTTTAGTAAAATGTAAAAACCAAATTATCGTAAGGGCCTGATTTTATGTTTTTCAGGGTCGCAGATTTTATCAGTTTATTGACTTACTGATTCATCTGTATTTCAACTTTCCCTTACAGCTACTTTTGTTACAAAATATGTTTGTTGCAACAACATAAAGTAAAAGAAGTGGCTGTCAAAAGTTAGCATACAACGTATAAATCTTAAGTTATACAGAGCCACAGTTTTAATCAAGTTTTAATTAGAAGGAGGCTTACCCTGGCCACTAAGAATTCATAGAATGAATTATTTTCAATATTTAAGAAAAAATATTTAAGAAAAATGTCACGGCATAGTTTTAGAGATACAGATTATCAGAACATAAAACTTAGAATTAATTATCTAGACTAGGGCCACACTAGCCACAAAAGTCTCTCTACTCACACTTCAGAGTGAATAAATGAAGGAAGAAGGGAATATTCCACATAAGCAACATACAGCACAGGGAGCATATACAAAATAATCCAATCTCCTTTTAACGAATTTCACAAACTGATTTCCACAATACCATATTGTCTGATTTAAAAAAACAAACCTGCTATATAGGTTATCCCAAATGTTCTGAGGCAGCATCAATACCAGGTCTTCAATATAACTAGCTTTTCGTGGAGGAACACCTAAAAAAGTTTAAATGGGTCTGTCTCATTCTTGAATTCCGTTATATTACTTTTAACTGATTAATCACTGGCATTTTTTCCAATCATTATTCTTAAAACCTCTCCCCAAAAGGTTAAAAATTAAGTATATGTTCCTAAAGATGAACGTATTTCTTGAAATAGAGAAAAATAAGTTAACCAAGATGTTCAAGTACTTAACTTACATAAATCTTTACTAAGCCTTGACTGTGTATTGGAGCAAGCCAGAGATAAATCAGAGACAATCTTTCCTTCATGGAGCTTATGAGCTAGCAGTAGAAATGAAGAATTTATATGAATAACCATAATAAAAGGCAGGCACAGATAAATGCCATAAAAGGATTATAGGGAGATTTGGAACCGGAAGAGACTTAAGTTATTAGCTCAAGTAGGGAAATAATAAGAGAAAAATTCACATACAGAAATATTTTCAAAAAAAGAAAAAAGAAAGAAATATTTTCAAGGTTTAGATTTCTAAATCCAATATAGGACATTTCTACTATCTCTTGTGGTTTCACTGCAAAAATAATTAATTAATGAGAATATCAAGTCTTCAACCATGAAATTTAATTAAGGTGTCACACTAAGGTTGTCATGGAAACAAGCACTAACACAGTCACAAAGGCATAAATTACATTTAGCAAATAACTGCATGAGGTTTTTTTGTTAAACTCCGAGTACGTTTTCATAGTTAGGAAAAGAGCCAGCTATTCATTTAGACAAAAGGGATAAGAGCCACGGATACAGTTGGAGCTGCATGTCTCTCAGCTGAGAAAAATGATGGGCAATAGAAGTGTTCACTGCACCATAATTACCTGTTTATGCATCTGTCTTTACTATGAAATTAAAGCTATGCAAATAGAAATAGTGTTTCTGGTACTTTCAGGCTCTAGCACAGGGTTTGGAACAGGTACTCAGTAAATATCTGTTCTATGAAAAGGCTACAGATTGCCTATAATTAGAAGAAAAAGCTAATTTCTGAAACCACAGCAAAATAAACACCTTTAAGTTGGAATGTAGATGGGGAAATGGAAAATAAATGGAAGAGGAAAATTCTTGGCTCTTTCCCTATTTGTAAATTATTTAACAGCAAATCCCTGCCACTACTTTCCATTACAGAGTTTCTTACCTCCATGAATACAGAGAAAATCATTATTTGAAATAGGGCCAGGTTCAGCAAAGGTCTTAAATTTATTTAGCCACTGTCGAGAAATATAAAACTGAAGGAGACTTGGTTCCATTATGTTCAACAAATTTGATATCCTCCGCCTCTCTTTTTGTGCTTCTTCACTGCTCTTCCTATTAAGGGACAGTGATTCATTAAATTCAATATGCATTTTACTCCATTAGATTAGTAAGTGGATTTTTCCGCTCACTTATTATTAGACTTAGCACACACATTAACACAGTCATCCCTCTATATCCCTGGGGGATTGGTTCCAGGACCCTTGCAAATACCAAAATCTGTGGATGCTTAAGTCCCTTATATAAAATGGCGTAGCATTTGCATATAAGCTATGCACAGCCTCTCATATACTTTAAATCATCTCTAGATTACTTATAATACCTAAAAAATGTAACTGCTATGCAAACACTGGTAAATACAGCATAAGTGGTATGTAGATAGTACTGGTGTGCAATTTTAAGTTTTGCTTTTTGGAACTTTCTGGAATCTTTCCCCCCCAATATTTTCAATATGCCGTTGGTTGAATCCTCGGATGTGGAACCAATGGATATGGAGGGTGGACTGTACTGTGAATCTTGTTAGGTCTTGAAAATTATTCATGAGAAATATACTTTGTTCCACCCTGCCCCCACTACATTACACACTCTAGGGGTGATACTATATCTTAACTACTAGTATCCACATAACTATTGCTATAGAACAGACATTCAAATGATTGTTAATAAGATCTAAACAGTTAATCTGCTTTCCTGTTTTAGTAGTTATTACAATCTTTTAGAAGATACTAAAAGGTACCAAGGATTTATTTTTATATTAATACCTTTTGTTTTCTTTTAATTTTTATTTTGGCCATGCCGCGTGGCATGCAGAACTTCCCTGACCAGGGATTGAACCCATGCCCTCTGCATTGGAAGCGCGGAGTCTTAACCACTGGACCACCAGGGAAGTCCAATACCTCCTTTATTAGCTATGTTAGGAGAAAATTCCTACTGTCAGTGCCTAATTTTTAAAATTAAAACCAGTCTTTCTAAAACAAAATATATTCCTTTGCCCTTCAACTAAATGACTTACCATTCTCTTAACAAAAGATCATTCTGCATGCAACCTTTCACTTTTACTCACATAATGAAATGAGAGTAAAGCGATTTCTAATCTTTACTCAGAAATCCACTTTGAAAGTCTTAGAAGTCACTGTTAACCTCAACATGAGATGTTCTGTCATATTTGTCAAAACAGCCTATCCAGGAGAGTTATTTCCTCACCTGTAGAAGAGAACATAAGCTTCTGCATTTTGTACAGTAGATTCTGAAACTTCAGTGACACTTTGGTCATCAAATTCATACCAGAGATTATTTAAATTGTTTCGGCAGTAGGCAATATAGTGTCCACCTGAATTTAAGCAGAAAAAATTTAAATAATTTCAGTAATAAAAAGATATAGCAAGAACTATCTTCGTATTCTTTCCAGTAGATACCCTTACCACCACCACTTGAGGAAATGAAAATCAGGACAGAGAACGTAATCTTAAAAACCCAGTGTAAAAATAATCATGTTTAAGTCCTTATTATTTATCTTTACATAAAACATAATTTCCAGTATTTTAAACTTCAGAGTAAAATTATTCAATTTCCTAAAATTTCTGACATGTTTTTAATAACCAAAATAAAATAATTAATAAAAATCTACTTTTATACTTTTTTCTTTTGTTCAATCGGGTCTTGTTTAAGAGATCAATTCAGATGTTTCTTTTCTTTAAAATCTAAAAACATATGTCAAACTTGGATACTTACTACTTGCAGTTCCATGGTGACAAATGACTGACAGAAGATCATAGGTAACAATTTGAGCTGGACTATCTTTAGCAAGAAATGGCTGAAGATCCAGGCCTTCCAGTGGAAATGAAACATGGGTACTAATTTTGGTGGAAAACATCAGTTCATGTCTGAATCTTTTAAGATGGATGCACAAAATCTTTTTAAAAGAGAAACATAGGATTATTTAAAATTCTACTGTTTCATATGCTGCATAAAAGAGTCTATTAAATATACATATTGTCAAGATTAAACATTACCCTGCAATTCTGATAACCTGATTCCAGAGACGTTAAAATGTGGAAATGATGAAACATGGTACTTGCTAAGTTCATAGCTACTGGCTTCTCCAATTTTACACTTTATGCCTGCAAGACCCTACAGTATCTGATTAAACGGTGTTCAACACAGTTTTACTGCTAAGGGCACTTTACTTGGTGTGCAACTCAATATTTAAAAAATGGATAATCTTAATAGGGTATACACAGCCACTGGTCAATAGAACCATTCCATTCTTCGACCAAAGCTAAAGAATTTACTACACTGTGTTATATTAATACCTTACCTATCACATAAAATAAATTAAATTGTGATAAAGCCCATACCTCAGGAAACTTTTGTACTTTACAAAACTTTACTCCATTCCTCAATCTAAGGGGTGAAAAGAGAAAACCAATTTTAATAAACCTGTTTCCCATACAAATCTACAAAACCTTTAGTATTTTCAAATATACAGCAAAATCTTTTAGAAAATGCAGAAATAAAGGTATCAGACTAAAAATGCTTACTACTGAATTATACACTACCAATTAAAAAAATACTAATAAAACACTGGAACCCCTTATTGTAAAAAAATTATTTAAATTAAGACATCAGTAATAAAAATTTAGAGTTGTATAATTCTTTGATGAAAATTTTCTACTATCTATGGCCTGGCTATGCCTTTATAACATTCAGGTATCACGTAAAACTGGGTAAAATAAAATCCCAATTTTATAGAATTGGTTGGTCAGGTCAATATATTACAACCTTTATTCCTAAATGTGAAAACAAATAACTTAAAATAGTGAGGTTATTATTAATAATCAAAAAAAATTTTTTTTCGGCCACACCACGTGGCTTGTAGGATCTTAGTTCCCCAACCAGTGATGGAACCTGGGCCCTCGGCAGTGAAAGTGCAGAGTCCTAACCACTGGACTGCCAGGGAATTCCCAATAATCAATATTAATTTATACTTGACAGATCTCTACTCTGGATTCTGGGGTAGATGCAAGTTCTTTTCCATCTTCACTATTATCTTTTTCCTAGTTGGCACTGTTTTTCCAAGAAAGATTCCCCCTCTGGGCCAACTCAGTCTTCAGCTATCAGCTGTGGCTTCAAGGACAAACTGATAATAAATACTTTCCAATTCACTAGAGGTGTACTTTTTTCTAGAAAGTGCAAAGCAGCTTTTCTTCCTTATTGACCTAACAATATACTATTCCTTTTTGTAATGAAGAAGACCAACAGCTGCAGATCAACATTTCCCTGGGTTTTTGACAAAAGCCAGAAGTTTGTATTATGAAGACTCTATTAATAGATCTTATTCGGAGGCCATTATTTTTCTACCAGAGAGACTCAGAAAAATTTTCCCGTTCACTCTACCTCAGACATATTTGCTTTCAATTCTCCATTTACTTTTCTTTTCTAACTCATCAACAAGAAGCCTTAAAAGCCTAAACTTATTACAAGATAGAAAAAGGCAGCTAGTAGTAGATATAAAGAAATAAAATCATACTTTTCTTAACTGTCTTCTTTATTCGGCCCTCATACAGCAGGTAACATTAGAGATGGTATAACCTTTCTGAATTTTACACAAACTTGAAACTATGTACCTTTATAGTCACTTTCACTTCCTAAATCTAGCCTGTTAAGGTGGTAAGCCAGAAAAGAATATTGTGTTATTTATGATGACAGAATTAACCTATGTAATAAAAATATATGTTATATATCCTAGTATATATTTACAACATATTTGGAAAATGTTTTATGCAAAATTACATACTTATTTTATATCTTAAAATACACTGTCACATCTTAGCTAAGCCGATTAAATTTGTTAAATTTTTAACCTCAGATTTGTTTTGCAGAACAACCAGTCATTTTTTACTAGGACAAAGCTTACTGGCCTTTATATTTTTCTAAATAAAACGGAAAATTAACCCTACATGCCCAATTCAAATTACCAAGAAAAATACCATTTAAAGTACAAAACATGCAATTGAAAGCATTGCCAATGACACTTACTTTTTGCATTTTTCACAACTGTACATATTGTCACCTGAAAACAGAACAGATCTGGTTATTCCTCTCAAACTAAAAGCAAGTTATTTTCTTTTGGTTCTGCAATTCTTTGAGCTTGCAATGCTGAACCAGTAGAACAGTAACACAAGGCTCACATTTTTTAGTCTCTGCTCGAGTCAGCACGTTTACCACACCTACAACACCCTTTACCTGCTCTTTTTTCAACCTTGAAGGCGTATCTCAAATAACATCCTGTACACTTATTAACTCAACAAAATTTACTGACTGCTTGTTATATGTCCAAGCAAGGTGCTGGACACACAAAAATAGTGAAGGCTTGGATCTTAAATACTATGGAGAAATTCAGACTAATCCAGATATACAAGTAAGTTTTTTATATTTTGGTTGAATTTTCTCTTTTTTCAATCCCAGAGGAGATTTTAGACACTTCATATACCGTATTGTCTAGTACTATAGGAATTTTTATCAATTATTTCAGGATATTATTTATAGTGTTTATGTTGTCATGGTAGATACTGGCACTATGGCAATATGGGCAAGTACTATTTGAGCTGCCTCAGAATTCAGCTTTGGGCTTCCCTGGTGGCGCAGTGGTTAAGTATCCGCCCGCCAATGCAGTGGACACTGGTTCGAGCCCTGGTCCAGGAAGATCCCACATGCCGCAGAGCAACTAAGCCCGTGCGCCACAACTACTGAGCCTGCATGCACTCTAGAGCCCGCAAGCCACAACTACTGAGTGCACATGCCACAACTGCTGAAGCTCGCACGCCTACAGCCCGTGCTCCGCAACAAGAGAAGACACCACAGTGAGAAGCCCGCACACCGCAAAGAAGAGCAACCCCCTCTCGACGCAACTAGAGAAAGCCCACACACAGCAAGGAAGACCCAACACAGCCAAAAATAAATTAAAAAAAAAACTCAGCTTTTATGAATACATTCTATATTTTGTCCCACTAGTATTTTAGATCACTCACAACAGTTTAGCCATAGATGAAAACTATTTCGTATTTCTTACCTTTTAGTTCATCTCTGGCGAAGAAGGCAGCAAGACAATCTTGCAAGGTTACTATTGGACCCCAAAACCAGCTAGGGACACATGAGACAACAAACCTGAAACATTATTGATAGAAAAAAGAAAGGAAATGTTCTGCCAGTACAGCAGAAACAGCAGTTTTAACAATCAACTAATACAAAGAAAACACATACATACCTCTTCACATATTCCATGAAAAAAGCTATCCACCCTTGTGGAGCATATGCTTCGCCACATGATCCTGCTTTGACTATAGATGTTGGATGACTTGATGAATGCAGCTTAGCAAGGTCTTCCTTGCCAGGAATCGGCAAGGACAGATCTTGAAAGGTCTCGAGGGTTACAGACACCTAAAATTGTTTTGTGTTTTAACAATGGGATGAAAATAATCCAGCACAAACATTTGAGGATAGATTTTAGACGGCAAAGATCAAAGCAAATTATAATAAGAAAAAAACAAAAAAGCAAACTGCTTTTTATATAGTAAAAAAAGCTAAAATAGTAATAACGAAAGCAAAATTGCTTTGTACCAGGTGCTGTTCTAAATTTAATCTTCACATAAACCTTATGAGGTAACTACTAACATCCCCATTAGTCAAGGACATTGCAGTAAAGAGAAGTATCTCACACACAGCCACTGTAGCCTGAGTTCCAGACTGTTAAGCACTACTACATTTATTTTTGAAAATGACGTCTAGTGATAGTTTTTAAATATAGCTTAAAAAACAAGATGCGAAACCTAAACAGCTGAAAACATTTCAGGATAATTCCATTTAAATATCTGGTACCAAAATAGCCTACATTAAGATAACCCTATTGAAAACCCTTAGATTTGACTTAATTCTAACACAATAACTGAAAACTTACTTTGGGGTTTTTTTTGGTTTTTTTTTTGAGATAGTTCATTTTACATTCATCTTAATTATATTCATCACTGCACTGAAGTAAAACTGTTCTTAAGAAAACCTCTAGGAAACTCAGGAATTTAGAGGTATTATTAAAAATCTCATGATGATTTTAATTCACGCTCTTGTTGATGAACCTGATACTACTTTTATTATCTGAATCCAAACTTAACATGGGAAAATATTTATAAGCCATACAACCAAGTGGAGAAGATACATACATAGCCCTGTGCCTGTGAATAACAACAGTTTCCTACTAATTTCATCAGCCTTGGGAGAATATGCAAGTGTTACAAATTCTCGTTGCTGAGCAACATATCTCCTTTGTATGTGACCAGAGATGAAGAACTGAGTTAATTCTTCCTGCTAAATGCATGCCTGTTCAGTGACAGGTCAAGACCCATCCTTAAATCAGTATGTTACTATTGCTTCCAAAAAACAAGTTCTACTCCTAGAATCAATTTATATTTCTTCAAACACAAGAAATACATGTATAATCATCAACAACAAGGAAAAGACATTAAACTTTCACACCATTTTGTCAGGTTTTTTTTTTTAAAAAGAGCATTTGACAGAAATTTCCTGTGTATTATACTTCTTTCATACTCACCCTATCACAAGTCAGACACTGCACTGAACTAATGATTGTTCCATCAAATATGTCTGAAATAACACTCCGGTATTTCTTGTGCTGTTTTTTTCTCTTTGGAGATGATGCAGACTGAGCTAGGATTGAAAAACAAGCACAGAAATTTTTTTAGAAATCAAAGTAGTCCCTTTAGCATTTTTTTCTGAAATCTTTTAACAGCAAAATTACTATGCTGAAGAAATTTGTCAAAATACCATTCAAACGCATTACCTAAAGAAAACACACACACACACACACACACACAAACCTCAAAGAGAAACCATGATGAAATAGAAAGTATTCAGCTTCCCATCTTGACTTCAACCAGAATAGTTTTGCTTTTACTTATTTGTTTTTGCTCCCAAGTAAGGCTTTATTTGAAGAAAGGATTCTATTAAGCTTTGAGAGTTCTTTATATATTTTATATACAAGTCCTTTGTCAGCTATGCAATTTGCAAATATTTTCTTCCAATCTTATCTTTTCATTCTCTTAATGGTGTCTTTTGCCAAGAAAGATTTTAATTTTTTTTCTTTTACGGATCATGCTTTTGATGTCTTTGATGTTTTTAAAGAATTCTAACACAAGGTCATGAAAACTCTTATAAGAGTTTTACAGTTTTACATTTTATAATACTGGAACTCTCATACATAGCTGGTCGGAAAGCAAAATGATACAGCCACTCCGAAAAACAATTTCATACAACATTAAGCATAAAACTAACATAAAACCCAATAACCCCACATCCAGGTGTTTACCCTAAACAAATGAAAATTTATGTTCATACAGAAACCAGTACATAAATGTTTATAGCAACATTATTCATAATTGCCAAAAACTGGAAACAAATTCAAGTATTTGTCAGTGAATGAATAAACAGTAGTACAGTCACACAATGAAATATTACTCAGTAATAAAAAAGAACTATTCAGACCTGCGACATGACTGTATCTCAGATTCATTACGCTAAGTGAAAGCAGCCTGTTTCAAAAGACTACGTCTGTATGATTCTCTTTATATGACATTCTGCAAAAGGAAAAACAATAGGAATAGAGAACAGATTCACAGGGCTGGGGCTTTGGGAGGAGTAGTGGGAGGGTCTGGTAGTATAAGGGAATTCTTTGGGGTACTGGAGCTGTTCTATATTCCGTTTGTGGTGATGGTAACAATCTGTGCACATGTTGTAACTCAGACCCCTACACCAAAAGAGTGAATTCTGTTGTATGTAAATTTGTGCCACACACACACAAAAATTTTAAATCATGGTTGTGTAAAACTATGCTGTCAATTTAAAAAGCTTGAATAATATTTCATAATTAACACTTTAAACTATCAAAGCAAAGGAACCTAAATAACTGAAACTTCTACCTTTTTTGTGTGTGGGTGCCAATCCTGGCCACAAAGTGCCTGATTTCGGAGGGCTTGCTGATAAACGTGGGTTAACACCTTCACTTGATGGGAGGGTCTGTGATGTAGACAGCTCATTCAAATGGACATCAGTAATATATTCTGTAATATTTAAAATTTGTATTATTACATTAAATAGTAAAATTATTCCACCTGTCAAATAAAGCTATCTTCATCTGAGATTTTGAACACAACTCACATTAATAAATGTCAGGTAAAACACCTGATAGACATTAGGCTTGCTAAGCAAACTAACAGTGATTTTCCCCCTAGGAATCTAATTAACGTTTATAACACATTACTGTTGTAGGCAATCCAGAAACTGTGCAAATATAAGTGTGGAAATATAAAGCCAAAGAGGATCATATTTGTCCTTAGTATTTAAAAAACAAAAGCAATTTAGGGCAGTTTTTTAGAAAGCTTTAAAACTATATGGGAGAAAAAGAGATTATCCTCCCAAACTGACATAGTAAGCAAAATCTAACAAGAAATTTAGGCATAAAGTAATTATAAATTATTTTACTCTGTTATAAAAGGAAATAAAACCCTCTGTCAGAAAAAAACACCTTTTTTGGAATTAAATTATGAATCAAGAAAATACAAGCTCTATGAGAGCTATCTTGATTTGCTGTTGGATTCCTAGTACATAACATATATTCCAGGGCAAGGGACTGCTCAAAAAGTATTTGAGTGAACAAAAGAGAATTGTACATAACAGACCCTGAAACAGAATGATTTCAGGGATTTTTCCAGATAATGCAAAATAAATGACTTTTATTACTGTCACAGAGGCATTTCTCATTATCCCAACCATGACTAAAAGCAGACTGCATAATATTGGGGGAAGAAAGAGGAGGAGACTCGCTCTAGCCTTTCAGAAGGGAATAAAGTTAATATCATCTAGGTCAGGGATTGGCAAATGATTCCTGTAACAGACCAGATAGTAAATATTTTAGGTTTTGCATGTCATATACGGTCTTTGTCACATTTTTCAATCAGAAAATGTAAAACCTCAGATCCCTGATCCAGGTCATCAATTAGTTACTAATTGTAAGAATAAACTTGCTATGGAGCAATAAAGAACCAGTAGGTCAAGTAATCAGGCTTAATCAGGCTTTTGATGAGGAAAGGCTAGACAGCAGACGGCTAAGTCTTTCAATACTGAAATTTCACATACCTATTGACTAAACAACTTCTAACCACATCTAAACTTCTAAACATAACATCAGTATAATCAAGGAGCCTAACACGTTTTCCTGACTAGAAGGCATTTATGCACTGCACATGGGTGAACCACAAGTATTCCTGTGGTTAAGGAAATATCCTTCTCCTCCAGAAAAAATGTGGGGTTCAAAAACGTAAGTAAATTGTTTAGTAGTTCCTACTCTTCAGTAATTACAAAAGATAAATTTTTTATGTTCCTTGTCTGCCACTTATTTTAAGGTCAGAGAATCTGAACCTCTGATGGTTTAATTTGATGTGCTTTGGAGAATTAAATACCACATTAAGCTAACACAAGTTAACCCTAGAAGAAATAAATGTAAAATGCAAAGCAACCTAGCTCAACTATCTTTCATTTGGCCACTTGCTCTTTCCCACAGGAACAATGACATGTATAATGGTATAATCTATCGTAACAGGGTTCATTATAGTTAATTAAACTCCTATGCCAAACATACACCAAGTATTTCATAGCTGATATGACTCCAATGACAGCAATCTAAATCTAACAGTCTACAATTTGGATTATTTTGCTATTTTGCAGATCTCAACTGAATCTGCTTTAAATGACATTAACTTAACACTCACATGCAAATAGTACTAAACTCTACTAGTCAGAAAGCCCAAAAGTAACATCTATTTAATACCCTCTTTCTTTCAATTAGTATGGTTGAACTATAATGTCATATACTACACACAAAATATTAAGCTAAAGCTATTAATTATTCTATTTCATTTTTATTATGCTAAATATAAACTGTGAACATTAACACGTAAATTAGAAATGTATTCTAAAGTCACATGTCAGGCTAATTCCGCTCTCCCCCAAATCAGAAAATGGTAAAATTACAAATATCATCTTAAATATAAACATATCTTGGGGCTTCCCTGGTGGCGCAGTGGTTGAGAGTCTACCTGCCTATGCAGGGGACATGGGTTTGTGCCCTGGTCCGGGAAGATCCCACATGCCGCGGAGTGGCTGGGCCCCTGAGCCATGGCCGCTGAGCCTGCGCGTCCAGAGCCTGTGCTCCGCAACGGGAGAGGCCACAACAGTGAGAGGCCCACGTACCACCCACACACACACACACACACCCACACACCCACACAAAATTATATATATATATGTATATGTATATATGTGTGTGTGTATATATATATATATATATATAAAAACACATCTTGCACCCTTTGTCTAAAAATGAAACACTATCATTTGAAAATTATAAAAATTGTCACCTGAAGCTCTGCTGTGTATTTGCACTTTGACAGTTTCCTGATTGTTCAAGTCAACTGTTTCAGACACAGAGTCTCTATCTAATTCTCCTTCAGAATTCACTTTATTAATCTTATTGCACATCTTCTCTTTTTGCCAATCTTTTGACATTTCTGAATTGTTTTCATCATCCTGAATTAACATTGTTGTTTCATTATTATCTTCAGAAAAGCTTCTAGACCCATTTTCATTTTCGGCTTTATCACTGCTGCTACAAGATTCACAAGACTGAAAATCTGCATCTGACTGGCTCTTGTCTTCCTCCATGGTCTCCTCAGTCATTATAGTTTGAGGATCCTCTTCTACTTCCATGACCTGTTCTTTCAGTTCTTCATGAAGCAGATCCATTAAACATCGAAGGAATTCTTGAGCATCCTAATATATAAGCAACATAGATATTACCATTTCATTAAAAAATACATGTATGTAGAAATGAGAAAATATACAAAATGTGGTTAGCAACTGATTTCTAAATGTGTAGCATTATACTAAGGAAATACAACTTTGTAGACATAAGGCATTGGAGGGATAGGAAGCACTAAGTTCTAAAAAGTTATGTAAATAAAACAAAAGTAATTAAAAAACTGAACATGTATTTCAATTAAAACTAAAAAAAACAATAAACAACAGCAACAAAAAACTGAAGATGATCTGGAGGTCAGCTTTAGTACTGCTGCTATTTTAAAAAACTTGAGTAAGGATTTGCCTCATCTGACAATAACAATTGAGAGAGCTATCCTAAATTCAAGTATAAGTTTGGCTTAAAACTAAAGCTTTATCCAATTTTGCACTATATCTCAAAAATCCTTGATCAACCTAGAATGTTTATTGAAAATACAAATTCGTAGGCCCCAACTTATGTCTACCAAGTCTCTGTGATCCAGGAATTTGCAACAGAAAAAGTTAACAGAGAACAGGTATTGTTTTGAAAAAGAAACACATGTGAGGACCAGGTATTAACATGAAAAAACATTATATAAAGTACAATAATTGAAACTGCCATTGGTGTCAATCCAAAAAATTACAGGTCGATGAAACAGATTAGAAAGCCCAGAAACAGACCTTATTATACATTAATGTAAGCATCAAATTAATAAAGAAGAAACTTTTAAAACCAGATAAGAAAATTCTTAAATCTGTACTTTCGTACAATTTGTTAGCTGTTTGTGAAAAATTAAATTTGGATTATATTGTAATGTGAAATAAATGACACATGTCTAAAGAACTTTTTTTAATTAAATCAGAAAATACAGGTAAAATTTATCTCTGGATGTGGAACTTTTCAAAGCTAAAAGCGCTAGAATATACTGACATATTTAAACACCCCCAAATTTAAAATTTCTAGAAAAATATGAAATTAAGAGAAAAGTGGAAAAATGTAAGCCAAAAATATGATATGGGGTTATTATTCTTAGAATAGTAAATGAGTATATAATAGCATAATGCATAATAGCATTCTGCAAATGTATTAAAGATTAATATTATGAATAAAGAGCAATAAAGACGTACCTGCTGAGAATACCCCCGAAATGTTGGATTTACAGTTTTAATTCCTTGAAACAGATTAGTAGGCACAACAAATCCTGGCCTGAGGAAGAGAACAGTTTTAGGAAGAAATCTGTGATTTTTAGTTTTTATTTTAGAAATGAGCAATCAGGGACTTCCCTGATGGTCCAGTGGTTGAAAATCCACCTTCCAATGCAGGGGACACAGGTTTGATCCCTGGTCAGGGAACTAAGATCCCACATGCCGTGGGGCAACTAAGCCCACGCTCCAAAACTAAGGAGCCCACGTGCCACAACTAAAGAGCCCGCATGCTGCAACTACAGAGCCCAAGTGCTCTGGAGCCCATGCAACACAACTAAAGAGTCTGTGTGGTACAACTACTGAGCCCGCACACTCTGGAGCCTGTGTGTCACAACTAGAGAGAAGCCTGCGTGAGCAATAAAGACCCGACACAGCCAAAAATAAATAATAATAATTTAAAAAAGAAACGAACAATCAAAAATTCAAAGAGTTAAACTGAAAAGTATTTGTGTTTCAGAAAATCATCCAAGGGCTTCCCTGGTGGCGCAGTGGTTGAGAGTCTGCCTGCCGATGCAGGGGACACGGATTCGTGCCCTGGTCTGGGAAGATCCCACATGCCACGGAGCAGCTAAGCCCGTGAACCACGGCTGCTGAGCCTACGCGTCCAGAGCCTGTGCTCCGCAACGGGAGAGGCCACAACAGTGAGAGGCCCGCGTACTGCAAAAAAAAATAAAAAGAATCATTCAAAACTGCCCAATACTGGGACTTCCCTGGTGGTCCAGTGGCTGAGACTCTGCACTCCCAATGCAGGGGACCCAGGTTTGATCCCTGGTCAGGGAACTAGCTCCCACATGCCGCAACTAAGAACCAGCACAGCCAAATAAACAAAATAAATAAATATTTTTTTAAAAAAGAGGGCGTGTGTGGTGGTGGTGGGACAAATTGGGAGATTGGGGTTGACATATATACACTAATATGTATAAAATAGATAACTAATAAGAACCTGCTGTATAAAAAAATAAAATGAAATTTAAAAATACAGGGACTTCCCTGGTGGCACAGTGGTTAAAGAATCTGCCTGTCAATACAGGGGACACGGGTTTGAGCCCTGGTCCGGGAAGATCCCACATGCTGCGGAGCAACTAAGCCCATGCGCCACAACTACTGAGCCTGCACTCTACAGCCCACGAGCCACAACTACTGATGCCCGCGCACCTAGAGCCTGTGCTTCGCAACAAGAGGAGCCACCACAACGAGAAGCCAGTGCACCACAACAAAGAGTAGCCCCTGCTCACCACAACTAGAGAAAGCCCGCGCACAGCAATGAAGACCCAACATAGCCAAAAATAAATAAATTGATGAATTAATTTTTAAAAAAAGAAAAAAAGATTGCCCCTTCATTTAAAAAAGAAAACAGTGAGAAAAAAAAGAGAAAAGCAAACAAAAAAATTGCCTAATATTATGCTTCACAGGTTCATCAAAATAGCTTATTTTTTATATTTAAGCTACGTAATTTATTGTTCTCCTCCCTAATGAAATGATTATGCTCTACTATATGATTTTTCAAAAAACACTTCTAATTACTTAAAATAATATTTTAATTACTTAAAATTCCTGGGATAAGTATATCTAGTACACTATCTAAATAAAAATTTTAAACCAGCCATCAAATACTCATGAAAACAAAAATGAAAAGTAAACCAGATGCAAGATTTAATCACTTAAAATTCTGTACTATAACACTTCTGAAGTTTAGTAAACTTCCAAGAATATTAAGTTTATAGTTGCAGGGCAAAGAAGCTTAAACATAGCAGTTAAGGGTTAGTTCTAGCTATGCAGTAAGGAACTTAGAAACGTTAGAACCCTTGGCAGCAATGGGTAATACCCAATAGGGATAAATGACGAGAGAATTCTGTCTCTTGAATATTAGAAATGTGAATGATATATAACTTCACATCCCAAAATAATTCATTAAAACAATCTTTTCCTAGCATACTGAAATGACAGTAATAACAAATTTTTAACTCAAGAGATACTCTTTAGTAGGGAGTCAAATATCTCAAAGAAAACTGAAGCACTTAAGAATATAAGTACATGAAAGCTTTGGTGATTGTTTTCTTAGAAGAAAGGCTGGGCAGTTCTTAGGAACCATTAAATGCAACTTTCTGAATAGTTCTAATATAAAATATTACAGCAAACAATTATTTTTCTAATGCTACACTTAGAATAAATAAAGATAAGCAGAAAAATAAACATTCATATATGCCTCTATGGTCTGATTTTAGCACTGTGAGAATGCCTACTCCTGAATTAAAAATCAAAAGTGTCAGTAACAGCAGCTTTAATAGTTCAACATTTTATCTCCAGTCCAGATATTTCATTTGGATGTTCACTTTCAAATATAACATGCCCAAAACTGAATGTCTCAAATCTCCTTTTTACAGCCCTATAAATGTACCTGCAAATGTTTAATATTTATGATATTCATTTAAAAATATAATAATGAAAATAAACATATTAAGTACATACCTGCTTTTATGCCACAGTTCTGTCATCAGTTTGAGATAACTTTTACAAATAGCTGGTTTCTTATCTGTTCGGGCTAGTCCTCCACAATCAAGAAAAAACTGTGTCAAAGGTGGGCTAGTTTAAAAAAAAAAAAGGTTAAAAAAAAAAGTTAGCGTGCAGTCACAGCTTAATACTGATTGACTTCTAGTCATTCAATGAATTGACAGCACATAGAGCCCTGTATCTGTTACTTCTCTGCTCTCTTTTACAGCTTCACATTCTTTCCTTCATTATCTTGCTCAATCCATCAAATCAGATTTGACCCACCACATCAGAGTCCTCAATGCTGCCAAATCCAGTAAACACCTTTCATTTCCCCCTCAGTAGCATTTGTCACAGGTGGTTCACCCATTTGTCTTGACCAATGTAATGCACTTTTTTACTTTTCTTCTTGACCTCTCTGGTAACTCTTTTCCCTCTTTATTGTTTTTTCTGCTCTTACCAGCTATATAACTATCAGGGTTCCTCAGGACTTGATCCTATGACTTTTCATCTCTTCCCTGGGTGATCGTCTGCAGGGCATTCCATACTGCACCTACCTACTTTACAGGACTATAATTAAAAAAAAAAAAACTAATTGCTTTATTAGAGACTTTCCACCTACAGAAAAATAGAAAATATTTTCCTAGGACCTCTGAACTAAAAGTGATTTGAGGAATTAATTAGTTTAAGCTCCTTGTTTTCTAGATGTAAAAACAAATAACTTCCTCAAAGACATACAACCACCTAGGGTCTGAGCCAGGACCAGCAGTCTTAGGAAACTACAGGCGCGATCAAAGCAACCCCATTGGGACAACAATGGATTATGTCCCAACTCAGTTTCCTGCCTACTCTACCTTAAGAGTTACTCAACAAGAAAGAGGAAATAACTTTTTCAGGAATATTTACACATTTAGGCTTTAGTTAATCCAGATAATTTTTTAAGTGGGGGCATTTCAGAAAAAGGGGGGAGGCAGCACTATGTGTTGAGAGGGGTGAGGGAAGAGGTACAGCAAGGATTTAATGGGATCCTGTTGGCTAGGGGAATTGAATATAATTGTCACCTCTTTCCCATATTACTATTAATGTATATTTCTTTCTTTTCTTTTCTCACTCCTTTTTTCTCAGTGTACTACAGCAGCACGGTTTTCTGCTCCAAGAGTAACTCTATTATTTTTTTTTCATAATTTTATTTTATTTATTTATTTTTGGCTACACTGGGTCTTTGTTGCTGTGCGCAGGCTTTCTCTCGTTGCAGTGAGTGGGCTTCTCATTGCGGTGGCTTCTCTTGTTGCGGAGCACAGGCTCTGGGCTCGCAGGCTTCAGTAGCTGCGGCACGTGCACAGGCTCAGTAGTTGTAGCTCGTGGGCTCTGGAGCACAGGCTCAGTAGTTGTGGTGCACAGACTCAGTAGTTGTGGCGCGCGGGCTTAGTTGCTCCGTGGCATGTGGGATCTTCCCAGACCAGGGATCAAACCTGTGTCCCCTGCCTTGGCAGGCGGATTCCTAACCACTGCACCAGCAGGGAAGTCCTCCAAGAGTAACTTTAAAAAACTATACTAACAAAATTAATTTATCTACTTACCAATTGGAAAGAGCCTGCAAAGCTGCATTCATATAACAAGTATTTCCAATATTTTTCAAACCTGTAAGACCTATTAGGAAAAATTATAAGTTATGTTATCATTCAATAATGCAATGACTCAATTTTATGAGTGTTCGCTGAATATGTAACTAGGTAATTATTATGGTTCCCAAACTATGTTAAGGAAATACAAAATACATTATAGAAATACAAACAGCAACTTGAATAACTCAAAGAGGTCAGACTTACACCAAAGTGTTAATTTTCAGAAAATTATTTAAATATATCCTTAAAGGGTTAAGATTCCCTTACATCAACTATAAAACAGAAAAGTCTGTACTAAACTATACAGATAGTTTATACTAAGAACTGTGGGCTTTAGTAAAGTGATGCCAGAGAAAGGAAGCATCAAAGTTGTCAGTTTGCTTTTTCACAGATACAATTTTACTAGGTCAAATTTCAGAACTTTTTTTTAAATACAATTACTTTATTGATTTATTACAATCACATACTGCCAACTAGCATTACTTCCACTCATGCATCATTAAAAACAAAAGGATATTTCCTTGGTATTTTCAAGTGATGCATAATACAATAAATAAACAAAAAAAGGTAGAACTTAAAAATGCACCCTGATTAATTATGTAAACTGATAATTTTTTTGAAAAAGCATAACCGATAATCTGATTCCTAGAAATTTTTTTTGTAATTATCTTCTGATCATCTCTAGATTTTGAAATATTCATATGATACAATTTCCTAAAGAAATGGACAGTAGCATACAAAGGAGTGTTATACAGGAGAATTATTTTACCTCTTGCCTTAAGTTCATCTTCTTCTTCCACTTCTATGTCCAGATCATCAAATACAGCAACCAGAGGAGTTTTTAATGTTGTGTTACTGGGTATTTTAAAATCCTGGATAACAGAAAAGATAGCAGGCTTGAACAAATCCTTAGGTCAAAAATTTTTTTTAATTTGTTTGCAGCTTATCTGTAGACTTCTACAATCTCTCCTGATACTTGTTAATAAAGTTATTTTGCATCCTTTTATGCATATGAAATAGTTTTAAATATTTTTTAAAATTCCAATATTAATTCCCAAGAATTGGATTAACTCAAGAGGTTGCAACTGGTGACTTGGTCAAATGCTAGTCCACACTGTTTTAAAAAAAAAAGGACAAAACACAAAACAAAAGCAAAACTTTGAGCTAATATTTTAAAAATTGAGTGAGCTCACATAAAAATCAAATTCTGCAAGTTCTCTTCTAATAGCAGAAGATCAAAGTACACTGAACCCATTTAGCAACCATCAGTGGGAGGAGGAAACTGAACAGCAGAATGTACTTAGCACGTGCTCTCCAACTTATTACAGCCTATTTCTCTTCTTCAAGGCATGCATATATGCACTTATACCCACCCACTTTATACATTTACTTTACCTTCCTGGCATCTGTAGATACTAGATAGTTGGGTAGGCCCCATATTCTCACTTTGGTGTATTGAAATACAGAGAAGTAGAGCAGCTTTAAAAAAAATCATTCAAAATCTTACCTCCTACAAAACTGTTTGAAAAATCTTAATGACATTTGAATGGTTTCCAATACTGTTATTCTATAATTAATGTTCTGATGAACTGGGCTCAAACAGCCTGTAAATTTTATACTGCTAAAAAAAATCTGTACAAATAACTTTCTTTTTCTTCTGAGTAATTTCTTCAACAATGGGATCATCAGGAAGTTGTATGAAATTAAATTCATGCCTTTTATGTGTTATAAATATAACTCACCAGAAAATTATTTACAAGCTATCAGAACAGTATCAGTATACTTATTCAACCGGATTCAGCATTCACTAAGCGTTTGCAATCATAATCTATTTGGGCAGAAATGGCAGATAGCTGTTTTAACTTTTCTTTAGTCAGTGATGATTATTTTCTCGATGTGTTTTAATTTGTATTTCTTCTTTGTGAACTATCTGTACTTATTCTTTTTTTTTTTTGTACTTATTCTTTAGATTATTATAAATTGTTATCAGTTCCTCATGCGATTAAACTTTTAATTATCACATTTTTATTAATAGTGTTAGAAGGTTCAGGTAAACTTATTTTCAAACTACCATGGCATTCAAAAGAAAACCAAAAAACACGTTTTTAAATGATAAATAGGTATCAGTAGGAGAAACAGTAATGATGGTAATTTATAAACTAGAGTTATTCAACTATGAAACTAGAAATGCAACAAGTATACCTTGTCTAAAATATAGTCACTTGAAGTTATATAATGTGTGAGGCAAGCAAATTTACTATCACAAATATCTACCATCAGAATGTGATACAAAGATACAACACAAAATATCTTAAGAATTGGTATCAAAGAACACAATTATAGAAATACAATGTGATTTCTATAACACAGAAGGAAAAAACTCACTGATGTGTTAATTAAACCATACAGACCAAATGATGATAGGACGCCAACTATTCTTATTTTTTTCATTCCTTTTCCTATTTTTTCTTTTTTTTTTTTTTTGGCCACGCCGCACGGCAGGCAGGATCTTAGTTCCCCAACTAGGGATCGAACCCATGCGCCCTGCAGCGGAAGCGTGGAGTCTTATCCACTGGAGGGCCAGGGAAGTCCCTCCCTTTCCTATTTTCTATATGACTAGAAAAGTCTCAATATTAAGTGACCAATCTTTGCAAGCTTACCCATCTTTTGTAACCAAACACTGATGTTAAGCTTTAATATATTCTATCTGGTTTTCAATAAATTAGTAAAATGTTTACAGTAATATACATTGGGGTGAAGCAGGGAGGGAAATGAGGAAAAGAGAGCTGAATTAGGGCCTATCAAAGAAGGCCCATCACCTCTCCTAGAATCAGACTGGCTAGAAAAAGAAACATTATTTAAACCAGCTGTTTTTTTAAGTTTTTAAAACACATCAGGTGCTTTTCCATCTTCAGACAGGTGTGGGCTTCAATTTCACTCTAATCCATCACTCTATAAAAGAACAAAGGCCAGCTTCGGTGTTTCATTTGAGGAAAAGAGGCACATTATGGAAATTTTTTAAAGTACAGGTGAAGTAGGGCTCTTTTAGATTTCAGCTACATGACAAATTCTGAAATTATTACCTGAAAATATTTGATATTTTAATTACACAGATTTAGATTATTACCTGGACACTATTTTCTTGTGTTTGGTGAAGTGGTTTTACATGAGGTAATGAAGGCTGAGTTCCTAATTTTCTATCCAAAAATACTTCTTTGCTGCAAGCATAACACCATACTCGAAGAGTGGTAAGGTTCACAGTTAAATAATGCTTTGTCTCCTGTATAATTTCATAGGAGAGAGGGAAGAAGAGTCAAAATTATAGTTGAAAACCTTTCAAAAGATCATAGAAGATAAACTGCTGGCCTTTGATGAATAACAATATACTCAAAAGAGAAAATTTAAACTGGAGCACCAAAAAACCAGTTTTTAGATAAATTGTTAATGCATAGTGAATAGTAACAATATCTAAGCCTACTCCAAAAGTTATTCTATTGTCATTTTTCACCACTATTCATTATAAAGATAAACACAAGAGTTATTATAAGACTCTGCTTTGCGGTTAGCAAGTAATTATAATACAAGAAAATTGACAATAGCACAGTTAACTGTTCCAGGAGATCAGAATGGCAAAAGAATATAAATGACATGAATCAAAGCACAAAACAGCTCAAGCGATAGTGAATATGATCTTGGATATACGAAACTCCAGCCTTTCTCAACTAGAGTTCTGCAAGAGAATAATGCCCTATAGACAATGATCTGAGTAACTATTTTCTCAATTCTCCCAAGAATGGTACAGAGTACCACCATTCTAGATGCACCAAAGAGAAGTAAATTAACTATGTACCATGATGCCTGAGAGCCTTAATTAATTCTCTTGAAGAACCCTGGTTGAGAACAGTTAATGCTGTAGAGATAAATATGAACAAGACAGCTCATTCTCAAGAAAATGTATAGTTTAGAATGGGAGCTCTATCTAATCTGTAAAAGAAGCATGCCAGAATTACACACAAGCACCAAACAACCAGGGTGACGTAGAAATGGGACTCCAGTAAGGAGGATGTAGAGAAAAAGGTATATGAGTTGAGACGTGAAGTCAGTCAGGCCCTGTCATAGCCTAGGCTTCTATTCTTGACTTCAACTTCCATATCCTAATATCTTCAGCTACCACCTCCATACATCTGGAGGTACATTTCTTAAATCACTACTCTCTTAATTACAACCTCTTTCTAATACTGATCTTAGCAATTCCCCTCCCCACCTTTTTATAAGTTAAGATTTAACTCGTTTATTAAAAAAAAAAAGAAAAACGGACAAAATTTTGAATTACAACTTAATGTTGTATTTGCTTTCCCTTTCCTTCAGGCTCTCTTTAAAAAACGTCTTGCGCGGGCTTCCCTGGTGGCGCAGTGGTTGGGAGTCCGCCTGCTGATGCAGGGGACACGGGTTCGTGCCCCGGTCCGGGAGGATCCCACGTGCTGTGGGGCGGCTGGGCCCGTGAGCCATGGCCGCTGAGCCTGTGCTCCGAAATTTTTCTACATACATACCTGAGAATGTATGGTGCTATGATCTACTTGTGATTCACCACAGCCAACATATGAACATCTATTCTATAAATAATTATATAAAAAGGAAAATCAGGTATTTTATAACATGTAAGTTTACAATAATAGCATTACAATTACATTTACAATGAAGTTCTGATCACATGGTTTAACGGAAAGATTAAATGACTTCCCAAGTCAGTTATTTTAACCAAAAGGTACTAGGCACAAAAGAATATAACTGGAATATTTATAAGCTAAAAGATATGTCTCCGCTAATAAAAGGTGAGGGTAAAATATTTTAGTGATTTACCAAACTCGGCAAAAAGCACTGTAAGTTAAAGCCCAAAGTTTAAAGTTTAATTTTTATAATCGATAATGATCTTCTTAAAGTATTGTTCATTTATGAAGTCCTCTAAGTGTCAAAAAAATCTTCTAGTTAACCTTATTCAGATATAAATTTTTATATCAAACTTTTGAGAAGAAACATACACATACCTCCAGGCACGCCCAAAGGTTTGGTCCTCTGACTTTACAATCCTGACAAGAACCCTATGAAAGGAAAATCACACAGACAATATTACCGTTACATAAATACAGCCAAATATATATATTCACTAATATCATATATAAAAAATTTGGATTCATGAACATAGAATATTGTAGTAATCTACAGAAAACACATATCTGGGAGAAAAATGAATATGATCTTTTAAAGGATTTTTTAAAGGAAGAAAAAAAGCCCTCTTTCTTACATGAGATTTTTGTATTAAATCTTCTTTAGTTATTTCACCAACTGAATCCAAATGCGGACAATGACCTCGAAAAGCTGACATTTTGTTAGAAATGTTTTCCTGTTTCTCAAGGCTTTCCAAATGAGGTAATACCTACAGAAAAATTGACCAGAAAAGTCAATTTTAAAAGTGCTAATATATTAAAAATTATTAAAAGATAAAACAAGAAGCATACATGTTTATAAGTTTGCCCTATAAAAGTGTATATTTTCAAATACATCTAGGGTACTTTCACAATTGAAGTTAATTTCAACATTGGAAGTTTCTCTACTAATAAATAATCATTTTATTAAAATTGATACCTATGAGTCAATGTAAGTTTGTTTCTCCATTACTTTTGCTGCTTTTTCCCCTTTCTCCCATTTCATTTTTTAGAGGTAAATAAAAGGGAAAAAACTTCAGGTTATTCAATCTAAGTATTTTTATCCCTTCTTATTTTTCGTTTAAAAAGATTAACCCTTAGGCTAGAATTGGAATTGAAAAGAAAAAGAATTCAAATGGAAACCTTCATTTTCACACTAGCAATAGCCCACTGATGATATAAATGAAATAGTTTGGTATCCTAGCAATAAACCAGCATAGTCAATTTATATCAGATTCTCAACCCTGGCACCACTGACACTTCAGGCCAGATAATTCTCTCTTGTGGAGGGTTGTCCTGTACATTGTAAGATATTTAGCAACATTCCTTCTTCTACCCACTAGATACCAGAACACCGTCACTACTACCACTCTGAGCTTTGACAACCAATGTCATTAGACAGTGTAAAATTATGTCCTCTGGGGACAAAGTCATCCCAGGTTGAGAACCACATTATCATATGATCCTTCCAACAACACTGAGATAGGCACCATTATTATCTTCATCTGCATATAAGGCTAATAAGAGAAGAAAACCTAACTGAGTTCACATTGTTAACATAGGATTCAAACTAGGATTTGAATCCACCTATATATCTCATAGGTAAGAGCCAAGGACTCTAAAGTCAAATAGACCTGAAGATTCCAGTAAGTGCTGAATGTCGTACTCCTACGGTAAGGGTTAAATGAGGTAGTACATGTCATGTGTGTAGCACATACTACATATACACATAAAACTTTATTAGGCACTCTGCATCATCCCTTGAGGTTTTTTTATATGACCAGTAAAGGTCTCAGACCTCCCTCCCCTATGAGACAACCAGTTTAAGACTGAGGTAGTTTCCCAAATCAATAATAATTTTCCTAATATTCTTCAGGAGTTTCCTCAATTCCATTAAAGTAAACAGAAGGCAAAGTATTCTGCAATCCCAGTGAACTTAATTTCCTCCAAGACATCACAATGTACTGTAATGTCACTAAATTTTATCCACCTCTACTTTAAATCTTATGAATCATAGAGCAAACTTATACACTGCATTCAATGCCCAGATTATCTTATGAATGGTTTAAGTGAGTGATTTCCAAGTAAACATCTCAAGTCTAACTCAGTAAGGATTTCTAGGTCGTCTTTGGACTGTACATTCTACCCATCTATCTATTGCTGTGTTGGGTCTTCGTTGCTGCACACAGGCTTTCTCTAGTTGCAGAGAGTGGGGGCTCTCTTCGTTGCGGTGCACAAACTTCTCAATGCAGTGGCTTCTCTTATAGTGGAGCATGGGCTGTAGGCACGTGGGCTTCAATAGTTGCAGCACAGCGGCTCAGTAGTTGTGGCTCGTGGGCCCTAGAGCACAAGCTCAGTAGCTGTGGCGCACGGGCTTAGTTGCTCTGCAGCATGTGGGATCTTCCCAGACCAGGGATCGAACCTGTGTCCCCTGCACTAGCAGGCGGATTGTTAACCACTGCGCCACCAGGGGAAGTCCTGGATTGTACATGCTTAATAACAGGGCATTTTATGAGCTTTCATTCATCTTTGGGGTTTGAGAAAATTATTTGGGAAAAAGTTAAGAAACTTTCTAGGAAAGAATAAACAGTTATAAATGTGCTGAAATATTAACACATTAGAAAACACATTAAAAAGCTTCTATCAAATCAAATCAAATGATAAGTCCAATATTATACTGCAACCTACAAAATACAACAGGAATAACACTGGGGTTGATATTGAATAAGTCATTATTTATAAATACCACATTACTACGTAATATTACATAAGCCATGCTCCTGACTTTCAGAGCATGAAGTTAAACTTAAAATAATTAATATTTTCCATTTTTATTTATGTATGGAGGAGGGTTTCCCACCCACCTCTCACTTCCTTTTGTAATTAGATATCTTTCCCTCTTATCCAAATACTCCCACTTGCAACCATAATGGAGTGACACGGACCAGATTTACCCTCTCAAATAAGTAAGAAACCAGACCAAAAAATATAAAATAATGGTTTTCAGACACAGACACTGGATAACAGGTACTGCAGGACACTGATCCATAAGAAGATAAAAACAAGGTGACTGCCCCAACTTACTGCCTGGAGAGAATTTCCTTCTAGGCCACAGTACAGGTAGAAGAAAACCCAAACAGATTTTGGTGATCTCGCTAAGTTGAAGAGACAGAGTTGAAAATTCAGGGAGGCCAAGGTGAGTGACAGACAGTAAAGAACTGAATAGAGAGCAAGTGAACTCTGGAGATTCGTAAAGGGCTACCATTATGTTTTCAACCAGTACTGATGAGCGTGTGCCTGTGATTAAACTACCCTAAGAAGGGGAAAGAACTACTGGAAAGGAGCAGGTAGAACAATTCTCAAAGCCAACCCAGGTCTGTCTGTGTTTCCACCAGACAGAGTTGAAAGATTTCATAATACAGAAGAAATAAAATAGCATACTCAGAAGGGTATCACCTTAGTATTGGGAAAAAATTATCCCTAGAAGAAAGACTACTTTGGTTCTGCCTTCAAAAAGTTCAAAAGAGAGCATTACAGGGTCAAACTGTTCCCAAGGAATTTAACTATGCCTCAGAAAAAAAATGAACATTTAAAGGAATGAAAACAACCAGCACCTGACAAGGTAAAAATCAAATGTCTGGCATCCAATCAAAAACTATAAGATATACAGGGGCTTCCCTGGCAGCACAGTGGTTAACAATCTGCCTGCCAGTGCAGAGGACACAGGTTCAAGCCCTGGTCTGGGAAGATCCCACATACCGTGGAGCAACTAAGACCATGCGTCACAACTACTGAACCTGTGCTCTAGAGCGTGCAAGCCACAACTACTGAGCCCATGTGCCACAACTTCTGAAGCCCACACACCTAGAGCCCGTGCTCCACAACAAGAGAAGCCACCACAATGAGAAGCCAGCGCACCACAACAAAGAATAGTCCCTGCTCGCCACAACTAGAGAAAGCCCACGCACAGCAACAAAGACCCAATGCAGCCAAAAATAAACAAATAAATTAATTAATTTTAAAAAATTATAAGATAGGGCTTCCTTGGTGGCGCAGTTGTTGAGAGTCCGCCTGCCGATGCAGGGGACACGGGTTCGAAAGGAAAATCTGACCCTCAGTGGGGAAGAAAAACTAAGGAACCCAGACATAAGACAGATGATAGAATAAAGGATACAAATGATAAGGAAAGACATGAAAGATAGGAAAAAAAAGAAAGACCCAAATCAAGTATTTAGATGTTAAAAAAAAAAATTTGAGGTGAAAAATACAATGGATGAGATTAAGAGTAGATAAGACAAGGCAAAAGAATAATGAACTTGAAGACACAGCAAAAGAAACTATGAAACACAAAGATGGAGAAACTTAAACAAGAGCATCACTCAGCTAGATGGAAAAGTCTGAACAGGATGAAAACTAAAAAACCTACAAATTGAAGCAACACAAGATATAAGAACAAATAAAACCACAGCATATCAAAAACAAGTTGCTTAAAACCAGTGACAGGACAGACATCTTAAAAGCAGCCCCCAAAGACCCAGAATGTATACTAGAAACAACATAAGCTGGAAGGCAGAGGAGCAACATCTTTACAGTTTACTGAAGGAACACTGTCAACCAAGAACTCCACACCTAGGAAAATATCTTTCAAAAACAAAGGCAAAATAAAGACAGCATTAGACATAATAAAGCTGAAAGAATTTATCACCAGCATACCTACACTATAAAACTTGTAGGTATGCTTTAATAATTTTCCATATAAATCATACACAAATACACATACAGAGATATTCATGGCCATCTTTTTTGTCAATAATATTTTATTTTTTCAATAATATTTTAAAAGACATCCATTTATGTCAAAATTTTCATGGATACATACGAAATGCATTCACACATGGATGCATGCATTCAATCAATTCTTCTAATAATAGACTTTCACTTTGCTTCCATATTCTGCCACTAAAAAATCCATGTAAACATAATGGGTGGGCTTTTATATTTGTATTACATGGGCCAATTTATAAAAATAGATTTTACAATATTACTTTCCAAAAAATGATATAATAATTCATATTTCCACTCATAAGGGAATACCATTTTCTGCACATCAACACCATTTCCTATACTAGTAAAGGTATTACTGGCTTTCTTTTTTTTAACTGTTGTCATTTGATGGGTATGCTGTTATATTTCACTAGTATTTAATTTGCATTGCCTTGACATGCGTGGCTAGCTCAGTCAGGGGAGCACGAGACTCTTTAATTTGCATTACCTTGACAACCTGTGAGACTGTCTTTTCATGAATTTTATAGCCTCCTAGATTTGCTATTTTATTTAATGGCTCTTTAAATCTTTGCCCTTTTTACAATTGGGTTGATAGCCTCTTCTTGTAAACGGAATCCTGTCTTCTATACTGCAACCATTTTTCAAACTTACTATTTGTCTATTAAGTTTTTAATTTTGATGAAATACACATAAGTTTATCATCCTAACCATTTTTTTTTCCTCCCGTACGCAGGCCTCTCACTGTTGTGGCCTTTCCCATTGCGGAGCACAGGCTCCGGACACGCAGGCTCAGCGGCCATGGCTCACGGGCCCAGCCGCTCCGGGTATGTGGGATCTTCCCAGACCGGGGCAGGAACCTGTGTCCCCTGCATCGGCAGGCGGACTCTTAGCCACTGCGCCACCAGGGAAGCCCATCCTAACCATTTTTAAATGTACAGTTCAGTAGCATTAAGTACACTCACACTGTTGGGCAATCAATCTCCAGAACTCATCCCATCTTGCAAAAGTGAAACTCCACAGCATTACACAGCAACTCTCCATTCCCCCTCCCACCAACCACTGGCAACAACCATTTCACTTTTTGTCTCTACAAATTTGACTAGTCAGGGTACTTCGCAAGTGAAATCGAGTATTTTCTTTGTGATTTATTTTTCTTAGCATAATGTCCTCAACGTTCATTGATTTTTATAGCTTGGGCCAGAATTTCCTTCCTTTTCCAGACTGAATAACATTCAATTGCGGTGATATCTCACTGTGGTTTTGATTTGCATTTTTGCAATTAGTAATGTTGAGCATCTTTTCATGTGCTTGTTAAGCATTTATTTATATACCTTCTTTGGAGAAAAGTCTATTCAAGTACTTGAGCCATTTTTTTAATCGAGTTTTTGCTTTTTTGTTGTTCAGTTGTAGGAGTCCTTTATGTACTCTGGATATTTAGCTCCTTACCAGATACACGATTTGCAAATATTTTCGCCCATTCCATAGGTGGCCTTCTCACTCTGTTGACTGTGTCCTTTGATGCACAGAAGTTTCTAATTGATATAATCCAAGTTATCTATTTACTACTTTTGTGACCTGTGCTTTTAGTGTCAGATCCAAGAAGTCGCTGCCAAATCCAATGTCACAGTTCCCCCCTCCATATTTTCTTCTAAGAGTTTTAGTTCTTATGTTTAGGCCTTTGATCCACTAAAGTCAATTTTTGTATGTTTGTGTAAGGTAGGGATCCAATGTCATATTTTTGCATATGGATATACAGTTTGCCCAATACCCTTTCTTGAAAAGACTGTTTTTTCTCCCACTGAATGGTCTTGGCACTCTTGACAAAAAACATTTGACCAGGGGATACTTTACTAAGATGGTGAAGTAGGCAGACCCCGAGCTCATCTCCTTCCGCACACACACAAAAATTACAACTATTTACAGAGCAACTATCTATGAGAATGACCTGAAGACTAGCAGAAAAGATTTTTCAGAACTAAAGATATAAGGAAGGAACCATGAAATAGATAGAAGGAGCAGAGACGCAATATAGTCAAGACCCACACGCCTGGGTAGGCAACCCACAAACAAGAGAATAATCACAATTGTAGGGAATTCCCTGGTGGTCCAGTGGTTAAGAATCCACCTTCCAGTGCAGGGGACGCAGGTTGGATCCCTGGTTGGGCAACTAGGACCACACATGCTGCAGGGCAACTAAGCCTGTGCACCGCAACTACTGAGCCCACAAGCCACAACTAAACTAGAGAGCCTGCACACCACAACTAGAGAGAAGCCCACGCGCCACAATGAAGAGTCCACGTGCCACAATGAAAGATCCCACGTACCACAACTAAGACCAGACACAGCCAAAAATAAGGAATATTAAAAAAGAAATCACTACTACAGAGTTTCTCCACAAGGAGTGAAGGTTCTGAGCCCCACACTGGGCTCTCCAGCCTGAGGGATCTGCACAGTGAAAATGAGCCCCCAGAATACCTAGCTCTGAAGGCCCAGCAGGGCTTGAGTATGGGAAAGCTGGCGGTCTGCAGGAAACAAAACTCCACTCTTGACTGGCAACCTCTACAAGAGGCAGCACCTGGCAGCCAACCAGGCCAGGGGCCAGCCCCAGCCACTAGCACACCCACAGCAGTCAGCGCTGCCACAACAGAAGACCCCACGATTGCCCCTTATTTGATAAGGGATCAATATCCAAAATATAAAAAAACTCATACAACCCAACATCAAAGATGCAAGCAACCTAATTTAAACATGGGCATTTTAAATAGACATTTTCCATAAAAGACATACAGGTAGCCAAGAGACACATGAAAAGATGCTCAGCATCACTAATCAGCAGGCAAATGCAAATCAAAACTGCAATGAGATATCACCTCATACCTGTCAAAATGCCTATTATCAAAAGGACAACAAACAAGTGTTTGTGAGGATGTGGAGAAAAGGGAACCCTTGTACCCTGTTGGTGGGATTGAAAATTGGTACAGCCACTATGGGAAACAGTATGGAAGTTCCTCAAAAAATTAAAAATAGAACTATCATATGATCCAGCAATTCCACTTCTGCATACCTTTCCGAAGAAAACAAAAACACTAATTCAAAAACATACATGGGCATCCCTATGTTAATGCAATATTATTTACAACAGCCAAAATGTGGAAACAACCTAAGTATCCATCAACAGATGAATGGATAAAAAATATGTGGGGTGTATACACACACACACACACACACACACACACACACACACACACATACACACACACACACATATACACAAAATGGAATACTACTCAGCCATACAAAAGAATGAAACCTTGCCATTTGTGACTACATGGATTGACCTAGAGCGTATTATACTAAGTGAAATAAGTCAAAATAAGAAAGACAAATACGTATACATGGAATCTAAAAAACAAAACAGAAACGAACACATAAACACAGAGAACAGGTGGTTGCCAAAGGGGAAGGGGTGGGGGCATGACAAGAAAAAAAAATTAAAGTAACTACATGAGGTAATGAATGCTAACTAGCTTGACTGTGGTAATTACTTTCCAATGTATGTTTATATGAAACTGCCACATTGTACACCTTATATATAAAAATTTTTGTCAGGGGCTTCCCTGGTGGCGCCATGGTTGAGAGTCTGCCTGCCGATGCAGGGGACACGGGTTCGTGCCCCGGTCCAGAAAGATCCCACATGCTGCGGAGCGGCTAGGCCCGTGAGCCATAGCCACTGAGCCTGTGCGCCCAGAGCCTGTGCTCCGCAACGGGAGAGGCCACAACAGTGAGAGGCCCGCGTACCGCAAAAAAAAAAAGCCTAAAAAAATTCTTGTCAATTATACCTCAGTAAAGCTGATAATATATTTTCTTAAAATATGACTATATGTGTGCGTTATTTTGGGCTCTATGCTTTTCCATTAGTCTATATGCCTACCTTAGTGCCAAAACTATTGTTAACTTTCTTATGGTACGCTTTATTATTAAAAGTTTGCATTTATAAAATCAGACAGATCTCATTCTTTAATAGCATCTGAGTTTCCAATCTTAAGGTTTCCTTCACCCTAATTTATAGAGCTAAAGCTGTAGAATACCCTTAAATTTTTTTTTAACAAGGCTTTTAATCTATCTGGAGTTTATCTTAAGACAGGAATCCAACTTTATTTTCTTCCAGATGGGCAGACATTTGTACCAGTGCCTTTATTATACAATCAACACATTTCCCACTGAATTATAATCCTATCTTTATTCTTTATTAAATTGGCACATAAAATATTTCTGGATTTTCTATTTTTTTAAACTCATCTGTCTATGCCCATATTACATTAATCTAATTCAGAGACTAATATTCTACACAGAATAGTTTGATAACTGTAAAAACATACTTCCTTCCCTGTTCCATTTCCATTTCCTTGTCTACTCTCTAAGTACACTAGACAACCTGATAATTTTACCTCTTCTGTTCCAATATTACTACCAGCTATTTAATTTTCCTGTTTTAATGCATTTATTAGAATCTCTAAAAGCAATCTTGAATATAAAGGTGACTGTAAGCATCCATGTCAGGGTCCTTATATTAATGTTTTGCCATTTAGGATATCTACTAAAATTTTTTTCCATTCTTAGTGTACTTACATTTTAAAAATCAGAAATGGTCTTTTAAATTGAAGCACAGGGACTTCCTTGGTGGCACACTGGTTAAGAATCTGCTTGCCAATGCAGGGGACACAGCTTCAAGCCCCTGCTCCGGGAAGATCCCACATGCCATACAGCAACTAAGCCCATGCGCCACAACTACAGACCCTGTGCTCTAGAACCTGAGAGCCACAACTACTGAACCCCTGTGCTGCAACTACTGAAGCCCACGTGCCTAGAGCCTGTGCTCTGCAACAAGAGAAGCCACTGAAATGAAAAGCCCGCGTACCACAATGAAGAGTTGCCACCGCTGGCCACTAGAAAAACAAAGACCCGATGCAGTCAAAAATAAAATAAATTAATTTTAAAAACTGAAGTATAGTTGATTTATATTATTATATTAGTTAGAAATGGTATTAATGAACTCTATCGAATGTCTTTTCACGGCAGAGTCAAGATGGTGTACTAGGAGGACGTGGAATTCACATCTCCTCACAATTAGGGCACCTACCAGGCACTGGTGGGGGACCACGGAGACCTAAGGGGACGGGAGGAACCCCCAGTGACCATCTTGCGAGATCTCAATTCCCAGGTTGGAGGTCGGGCCCAAGCTCCTGTGGTGGGAGTTCCAAGTCGAACTCACTGGACTAACAGAGAACTTCAGACCCCAGGGAATATTAACCAGAGTGAGGCCCCCCAGAGGTCCTCATCTCAGCACCAAGACCCAGCTCTAACCAACTGCCTCCAAACTCTATTGCTGGATGTCTCAGGCCAAACAACCAGTAAGACAGGAATACAGCACCATCCATCCATCAAAAAAAAAAGAAAGAAAGAAAAAAGAAAAGAAACGACAAAAAAATATGTTACAGGGCTTCCCTGGTGGTGCAGTGGTTGAGAATGTGCCTGCCAATGCAGGGGACACGGGTTCAAGCCCTGGTCTGGGAAGATCCCACATACCATGAAGCAACTAAGCCTGTAAGCCACAACTACTGAGCCTGCGCATCTGGAGCTTGTGCTCCACAACAAGAGAGGCCATGACAGTGAGAGGCCCACGCACCGCAATGAAGAGTGGCCCCTGCTCGCCACAACTAGAGAAAGCCCTCACACAGAAACGAAGACCCAACACAGCCAAAAATAAATAAATACATTTAATTTAATTTAAAAAAAATATATATATATGTTACAGATGAAGGAGCAAGGTAAAAACCTACAAGACCAAATAAATGAAGACGAAATAGGCGACCTACCTGAAAAAGAATTCAGAGTAATGATAGTAAAGATGATCCAAAATCTCGGAAACACAATGGAGAAAACACAAGAAATATTTAACAAGGTTCTAGAAGAACTAAAGAGGAAACAAACAGTGATTAACAACACAATTACTGAAATTAAAAATACTGTAGAAGGAATCAATAGCAGAATAACAGGGCAGAAGAACAGATAACTGACCTGGAAGATAAAATGGTGGAAATAACTACTAGGGAGCAAAATAAAGAAAAAAGAATGAAAAGAATTGAGGACAGTCTCAGAGACGTCTGGGACAACATTAAATGCACCAACATTCAATTTTAGGCGTCCCAGAAGAAGAAGAGAAAAAGAAAGGGACTGAGAAAATATCTGAAGAGATTATAGTCGAACACTTCCCTAACATGGGAAAGGAAATAGTCAATCGAGTGCAGGAACCACAGAGAGTCCCATACAGGATGAACCCAAAGAGAGACACTCTGAGACACATATTAATCAAACAATCAAAAATTAACTACAAAAAAAATATTAAAAGCAGCAAGAGAAAAGCAGCAAATAACATACAAGGGAATCCCCATAAGGTTAACAGATGATCTTTCAGAAGAAACTCTGCAAGCCAGAAGGGAGTGGCAGGACATATTCAAAGTGATGAAAGGGAAAAACCTACAACAAAGAATACTCTAGTCAGCAAGGATCTTATTCAAATTCAATGGAGAAATTAAAACGCTTACAGATAAGCAAAAGTTAAGAGAATTCAGCACCACCAAACCAACTTTACAACAAATGCTAAAGGAACTTCTCTAGGAAGGAAACACAAGAGAAGGAAAAGACCTACAAAAACAAACCCAAAATAATGAAGAAAATGGTAATAGGAACATACATATTGATGATTATATTAAATGTAAATGGATAAATGCTCCAACCAAAACACATATACTGGCTGAACAGATACAAAAACAAGACCCATATATCTGCTGTCTAAAAGAGACCCACTTCAGGGCTTCCCTGGTGGCGCAGTGGTTGAGAGTCCGCCGTCCGATGCAGGCGACACGGGTTCGTGCCCCGGTCCGGGAAGATCCCACATGCCCGCGGAGCGGCTGGGCCCGTGTGCCATGGCCGCTGAGCCTGTGCGTCCAGAGCCTGTGCTCCGCAACGGGAGAGACCACAGCAGTGAGAGGCCCGCGTACAGCAAAAAAATAAAAAATAAAAAAAATAAAAGAGACCCACTTCAGACCTAGGGACACATACAGACTGAAAGTGAGGGGATGGAAAAAGATATTCCATGCAAATGGAAAAAGAAAGCTGGAGTAGCAATTCTTGTATCAGACAAAATAGACTTTAAATAAAGACTATTAAAAGAGACAATGAAGGACACTACAAAATGATCAAGGGATCAATCCAAGAAGATATAACAATTGTAAATATTTATGCACCCAATATAGGAGAACCTCAATACATAAGGCAAATGCTAACAGCCATAAAAGAGGAAATAGTAACACAATCATAGTAGGGGACTTTAATATCCCACTTTCACCAATGCACAGATCATCCAAAATGAAAATAAATAAGGAACAAAAACTTTAAATGACACATTAAACAAGATGGGCTTAATTGATATTTGTAGGACATTCCATCCAAAAACAACACAATACACTTTCTTCTCTACTGTGCATGGAACATTCTCCAGGATAGACCATACCTTGGGTCACAAATCAAGCCTTGGTAAATTTTAGAAACCTGAAATCATATCAAGTACCTTTTCTGATCACAACACTATGAGAATAGATATCAATTACAGGAAAACAACTGTAAAAAATACAAAAACATGGAGTCTAAATAATACGTCACTAAATAACCAAGAGATCACTGAGGAAATTAAAGAGGAAATCAAATAATACCTAGAAACAAATGACAATGAAAACAATGATGACCCAAAACCTATGGGATGCAGCAAAAGCAGTTCTAAGAGAGAAGTTAAAAGCAATACAATCCTACCTCAAGAAACAAAAAAAAAATCTCAAATTAACAACCTAAACTTACACCTAAAGCAATTAAAGAAAAAAGAAGCAAAACCCCCCCAAAGTTAGCAGAACGAAAGAAATCATAAAGATCAGATCAGAAATAAATGAAAAAGAAATGAAGGAAACAATAACAAAGATCAATAAAACTAAAATCTGGTTCTTTGAGAAGATAAACAAAATTGATAAGCCATTAGCCAGACTCATCAAGAAAAGAAGGGAGAAGACTCAAATCAACAGAATTAGAAATGAAAAATGAGAAGTAACAATTGACACTGCGGAAATACAAAGGATCATGAGAGATTGCTACAAGCAACTATATGCCAATAAAATGGACAACCTGGAAGAAATGGACAAATTCTTAGAAAAGCACAACCTTCTGAGATTGAACCAAGAAGGGACAGAAAATATAAACAGACGAATCACAAGCACTGAAACTGAAACTGTGACTGAAAATCTTCCAACGAACAAAAGCCCAGAGCCAGATGGCTTCACAGGCGAATTCTACCAAACATTTAGAAAAGAGCTAACACCTATCCTTCTCAAACTCTTCCAAAATATAGCAGAGGGAGGAACACTCCCAAACTCATTCTATGAGGCCACCATCACCCTGATACCTAAACCAGACAAAGATGTCACAAAAAAAGAAAACTGCAAGCCAATATCTCTGATGAACATAAATGCAAAAATCCTCAACAAAATACTAGCAAGCAGAATCCAATAACACATTAAAAGGATCATACACCATGATCAAGTGGGGTTTATCCCAGGAATGCAAGGACTCTTCAATATACGCAAATCAAACAACGTGATACACCATACTAACAAACTGAAAAATAAAAACCATATGATCATCTCAATAAATGCGGAAAAAGCTTTCCACAAAATTCAACACCCATTTATGATAAAAAGGGCAGGACAGGAATAAAGACACAGATGTGGAGAATGGACTTGCGGACATGGGGAAAGGGAAGGTGGGATGAAGTGAAAGAGTAACACTGACATATATACACTACCAAATGTAAAATAGATACCTAGTGAGAAGCAGCTGCATAGCACAGGGAGATCAGCTAGGTGCTTTGTGACCACCTACAGGGGTGGGATAAGGAGGGTGGGAGGGAGACTCAAGAGGGAGGAGATATGGGGATATACATATGCATATAGCTGATTCACTTTGTTATACAGCAGAAACTAACACAACATTGTAAAGCAATTATACTCCAATAAAGATGTGTTTTTTTTGAAAAATGTCTTTTCAGCAGCTACTGATGGCTTCCTAGACTCCTTGTTTCATTTGTTGATGTTATCTATTATATTAACAGACTTGATACTAAGGATCCTTGCACTGATGTAATACACCCTACTGGGTCAAAATGTACTATTAGTCCGTTATTTCATATCTAGATTCTATTGGCTAATATTGTATTTAGAAATTTTGCATTTCTATATGTAAGTGAGATTGACCTTTTTTGATAGCATTTTTAATCAGGGATAAAAGTATCGGGCTGGCCAAAAAGTTTGTAACATCTTATGGAGAAATCCGTACGAACTTTTTGGCCAACCCAATATGTGTACTTCACAGAATGCACTGAGTAGCTTTGCATCTTTAATAACATACAATACAGTTTTTTAAAAAAACTATATGTTGTTTATAAACTAAATAAAAGTCAGCTGTGAAACCATCTGTTATGCTGCCTCTTTCAAGGACAGATCTTCAATGACCTTTTCAATCCTTGAGCAAGAACTGGTCAATTCAACTTTTCTGCTTCTTGGGTCAATTTTATTAATTTATATTTTGGTATAAAATTATCCATTAGGGCTTCCCTGGTGGCGCAGTGGTTGAGAGTCCGCCTGCCGATGCAGGGGACATGAGTTCGTGCCCCGGTCCGGGAAGATCCCACGTGCCGCAGAGCGGCAGGGCCCGTGAGCCATGGCCGCTGAGCCTGCACGTCTGGAGCCTGTACTCTGCAACGGGAGAGGCCACAACAGTGAGAGGCCCGCGTAATGCAAAAAAAAAAAAAAATTATCCATTAATCTTGACTTTCAACTTTGGCATCATGGCATAACATGTAGTATTCTCAAGAAGGTTTGCATAAAATTCCGTTAACCTCTCCTATACCTGGGTATCTATGATGTCTCCTTCCTCATTCCTAATATTGCATATTTTTACTCCATTTTCTTCTCTTCTATATGAGGTTTATCTAATTCATCAGTCCTTGCAAAGAACCAGCTTTGGGATTTATCCTTCCCACTATTTTTGTTTTGTCGTTTCCAATTCCATTAATTACAGTTTTATCTTTAATCCCCATGTCCTATTTGTTTTCTGTTTTATTTTCTTAATCCCTAAATATGGGAACTGAATTCTCTTAGTTTTATTTACTTAATAATAAAAGTATTTAAACTATACATTTTCTTCTTAATACCAATGTTTGCCAATGGGATGGAAATGTTCTTCTCACTGCTTTCTAGACAGTATGTTATCTCACTTTTGACTGTAAAACGTTTTAAGTGCATCAATACAAGGTTGGATATATATATACATATACATATATACGTATATATATGTATATGTATATATATTCATGACTGAACACTACACATCAGTTTAACTTCATGAACTGGATGGATAATTTATCAACATGAATAGATCTAAAGGATATAATGTTGAATGGAAAAAAAGGAAGATGCAAAATAATACATTCTCTGTGATACCACTGAAGTAAAAATTTAAAACCTGAGGGAAGAATACATTAGGAGTTTGGGATTATCAGATACAAACTACTATATATAAAACAGGTAAACAAGGTCCTACTGTATAGCACAGGAAACTATATTTAATTATCCTGTAATAAACTATAATGGAAAAAAATGTGAAAAATATATATATATGTACAACAGAATCACTTTGCTGTACACTGGAAACTAATACAACATTGTAAATTAACTACACTTCAGTTAAAATAAAAAAAAAACAAAACAAATAAGAAAACAATGTTCAAAAAAAATAAAGCCCCAAAACAAAACATGCATAATAGCACATTGTATCTGTATGTACATATCCACTGTAGAAGGATAAAAATACAGTTTTGAAGGTTATGTACTCAGAATGTTGCCTCACAGCAAAGAAGAAAGGGGGACTAGAGAAAGATGAGTTCTCTCCATTCTGCTATTAATGTTCTGGTATTTAAACAGCTTAATGAGAATTAATTTGCAGATAACATGATACTATACACAGAAAATCCTAAAGATGCTACTAGAAAACTACTAGAGCTAATCAATGAATTTGGTAAAGTTGCTGGATACAAAATTAATACACAGAAATCTCTTGCATTCCTATACACTAACAACAAAAGATCAGAAAGAGAAATTAAGGAAATAGTCCCATTTACCATCACAACAAAAAGAATAAAACACCTATGAATAAACCTACCTAAGGAGGCCAAAGACCTGTACTCAGAAAGCTATAAGATACTGGGACTTCCCTGGTGGTCCAGTGGTTAAGAATCCACCTTCCAATGCAGGGGACATGGGTTCGATCTCTGGTCGCGGAAGTAAGATCACACATGTCACGGGGCAACTAAGCCTGCATGCTCTGGAGCCTGTGCACCACAACTAGAGAGCCCACGTGCCGCAACTACTGAGCCCCCACGCTCAAGAGCCCGCACACCACAACTAGAGAGAAGCCTGCTCACTGAAACGACAGATCCCACATGCCGCAACAAAGATTCTGCACACTGGAACTAAGACCTGACGCAGCCAAATACATAAAAATAAATAAATTTTTTTTAAAAAAAAACTATTTTTAAAAAAAAACTATTTTTTAAAAAAAACTATTTTTTAAAAAAAACTATTTTTTAAAAAAAACTATTTTTTTAAAAAAAAACTATTTTTTAAAAAAGAAAACTATAAGATACTGATGAAAAAAATCAAAGATGAACAAACAGATGGAGAGATATACCATGTTCTTGGATCAGAACAATCAATACTGTGAAAATGACTATACTACCCAAAGCAATCTACAGATTCAATGCAATCCCCATCAAATTACCAATGGCATTTTTTCATAGAATTAGAACAAAACATTTTACAATTTGTATGGAAACACAAAAGACCCCAAATGGCCAAACCAATCTTGAGAAAGAAAAACGGAACTGGAGGAATCGGGCTCCCTGACTTCAGACTATACTACAAAGCTACAGTAATCGAGAGAGTATGGTACTGGCACAAAACCAGAAATACAGATCAATGGAACAGGGTAAAAAGCCCAGAGATAAACCCACGCACCTATTGTCACCTAATCTATGAAAAAGGAGGCAAGAATATACAATGGAGAAAAGACAGTCTCTTCAATAAGCGATGCTGGGAAAACTGGACAGCTACATGTAAAAGAATGAAATTAGAACACTCCCAAACATCATACACAAAAATAAACTTAAAATGGATCAAAGACCTAAATGTAAGGCCAGACACTATAAAACTCTTATAGGAAAACATAGGCAGAACACTGACATAAACTGCAACAAGATCTTTTTTGATCCACTTCCTTAGAGTAATGAAAATTAAAACAAAAATAAACAAATGGGATCTAATTAAACTTAAAAGCTTTTGCACAGCAAAGGAAACCATAAACAAAACGAAAAGCCAACCCTCAGAATGGAAGAAAATATATGCAAGTGAAGAAACCAACAAGGGTTTAATCTCCAAAATATACAAATCTACAAAACTATTAATCTACAAAACTCTAAGACTCCTCTGGAAGCTTGGGGATCACAGGTTGGGAATTACTAGAGAGCAAAAGATATTCCAACTGTGCATGGAAATTAAGGCTTTCCATAATTTGACCTCAATTTGTCCTGACCTTTGCAATCTTTTATCAGACAACTTTTCCCTCTATCTACCCTATCTGGACAATTTGAAATCTCCTCAGCAATAATGATGGTAATAACAACTGAAAAATCTTCCAGGTTGAAATGACAGCATCATGCTGTATGATGTACAGCTTTGGCAGGGGCTCAAGTGCCCATCTGTAGATTCAAAACTGCTTCTGAAGATATTACTTTTAAGGGGGTGGGGAAGATATTACTTTTTAGCAGTACAATCCCCTAATCTTCAGGCCCCAAATTCTGACCCAGTCATCCTAATAAAAGAATAGCAGACATTCACGTTTTAATACAGGAAAAGCATAGGGACCAGTGTTATTAATATTTGTTACACATCAAGACAGTTGGTAACCTAAGGAGAACCTTTTAATATTGAAAAACTGCCTGTATTCCATTATCTAGTCTATTCCAAAAAGTAAAGCTATTTATAAAGAATCAGAATCAAGTGACTGTGACAAAAAAATTTGTCATGAGAACTGGTTGCTAATTTATTAGTTACACAGAAGATTAATACGAATCCAGAAGAAACTCTGTATTAGCAGATGGCAGAACTGTTCAAAATTCTTAACAAAACTCTGGATAAAGACACAGAAGACAGGCTAGTTAAATCTAATTACAAAATTATAAAAATAATTAAAGAAATGACATTTTATTTAGAAAAATGAGCTAAGATTAACAAGGATGGATATAGTATTCTATATTGGCATTCAAAGAGTCTACTGTCAGGGGCTTCCCTGGTGGCACAGGGGTTGAGAATCTGCCTGCCAATGCAGGGGACACGGATTCGAGCCCTGGTCTGGGAGGTTCCCACATGCCGCGGAGCGACTGGGCCCGTGAGCCACAACTACTGAGCCTGCGCGTCTGGAGCCTGTGCTCCGCAACAAGAGAGGCCGCGATAGTGAGAGGCCCACGTATCGCGATGAAGAGTGGCCCCTGCTCGCCGCAACTAGAGAAAGCCCTCGCACAGAAACGAAGACCCAACACACCCAAAAATAAATTAATTAATTAATTTTTTAAAAAAGAGTCTACTGTCTAAAGTAAGGCCAAAAAAATGGTTTCAGGTATTTAGATTCTAGATGCTAAAAGACGAAGGAAACAACAGTGCAGTTCTCACTCAATTTATCAACAGAATAGGTTTCACAATAAAAAGAGAAGCCAGTCTTATTGTACTCATAAACTAGGTAGATTATTTAGTGAACGTTTTATTTATGAAGAACGTTAAAAGCTACAGAATACAAATGCCTTCCATAGACAGTCTTAAATAATTTGAAAACTGCATCCTCATAAAGACAACACTATGGCTAAAAGTAAAGTTTCCGGAGCAAGGCTACCTGGGTTCAAATCCAAGCTCCACTATGTCCTAGGTTTGTGACCAGGGTTAAGTCACTTCTCTGTGCCTCAGTTCCCTCATCTATAAAATTGAGATAATTACAAAAATCTACCTTGTGGAGTTGGGGGGGTGTTATATAACACATTTGTTAACATATATAAATTACTTCGAACAGAGTGAGAGTAAGCACTCAATAAATGTTAACTATTATGAGCAAAAATTGAAAGTATGGATGTTATGTTTAGACAGCAGAAGGCAAATGTTGGAGGACTTGAGGGGAGTTCCCTGGCGGTCCAGTGGTTAGGACTCGGCACTTTCACTGCCCAGGCCCTGGCTGGGGGACTACAATCCCGTAAGTCACTCCAAGCAGCCAAAAAAAAAAAAAAAAAGTTGGAGGACTTGATACATGCATTCCAATTATTTGGACATTATGATCAAAGTAAGAGAGATCTTTTCTTTTTTACGTAACTTGAGAAATTTAGAAATAGCAACTCCAGTCAATGGTGAAGATTTTCAACAATTAGTTATATAAAAATGGAAGGTGGAACCTTGGGAAGTAGGATGTTCCCCATCATTGTTACACACAGAGGCTGGAAGACCAACTGTCAGGTGTTTCAAAGGACAGCATTTTGCCCTAAAGTCAATTCTAAGATTCTCTGACTGCAGAAAAACTGATTTGTCTGTCAGTAGTTTCAACCTATACGACTGTTCCATTACTACAACTAATCTGACTAGTCCAACTGTACTATTTTATCTTTTACTTTTTTAAACTGTTTTTTTAAAAATAATTATTTATTTTTGGCTGCATTGGGTCTTTGTTGTTCTGCCTGGGATTTCTCTAGTTGCAGCAAGCGGGGGCTACTCTTTGTTGCAGTGCGCAGGCTTCTCATTGTGGTGGCTTCTCTTGTTGTGGAGCACGGGCTCTAGGCGCGTGGGCTTCAGTAGTTGTGGCTCGCAGGCGCTAGAGCGCAAGGCTCAGTAGTTGTGGTGCACGGGCTTGGTTGTTCCGGGGCACGTGGGATCTTCCCGGACCAAGGATCAAACCCATGTCCCCTGCATTGGTAGGAGGATTCTTAACCACTACACCACCCTGGAAGCCCCCAACTGTACTATTTTATTTTATTTTTAATTTTATTTATTATTTTTAGCTGTGTTGGGTCTTTGTTGCTGTGTGCGGCTTTCTTCTAGTTGAGGCAAGTGGGGGCTGCTCTTCGTTGCAGTGCATGTGCTTCTCATTGCGGTGCCTTCTCTTGTTGCGGAACATGGGCTCTAGGTGGGCAGGCTTCAGTAGTTGTGGCATGTGGACTCAGTAGTTGCAGTTCGCAGGCTCTAGAGCGCAGGCTCAGTAGCTGTGGCGCACAGGCTTAGTTGCTCTGCAGCATGTGGGACCTTCCTGGACCAGAGCTCAAACCCGTGTCCCCTGCCCTGGCAGATGGATTCTTAACCACTGCGCCACCAGGGAAGCCCAACTGTACTATTTTAAATACTAGGTTTCAAAATTATTTTAATTGTAAAAATACAACATTATAATAACCTTACAGCTTATTTTTCCATATTTACCATAGAAGAAAATTACTATACAACAAAAGCAAGCCAAAAACATTGACAATAGAAGTATTAATATCAGCAAAGAGTACAATAGGCAGAAAAGTTTATTTTATTCTAAATCAATTCATAATAAGAGTCCGTGGAGACTTTTAATCTATAAAATATGCTGATGAACACTTTTAAAAAATATATATTTGTTTGGTTGTGCTGGGTCTTAAGTTGTGGCTCATGGGCTCCTTAGTTGTGGCATGCGAACTCTTAGTTGCAGCACACATGTGGGATCTAGTTCCCTTACCAGGGATCGAACCCAGGCCCCCAGTGGATAAGACGTGGAGTCTTATCCACTGCACCACCAGGGAAGTCCCCTGATGAGCACTGCTTTATTTTTAAATTTATTTATTTATTTATGGCTGTGTTGGGTCTTTGTTGCTGTGCACGGGCTTTCTCTACTTTCGGCGAGCGGGAGATACTCTTCGTTGTGGTGCACGGCCTTCTCATTGCGGTGGCTTCTTTTGTTGCGGATCATGGGCTCTAGGCGCGCAGGCTTCAGTAGTTGTGGCACACGGGCTCAGTAGTTGTGGTGCACAGGCTTAGTTGCTCCGCGGCATGTGAGCTTCCCCGACCAGGGCTTAAACCCGTGTCCCCTGCATTGGCAAGCAGATTCTTAAACAATGTGCCACCAGGGAAGTCCCCTGATGAGCACTTTTAAGAACTGTGTTTCTTGTCCTTTAAACAAATATTCTAGCAAACACAAACTCCTTAAAATCTTCACACAGATCTCACAGTCCTATAACTCTTCCCCTAATCGTTCTTAATTTTCGTTCAAACCATAACAAAGAAAAAGAAATTTAGTACTAATCTTCTAATTTCCCTTTTCTTAAAAACATCTGTCCCTTTGACCCTTAACAGTCTAATTAATGAGAGGCTTACTGAGTCTATTAAGAGAACTATATAATCTCCTAATTGATTGCTCTACCTGCAATCTAGCTGTACTAGAACCTATTCTTAACACTGCCACAATAGACCACCCAAAAGCATAGCTCCAACCCAGCAACCTCGCTTTAAATAAAATTCTTAATCAAGATTTGTAAACATTAATCAGCATTTCCTACAAAGAAAAAAAATCTGTCCAATAACAGCAAAGTATAGTCAACTGTAGCCTTATCTAGTTGAAATAATTGTGACAAACACTAGGCAGAGAGGGAAGAGAGAAGAGGGAGGAAGCAAGAGGAAGAGAAATGGAGAACAAGAATCAATGAATATAACAGAGTTCTAATAGAAGCACAAACCAGCTGATGGTGATTTTCACCCTAAGTCACTTCTGAGCAAGATGGAGGGGTAATTAAATTAACAGAATATCAACATTATGGGACAGTCATTAAAACTACTTAAGTAGAACATGTAGAATCATGGAAAAACAATTGCAACCACCATATTCAAATGAGAACCACTCTAAGAAATTTTGTCAATTTTTTTCTTTACCAGAATATTGTTGATTATAAAAAAGAATCAGAATTTATTCATCTAAATAATGCCTCTACTAAAAATATTAGCAATTCCTCCTTCAGGATTTTATAAATAGTTAAAAAATGTAAGAAATCTTCTTATTCTATGTCACATTCATTCTCATATTTTCACCATACTGCCATATTTCAGGACGCGCTAGCCCCAGGCATTTAGAGGCTAATTTAACAAAGGCCCAATCAAGTATGGGTCAGACACTGTGTATCTAGTAGGGGTGGCAGCACTGTTCAAATCTCCACCCTACTTTCCCTTTTGAATGACTGGTCACCTACACTCTACTTTATCAACACTCTTCAACACACTGTAATTCCTTTATTCTCCTGAAATAACTAATTTGAATGTCAGTGACCTTCTGTCAACCCTCCTCAATCACAAGTTACATAACTCTCAAACCTCAGTGCCATTTTAGCATCCCTCCTCATTTTCTATATTCTACCAGTTAACAAATTCTACTGCTTGCTTCTTTTATCCATCAGTTCTTAACTCACATTTCTTCTAGATCTCCACCTAAATTGAGGCTTTTATTTCACATCTTGATTATTTAATAAGAATGCCTATTAACAGACACAGTTGACATCCGGCCCCCATCCCTTCAGCTCACCTTGCAGCTGGTACAGATAGTATCCTGACAGCTTCCCACCTCCACCAACAGGAGCCTGCCCAACCCTAGCTAAGACAATGGGAAGTGCTCAAAACATTTCAAGAACAATCTCCGTCACTGAGGACTGGAGTAGGTGGAAAAACTCCCCATCTACCCTTCAGTTAGTAGGACAATTCTAAGGCAGCTCTACAAAAATCTCCACAGGATTAACCCCCAGTTGCCCATCACTGGCTTTTTTTCCCTTTCCTGACTCTTTACCCACTCCCTCACTTGTGCTCCCTGGCATCTCACCTGCACCCATGTTATCTCAAGGTCTGCTTACAAGATAGCACTTTGGAGAAACTACAAGGGCCACAAAAGTGACACTATCGGGGCTTCCCTGGTGGCGCAGTGGCTGTGAGTCCGCCTGCCGATGCAGGGGACATGAGTTCATGCCCTGGTCCAGGAGGATCCTACATGCCGCGGAGAACACTATCAAGATCTTGCTTAACCTAAAGCTGCCCAAGTGTTCTCTTGGTCTCAATCATCTCCCAATTACAGCTCATTCTGAATTCATATGGATCACATACCTCTTCTAACCAAACATTTTCAATGAAGCCCTTCGTAATTTGTCTTTTTCATCTCCTATTTCTAACTTAGATAAATCATAACTTATTATCAGCCAAATTGTTGTACTGATCCTTTCTCAAATATAAGTTGTACCTTTCCAGGAACGCAATAATCTATTGTTTTTAGAAATGTCCTCCAATATTCGCCTGTTGAAAACCTTGCAAAGCTCACTCATCTCAAATATCATCTCTATCAAGATTCAATCACAAATAATGCCTCCCTCACCTAAATTCCTGATTGTAATAGTCATAAGACATTTTACCACAGTTCTGTAAAAACCTACCCTACTTGACTACAAGCCTGACTTTAAATTCTTTAAGGGTAGAAACCATGTTCCATTCTTTTTATTTTCCAAAGGGCTTTCTTTCCCTGATAGACTCATAGATATTGACCTACATAGCCTTCTAGAGTAACTTTTGAAAAGAACATTTATTTTTATATATGCATTCTTAAGTATTAGTACAAAATTCATGCTCCTTTTTATAGACAAACAAACTGGGCTTATCTCAGACTCTCTGGGACTAACCTATTTATCAAAATGCTCCTGAAGTCACATGCAGACTTAAAAAAAAAGTTTAAAAACAACACTAAAGAAAGCTGTTACTTATTCCTTTATTTTTGGGAAATGACTACATTTCATGTTTCTCACCAAAAATCTTTCACCATTTATGTACTTCATTTCCTTGCAAAGAGTCCAGAGTCTGTCCCATGTTATACTTCACAGTGTTCCAATACTTAGCTGAATTCCAATTTATATCAAAGGTTACTTCAAGATTATTTCAGGCTTTAGGGAAATTCTGATCCTTACACAATCTCGAAATGCTTCTGTCATGGGAAAAGACTTTACTTCTTGGCATTTCTAACTCAGAGGACTGGCATGAGGATCAAATAAGATTGTATATGTGAAAGGTCACTGAAAATTCTAACAATAAATAAATGTAAAAATTATCTCCTTAACTCTGAATTTCAAACGATTAAAATAATCTATTTACTACAATCTAACGTCATTAAATGCACAGTTATTTTTTACAAATAGGTTATAAAGGTGTAAGTTATAAAGAGCTCAAGACAAAAAAGTGAAAGCTGGCTATAAACCAGATCAAAAATAAGAAGCAATCTTAAGTAGACTATCCCTCTTGCATATGGCAAGAGGTCAAATAGTTTATTCCTGCAATACTTTTGTACTGTCCTTTTTTTTTTAATCCTGCCAAAGTAAATTAAATAACATAAAGCCCCTGGTGTAGTATAACTTATTACTATTACTTTTCCTTAAAATTAGCACTGTCTTTCAATAAGATTCCTACTTTTCCCCATGTTTATATTAATAGCATGAATTCACTAACAATATTCATATTAGGTTCAAATCAAATAGCTTATTATCTGCTTTGGTCAGACCTTTCCAAATGATACAATTGTCTCAACCAGAAGTGGAACTAGAACAGCCTCATTATTTTTTGAAACAAGTTTTCCTTAAAAGAAAAATAATCTGATTAAACTAAAAAATTCTACTATTCTATACATCTATTAAGCAATAAGTCTAGAGATCCTTATCGTAAGTTTAGAGCCTATGCTCCTGCCAGCGTTTTCCCCTCTGGCCCAATTTTCCCGGCCTTATACTGATTATATGAGGCGTAAACCCTAAAAATACTTGAGTGCAAAACACCCATAGTCATCCAACAGCTCAATTTGCACCCTGTAAATATTCAAATGAAGAGCATTTTGTAGTAGGTAAAATATGTAAGAGTAACGGTCTGGGAAACCACACACCATGGAAACTGACTCAAACAAAAGCTGCGGATGGACAGACCGCAAGGAGTAACCGGTGAAACAGTAAGGATTAAATATTCGTCTTAGAAAAATTTCGGTGACGATGACGCCTAGGTTTTCCTGCTGACAATAATTAATAACGGGACCCCTGGGGCTGCACGAATGGGTCCGATCACCCCAACTACGCTGCAAAGCGAAACCAGAACCCAGGAGCCAGCGCACTGAGGGGCTTTCAGTCGCCTGCGCCCACCGTGCTGGGCTGATAAGCCGTCATGCTGAGACCGAGGAAAAGAGAGGAGGCCCGCTTCGGGACTCTTCTCACTCCTCCTTCCTCCCGCTTCCCAGGGGAGCGCCCCCTGGGGACCCTTCCTCAAATCTACGACAGACTCGCATCCTCCACCGCCCCTACTGGGGAGGCCACCAATCATCCCTGCAGCGCAGAGCACCGGAGGGGCCTAGGCCTTCTACCCACCCGCGCACCCACCACCACCCCGAACCAAGAAAATGAGGCCGCTGCAGCAGCCACAGCCCCGGCGCGCGGGAGCGAAAACACAGACCGATCCCTAGCTGCAGGCGAGGCGCACTTCGACCCCGCGCCCCTCCCAACAGCTACGCGCTCACCTCCACGGCCTTCCCCACGGGCCCCGCCAGCGCGGCCGACGGTGGCCTGCGGCCGCACCTCCCACCAGCTCCTCTTTTCTTCCCCTGGCCTAGGAGGGGTCGGTGTCGCTTCTGGATGGCCGGAAAACGGACCCGCAGCTCAGCCTGCGGGATACCAGCCTCCCGGCCACTTCCCGCAACAGCTCCAGCTCCTTCCGGTGTTTTCGCGACCGCCACCGGCTTCTAGGGCGTCGCAGGAGGGCGAGGAGGGCGGGCAGGGGCGGGGCTGCGAGGAAAGCTCGTCCCGCCTCTGGGGCGTGGCCGCGGAGGCCGGCTCCAGGTGTGGAGACCCAAGCTGCTCTCACCGCTGGGACTTCCAAAGTAGCTAGCGGCACAGGGACCGTACGTGCAGAGCAGTTTTAGATCTGGGGCACTTTTCGTTTCTACACGTGTTCTTCCCCTCTTCTGCATTCACACTACGACCATTAGCAGGTCTGTCTCTATGCATTACAGAATTTGTGTTAAGGCTGTCCACTGAAGGGCCTCAGGTTTCCGACCTTGTGCAAAGAAAAATTAGACTACTTAATTCAATTCAACCCTTTTCCCTTCCTCTCCTCTTTCTTCTCCCAACGTCTTAGGACATAGACTATCTGAAAGTCATTGTGTTTCTTTTTCCACATCTACAAAGTAGAAATTCATCTCTCCCATTTTCCCTTAAGCCAAAATCAAGATCATATCAAATATTTATTGAAACTTTAGTATCTGCTTAGTGACTAGAGCATTTGAAGAGATCTGCCTTGTAATTTATGGATCTGTTAAAATCCGTTCAATTGATTGATATGCAAATAATAAAAATAGTTAAGTTAATATTAATTAATTGTTCAAATTGCCAGTTTCAAAATGTCTGTTTACCTCTATCTTTTTGGCCTCCCAAATGGGAGCTTGTACTCAAGCATTATGTAAGAGGCTCAGTCTCCATCAGAAACAAACAGAGAATATGAGAGCTTTCAATTCTATTCGTATGGTAAAAATAGAAGAAATGAAGTTTTGCCAGCATCCTATACAGGGATTGACACCAAGGCCTCAGTGTGCACCACAACCTATCCTGGGTTCACTGATGGTCAGCATATTTCAAAATATTGCAGTTTACATGCTTCAGTATGTCAGCAATGTGGTTAATTTTTATTTTAAAAAAATCAAATATCTAAATGTTTTTAAATGTTTATACTCCTCTGTAAAGACATAAGAGAACGATCATGAAAATCATTTGTTCCCTGATGTCTTGTAGTGAAGTACTATCTGACTTAAAGGAGAGTTTTATAGGTTTATTTGAAAAAAAGACAAGTGTTTTAAATTTTCTGACCTTTGCTGTGATGACAAGTAGCTGTCAACGATATGCTAATAAAAAATTTTTTTTAATATATACATTTATCCTATGGCCCCAAAGTAAAAGTCGTGTTTCAAAAATGAGTGAGAACTGCTTTTGGAAAGAAACTGTACAATGAAGAGAGCATTTTGAAAAAGGAGGTTTGAAACTGTTTCCCTTATTTAGTAATATTCCTGCCAAAAATTGTGTCACCTATAAAAAACTCATCTCTGCATCAAAAGACACCATTAAGAGATGAAAAATCAAGCCAGCAAATAGAAGATATTTTAAATATGTATTGGGTTGGCCAAAAAGTTCCTTCAGTTTTTAAGTAAAAATAAAAAACACATTTTTCATTTTCACCCTGAACTTTATTGAACAACATATTCACCGTTTTATTCCACTACCTTCTGCCATTTTTCAGGCAACTTCATGATTCCAACTTCCCAAAACTTTTTATCTTTTTGAGCAAAGAACTGTTCCAGGTGTCTTTTACAGTCTTCCAGGGAACTGAAATTTTTTCCATTAAGAGAATTTTGTAAGGACCAAAATAAATGGAAATCCGAAAGTGCAATGTCTGGTGAATACGGTGGATGAATCAGAACTTCCCAGCCAAGCTGTAACAGCTTTTGCCTGGCCATCAAAGAAACATGCAGTCTTGCATTATCCTGATGGAAGATTATGCGTTTTCTGTTGACTCTTTCCGGACGCTTTTCGTTGAATGCTGCTTTCAATTGGTCTAACTGGGAGCAGTACTTGTCGGAATTAATCGTCTGGTTTTCAGGAAGGAGCTCATAATAAACTCCCTTCCAATCCCAACATATACACAGTATCACCTTCTTTGGATGAAGACCGGCCTTTTGTGTGGTTGGTGGTTTTTTACTTCTCTTGCCCCACGATCTCTTCCATTCCACGTTATCGTACAGTGTCCACTTTTCATCGCCCGTCACAATTTGTTTCAAAAATGGAACGTTTTCATTACGTTTAAGTAGAGAATCTCATGCAGAAATATGGTCAAGAAGGGTTTTTTTGCTTAACTTATGTGAAACCCAAACATCAAAGCAATTCACATAACCAAGCTGGTGCAAATGATTTTCAACGCTTGATTTGGATATTTTGAGTATGTCGGCTCTCTCCTGTGTGGTATAACATTGATTGTTCTCAATTAATGTCTCAACGTGATCGCTATCAACTTCAACTTGTCTACCCGACCGTGGAGCATCATCCAGCGAGAAATCTCCATCACAAAACTTCGCAAACCACTTCTGACACGTTCGATCAGTTACAGCACCTTCTCCATACACTGCACAAATCTTTTTTTGCGTTTCGGTTGCGATTTTACCTTTCTTGAAATAATAAAGCATAATATGCCAAAAATGTTGCTTTTTTTTCCTTCCATCTTCCGTATTAAAATGGCTACACAAAAATTCACCAGTTTTGATAAGTTTTTTTTTTTTTGCGGTACGTGGGCCTCTCACTGTTGTGGCCTCTCCCGTTGCGGAGCACAGGCTCCGGACACGCAGGCTCAGCGGCCATGGCTCACGGGCCTCGCCGCTCCATGGCATGTGGGATCTTCCCGGACCGGGGCACGAACCCGTGTCCCCCCGCATCGGCAGGCGGACTCTTAACCACTGCGCCCAGGGAAGCCCAATTTTTTTTTTTTTAATGCATGCTGATATGGCAGCTGTCACATACAATCTAACAAAATTGTCTCGAATGAAGTTAAAGACACCTAAACACTACTAGAGCCATCTTACGGAGGAAAACCAAACAAACGTTCTGGCCAACCCAATATAACTAATAAAGAGCTCATATAGGGCTTCCCTGGTGGCGCAGTGGTTGAGAGTCCGCCTGCCGATGCAGGGGACATAACCACTGCGCCCAGGGAAGCCCAATTTTTTTTTTTTTAATGCATGCTGATATGGCAGCTGTCACATACAATCTAACAAAATTGTCTCGAATGAAGTTAAAGACACCTAAACACTACTAGAGCCATCTTACGGAGGAAAACCAAACAAACGTTCTGGTCAACCCAATGTAACTAATAAAGAGCTCATATAGGGCTTCCCTGGTGGCGCAGTGGTTGAGAGTCCGCCTGCCGATGCAGGGGACATGGGTTCGTGCCCCGGTCCGGGAAGATCCCACATACCGCGGAGCGGCTGGGCCCGTGAGCCATGGCCGCTGAGCCTGTGCATCTGGAGCCTGTGCTCCACAACGGGAGAGGCCACAACAGTGAGAGGCCCATGTACCACAAAAAAAAAAAAAAGAGCTCATATATAAATGTGTGTATATATGTGGGTGTGTGTGTATGTGTGTGTGTGTGTGTATATATATATATATGTGTGTGTGTGTGTATGTGTGTGTGTGTTTCCATGAATCAATAAGACAATTAAATAGACAAAAGGCAAAAGTCATTGCTCCAGAAATTCCTGCACGGAAAATGTATCAGGCATGTTATGTTACCGCAGAGTGTGAGCAAATTTAGGTCAACCTCAAAGTCTCCCCACCAACCTGCTTGATAACCAACACCCTCTTTGGCTTACCTGTCCTTCAGGGGTCCTAAGGCAAAGGGAAGACAAATGATGTGACTGTTCAAGGCAGGTGTGGCTCATTGCCTAGATGACAGCAGGCAAGTGCCTCTCATGTGGACACCAGGTCAAATCCTTGCTGTGGATCTGTCCTTATAAACGAAGCAAATGCACTCTGACAATGCAATCTCTCTCCCACTTTTAGCGTTCATGGATTCCCACCCTCCCTGCGAACTCATGGTTTACATTTATCCTTTTATCCCTTTATCTAGAATCCTTAATCCCTTACTTTTGTTCAAATAATACCTCAACAGTAGGCTGTAAGGAAGGATGCTATCATTGGGAAATCTATCAACTCCTCTCTCAGAGAGGAGAGATTATAGATTCCATAGTGTGAACACCCAGCTGAATCACACTAATTCTGGTATAGAACTCTGGAGGTGCCATTTGTGTCCAATATGATGTGAACTGTATGTCCTGGAGCTGTGCATCAGGCCAGGTAGTGAAGGTTCTCCAAATGGGGCTGATGACCGGGATGGGGCAGGGCAGGAAAACAATATCAAAGCAAATACTTTCTCCTTTTTTGCAACTAAGGGCAAGTAAAATAGCAAAGCACAAAACATACATTTTAATGCTCATGTAATTGAGACTGAATAAGCCTTCGCAAATGCTGTTCCCTCAGACACACTTTTGTCAGATATACTTTGACCTGATACCAAACTCCTATCCCTCATTTACCTAATTCCTACCTAGATATTCCCTGCTTAAAGTAGCACTCTTGGACTTCCCTGGCGGTACAGTGGTTAAGAATCTGACTGCCAATGCACGGGACATGGGTTCGAGCCCTGGTCCGGGAAGACCCCACATGCCACAGAGCAACTAAGCCCACGTGCCACAACTACTGAGCCCGCGTGCCACGACTACTGAAGCCCACATGCCTAGAGCCATGCTCCGCAACAAGAGAAGCCACCGCAATGAGAAGCCCACTCACTGCAATGAAGAGTAGCCCCTGCTCACCACAACTAGAGAAATCCCATGCACAGCAACGAAGACCCAATGCAGCCAAAAATAAATAAATTTATTTTAAAAATAATAAAGTAGCACTCTTAAACAAACAAATTAATTAAAGTAGCACTCTTCACCCCATTATTTCTCATTTCAGTACCCTGTTTGTTTCTTTCAGAGAATTTATTATGAATTTGAATTATTTTAATATTTTTGTGTGCACCTAATTTTTTGCCTATCTTCTCTGAACTGTAAGTATTTCTGTCTTGTTCACAATATTCTCAGAGATCAGCATTGCAGGACTCAAATATTTGCTGTCTCTTAACTGGGGACAGTGGATATTAGCCCCCTGGTAGATATTTGGCAATATCCTTGAAGAGGACTGGAGGAAAAAAGAGTCACATTCCTTTGCATTAACATGACAGGAGAGTCCAAAACGTTGTTAGTGTCACTGTTGAGAAACCCTGATTTAAACTGAGGCTTTATGTTTTTGGTTATAAGTGACAGAAACCTAATGAAACTGTGGTTCCTAATTTGATGAACAAACTGAATTTGGTAGGGGGTAAGAAGAAACCAATTTTATTCTCTCTTATTACTGTCCCTGAATATTTCTGAGGATCCCTCTCTATTCCTCAGACAAAATCTTAGGCAAAGGCTTTAGCTTTTTTCCCTGGTATTATGATCTCTTTTTCATTCATTTCTTAAATTTTCCATCTTACAACTCTAAGAGCAGAGTTCCTAGTTTAAAAAATCCCAAATAATGGGCATATTGTCTTCACCTGGGTTAAGTGCATACCTAGGGGCATTTAACCAGAGAGTCAGGAGCATAAAAGAACAGAGCAGCTCCAAAGACAATTATGTGGATGAATGGAATGAAAGTTTCCAAGAGAGAAAAATAGGGGGTCAAGTCAACCCAATATCACACACACACACACACACACACACACACACACACACACACACACACACATGATATTGGTTTAAAGGCTGAGAAAGAAGATTTCTGATGAGCCAGACGGGGAAGGATTTTTTTAGGCAGAGAGAACAGCATAGGTGAAAGCACGTGAGCAAGAGGCCATGTGCTAATTTGGGAACTTGTAAGGGGTCGATATTACTAGAGCAGAGACTGAGGGCAGGGAAACGGAACAGTCTAGACGCAGAAGGCAGATCATGAGTGATCATGTCTGCTAAGTAGACTTTTCCCTCTAAAGATGCATGAAGAACTTTGAGAAAGGTAGTGACATATGAGATGTATATATTAGATTACTTGGATAGTAATGATTAGCATAGTTTGGAGACTATTGCAGAATCCAGACAAAGGAAGGTAAGGGCCTAGCAGTGGAGACGGCTGTGAGAACTACTTAGGAGATAAAAATCAATAGACTTTGAATCGACTACATGGGAGATAGAACTTAGGAAGTTTCCTCTATGGATTCTCTTTATTTCTATTTTAAGAGTTCACTAACAAGTTTTTCTGACTCTAGTCTCAGTCTACTCTAGTACAGTGCCATACTTCTGAACACAACACTTCCTAAAACACAAATCCAATCATGTAGCTCTTTAATGACTCCTTGTTGCCCCAGAGAATTTTTTCTCGCCAAGGGTCTAGGGTGAAAGGAGAAAATTTCCTAGGGGTTAATATCTAAGGACCTTGCACTGGTCTGAACCAGAGAATACCTTTCCAAACTGTGTGCCCTAGGTACCTGCTCCCCTAACCCTAGTCCCCTTTGGCTTTCGTATTAACCAAATTTACTCCTCCTATCTCATTTTTTGTTACACCCAACAAAACACACTGCCCTCAAATTATTCTAATCTACATCCCATTCTCCTAAAAGGCAAAACACTTGCTTGTGCCTCTCCTATCTAGTGCTGCTTTCCCTAACCCTATCCTTTAGAATGACCTTTTGTCCTTTGCCCTATATTTTAAAAGTGAACTCTACTCATCTCTCAAGAGTCACCTCCTAGGAGAAGCCTTCATCAACTTTCCCAGGTCATGTGGGTCCTTCCTTGTATTCTATGTCATGCTCTCTAGTGATATTATACTGCTGATTATAAATTATACAGTGTAATGTCATTATTATATATTGCAATAATTTTTTCACTTTTCAGTCTCCTGAACCAAACTATGCACAGGGATTTTTCTTTTTTTTTTTTTTTTTGCACAGGGATTTTTCTTACTCACCCTAGTATTTTCAGCATTGAGCACACTACAGGGCACAATGTAGGAAATGGACAAATTAATAAATTTGCTGCTTAAAAAGATGAATAAATGTGAAAATATTAAAGAAATATGATATAGTGTCTAACTTGAAGAGATAGTACTTTTCTTTTTCTTTTTCTTTTTTTGCTCTGCTGTGTCTTCTTTGCTGCACTCGGGCTTTCTCTAGTTGCGGCGAGCGAGGGCTACTCTTTGTTGTGGTGCTCAGGCTTCTCACTGCGGTGCCTTCTCTTGTGGAGCATGGGCTCTAGGCTCACGGGCTTCAGTAACTGTGGCTCACAGGCTCTAGAACGCAGGCTCAGTAGTTGTGGCGCACAGGCTTAGTTGCTCCGCGGCATGTGGGATCTTTCTGGGCCAGGGCTCGAACCCGTGTCCCCTGAATTGGCAGGCGGATTCTTAACCACTGCGCCACCAGGGAAGTCCCAGTAATTTTCTTATACATTTAAAAATGCTTATCATTTAAATGTATAGACAGCCGATACAGTTCTTTCCATTTTATTACTTTTAGAAATAGCACATGGTTTTCTAGACCTTTGTAACGTTATGAATTCTAAATGTACAAAATAAGAATTCTTGTTTCCTTGAGGTTTAATTTTACTATGATTGCTCTTTATTTTTTTAAATATTTATTTATTTATTTGGCTGTGCCAGGTCTTAGTTGAGGTACGCGGGATATTCCCTGCCGCGTGTGGGATCTTCGCTGTGGCATGCAGTATCTAGCTCCTGCCTTGTGAGACCAGAGTCTTAGCCACTGGACCACCAGGGAAGTCCCTCTGGCTCTTTTTTTTTTTTTTTTTACATTTTAAAATTTAATTTTATGTATTTGTTTATACAGTGGGTTCTTATTAGTTATCTATTTTATACATATTAGTGTATACTTGTCAATCCTAATCTCCCAATTCCTCACACCACCACACCCCCAGCCACTTTCCCCCCTTGGTAGCCATACATTTATTCTCTACATCTGTGTCTCTATTTCTGCCTTGCAGACCAGTTCATCTGTACCATTTTTCTAGATTCCACATATATGCATTAATATATGATATTTATTTTCCTCTTTCTGACTTACTTCACTCTGTATGACAGTCTCTAGATCCATCCACATCTCAACAAATGACCCAATTTCGTTCCTTTTTATGGCTGAGTAATATTCCATTGTATATATGTACCACAACTTCTTTATCCATTCGTCTGTCAATGGGCATTTAAGTTGCTTCCATGACCTGGCTATTGTAAATAGTGCTGCAATGAACATTGAGGTGCATGTGTCTTTTTGAATTATGGCTTTCTCTAGGTATATGCCCAGTAGTGGGATTGCTGGGTCATACGGTAATTCTATTTTTAGGTTTTTAAGGAACCTCCATACTGTTCTCCATAGTAGCTGTATTAATTTACATTCCCACCAGCAGGGCAGGAGGGTTCCCTTTTCTCCACACCCTCTCCAGCATTTGTTGTTTGTAGATTTTCTGATGATGTCCATTCTGACTGGTGTGAGGTGATACCTCATTGTAGTTTTGATTTGCATTTCTCTAATAATTAGTGATATTGAGCAGATTTTCATGTGCTTCTTGGCCATCTGTGTGTCTTTTTTGGAGAAATGTCTATGGAGGGCTTCTGCCCATTTCTGGATTGGGTTGTTTGTTTTTTTACTATTGAGCTGCATGAGCTGTTTATATATTTTGGAGATTAATCCTTTGTCCTTTGATTCATTTGCAAATATTTTCTCCCATTCTGAGGGTTGTCTTTTCATCCTGTTTGTAGTTTCCTTTGCTTTTCAAAACGTTTTAAGTTTCATTAGGTCCCATTTGTTTATTTTTGTTTATATTTCCATTACTCTAGGAGGTGGATCAAAACAGATCTTGCTGTGATTTTTGTCAAAGAGTGTCCTTCCTATGTTTTCCTCTAAGAGATTTATAGTGTCCAGTCTTACATTTAGGTCTCTAATCCATTTTGAGTTTATTTTTCTGTATGGTGTTAGGGAGTGTTGTAATTTCATTCTTTTACATGTAGCTGTCCAGTTTTCCCAGCAACACTTATTGAAGAGACTGTCTTTTCTCCATTGTATATCCTTGCCTCCTTTGTCATAGATTAGTTAACCATAGGTGTGTGGCTTTATCTCTGGGCTTTCTATCCTGTTCCATTGATCTATATTTCTGTTTTTGTGCCAGTACCATATTGTCTTGATTACTATAGCTTTGTAGTATAGTCTGAAGTCAGGGAGTCTGATTCCTCTAGCTCCATTTTTTCCCCTCAAGATTGCTTTAGCTATTCGGGGTCTTTTGTGTCTCCATACAAATTTTAAGATTTTTTGTTTTAGTTCTGTAAAAAAAAAAAAGCCACTGGTAATTTGAAAGGGATTGCAATGAACTGCAGATTGCTTTGGGTAGTATAGTCATTTTTACAATATTGATTCTTCCAATCCAAGAACATGGTATATCTCTCCATCTGTTTGTGTCATCTTTGATTTCTTTCATCAGTGTCTTATAGTTTTCTGAGTGCAGCTTTTTTACCTCCTTAGGTAGGTTTAGTCCTAGGTATTTTATACTTTTTGTTGCAATGGTGAATGGGATTGTGTCCTTAATTTCTCTTTCTGATCTTTCGTTGTTAGTGTAGAGGAATGCAAGAGATTTCTGTGAATTAATTTTCTATTCTGCAACTTTACCAAATTAATTGATTAACTCTAGTAGCTTTCTGGTGGCATCTTTAGGATGCTTTATGTATGGTGTCATGTCATCTGCAAACAGTGACAGTTTTACTTCTTCTTTTCCAATTTGTTTTCCTCTTATATATTTTACTTCTCTGATTGCCATGGCTAGGACTTCCAAAACAATGTTGAATAACAGTGGTGAGACAGGACATCCTTGTCTTTTTGCTGATCTTAGAGGAAATGCTTTCAGTTTTTCACCATTGAGAATGATATTTGCTGTGGGTTTGTTATATATGGACTTTATTATGTTGAGGTAGGTTCCCTCTATGCCCACTTTCTGGAGAGTTTTTTTATCATAAATGGATGTTAAATTCTGTTAAAAGCTTTTTCTGCATCTATTGAGATGATCATATGGCTTTTATTCTTTAATTTGTTACTATGGTGTATCACATTGATTAATTTGCATATATTGAAGAATCCTTGCATCCCTGAGATAAATCCCATTTGATCACAGTGTATGATCCTTTTAATGTGTTGTTGGATTCTGTTTGCTAGTGTTTTGTTGAGGATTTTTGCATCTATATTCATCAGTGGTATTGGTCTGTAATTTTCTTTTTCTGTAGTATCTTTGTCTGGTTTTGGTATCAGGGTGATGGTGGCCTCATAAAATGAGTTTGGGTGTGTTCCTTCCGCTGCAATTTTTTGGAAGAGTTTGAGAAGGATGGATGTTAGCTCTTCTCTAAATGTTTGATAGAATTCACCTGTGAAGCCATCTGGTCCTGGACTTTTGTTTGTTGGAAGATTTTTAATCACAGTTTCATTTTCATTACTTGTGATTGGTTTGTTCATATTTTCCATTTCTTCCTGGTTCAGTCTTGGAAGCTTATACCTTTCTAAGAAATTTACCCATTTCTTCTAGGTTGTCCATTTTATTGGCATATAGTTGCTTGTTGTATTCTCTTCTGATGCTTTGTATTTCTGCGGTGTCGTAACTTCTCTGTTTTCATTTCTAATTTTATTGATTTGAGTCCTCTCCCTCTTTTTCTTTCTTTATTTTTTTTTTTTGTGTGGTATGCGGGCCTCTCACTGGTGTGGCCTCTCCCATTGCAGAGCACAGTCTCCGGACGCGCAGGCTCAGTGGCCATGGCTCACAGGCCCAGCCACTCCGCAGCATGTGGGATCTTCCCGGACCGGGGCATGAACCCGTGTCCCCTGCATCGGCAGGCGGACTCTCAACCACTGCTCCACCAGGGAAGCCCTCCCTCTTTTTCTTGATGAGCCTGACTAAAGGTTTATCAATTTTGTTTATCTTCTCAAAGAACCAGCTTTTAGTTTTATTGATCTTTGCTACTTTTTTCTTTGTTTCTATTTCATTTTCTTCTGATCTGATTATGATTTTTTTCCTTCTACTAACTTTGGGTTTTGTTTGTTCTTCTTTCTGTAGTTACTTTAGGTATAAGGTGAGATTGTTTACTTGAGATTTTTCTTGTTCCTTGAGGTAGGCTTGTATTGCTATAAACTTCCGTCTTAGAACTGCTTTTGCTGCATCCCATAGGTTTTGTATCATCCTGTTTTCATTGTCATTTGTCTCTAGGTATTTTTTGATTTCCTCTTTGATTTCTTTAGTGATCTCTTGGCTATTTAGTTACATATTGTTTAGCCTCCATGTGTTTGTGTTTTTTACATTTTTTCCCTGTAATTGATTTCTAATCTCATAGCGTTGTGTTTGGAAAAGATGCTTGGTATTATTTCTATTTTCTTAAATTTACCGAGGCTTGATTTGTGACCCAAGATGTTATCTATCCTGGAGAATATTCCCTGTGCAATGCAAAGAAAGTGTAATCTGCTGTTTTTGGATGGAATGTCCTATAAATTTCAATTAAATCTATCTTGTCTATTGTGTCATTTAAAGCTTTTGTTTCCTTATTAATTTTCTGTCTGGATGATTTATCCATTGGTGTAAGTGAGGTGCTAAAGTTCCCCACTATTACTGTGTTACTGTCGATTTCCTCTTTTATAGCTGTTAACAGTTCCATTATGATTAAGGTGCTCCTATGTTGGGTGCATATATATTTATAATTGCCATATCTTCTACTTACATTGGTCCCTTGATCATTATGTAGTGTCCTTCCTTGTAACATTCTTTATTTTAAAGTCTATTTTATCTGAGTATTGCTACTCCAGCTTTCTTTTGATTTCCATTTGCATGGAATATCTTTTTTCATCCCCTCACCTTCAGTCTGTATGTGTCCCTAGGTCTGAAGTGGGTCTCTTGTAGACAGCATATATATAGGTCTTGTTTTTGTATCTATTTAGTGAGCCTGTGTCTTTTGGTTGGAGCATTTAATCCATTCAAATTTAAGGTAATTTTTGATATGTACGTTCCTATTACCATTTTCTTAATGTAATGGGTTTGTCTTTGTCGGTCCTTTTCTGCTCTTGTGTTTCCCACTTAGAGAAGTTCCTTTAGCCTTTGTTGTGGAGCTGATTTGGTGGTGCTGAATTCTCTTAGCTTTTCCTGTTGTAAAACTTTTGATTTCAACATCGCATCTGAATGAGATCCTTGTCAGGTACAGTAATCTTGGTTGCAGGTTCCTAACTTTCATCACTTTAAATATATCGTGCCACTCTCTTCTGGCTTGTAGAGTTTCTGCTGAGAAACCAGCTGTTAACCTTATGGGTGTTCCCTTGTATGTTATTGGTCATTTTTCCCTTGTTGCTTTCAATAATTTGTCTTTAATTTTTGTCAATTTGATTACTGTGTGTCTTGGCGTGTTTCTCCTTGGGTTTATCCTTCCTGGGGCTCTTTGCGCTTCCTGGACTTCGGTGGCTATTTCCTTTCCCATGTTAGGAAAGTTTTCGACTATAATCTCTTCAAATATTTTCTTTGATAGGTTCCTTTCCTTCTCTTCTCTCCTTCTGGGACCCCTATAATTTGAATGTTGGTGTGTTTAACGTTGTCCCAGAGGTCTCTTAGGCTGTCTTCATTTCTTTTCATTCTTTTTTTCTTTATTCTGTTCCGTGGCAGTGAATTCCACCATTCTGTCTTCCAGGTCACTTCTCCGTTCTTCTGCCTCAGTTATTCTGCTATTGATTCTTTCTAGTGTATTTTTCTGTCAGTTATTGTATTGTTTATCTCTGTTTGTTTGTTCTTTAATTCTTCTAGGTGTTTGTCCTTTAATTTTTCTCGGTCTTTGTTAAACATTTCTTGCATCTTCTCAATCTTTGCCTCCATTGTTTTTCCGAGGTCCTGGATCATCTTCACTAGCATTATTCTGAATTCTTTTTCTGGAAGTTTACCTATCTCTACTTCATTTAGTTGTTTTTCGGGGGTTTTATCTTGTTCCTTCATCTGGTATAAAGTCCTCTGCCTTTTCACTTTGTCTGTCTTTCTGTGAATGTGGTTTTCCTTCCACAGGCTGCAGGATTGTAGTTCTTGCTTCTGCTGTCTGCCCTCTGGTGAATGAGGCTATCTAAGAGGCTTGTGCACACTACCTGATGGGAGGGACTGGTGGTGGGTTGAGCTGACTGTTGCTCTGGTGGGCAGAGCTCAGTAAAACTTTAATCTGCTTGTCTGCTGATGGGTGGGGCTGGGTTTCCTCCCTGTTGGGTGTTTGGCCTGAGGCGACCCAGCACAGGAGCCTACAAGCCCTTTGGTGGGGCTAATGGCAGACTCTGGGAGGGCTCACAGCAAGGAGTACTTCCCAGAACTTCTGCTGCCAGTGTCCTTGTCCCCACAGTGAGCCATCGCCACCCTGTCTCTGCAGGAGACCCTCCAACACTAGCAGGTAGGTCTGGTTCAGTCTCCTATGGGGTCACTGCTCCTTCCTCTGGGTCCTGATGCACACACTACTTTGTGTGTGCCCTCCAAGACTGGAGTCTCTCTTTCCCCCAGACCTGTCAATGTCCTGCATCAAATCCCACTAGCCTTCAAAGTCTGATCCTCTAGGAATTCCTTCTCCTGTTGCCGGACTCCCAGCTTGGGAAGCCTGACGTGGGGCTCAGAACCTTCACTCTACTGGGTGGACTTCTGTGGTATAAGTGTTCTCCCATTTGTGAGTCGCTCACCCAGCAGTTGTGGGATTTGATTTTATTGCGATTGCACCTCTCCTACCATCCCATTGCAGCTTCTCCTTTGTCTTTGGATGTGGCGTATCTTTTTTGGTGAGTTCCAGTGTCTTCCTTTTGATGACTGTTCAGCAGTTAATTGTGATTCTGGTGCTCTCGCAAGAGGGAGTGAGTGCACGTCCTTCTACTCCACCATCTTCATTTCTTTTCCCTAATGCTCTTTACTTTAAAGTAACTTTAGAATAAACTGGCTTACCTAAACTCTTAATAGAAAAACATCTGTGTTGTTTACACTTTATTTTACATTTTGATGTAAATACTTCCCAGTGGAACGCATGCCTCTTATTGGAGCAGCTTAGCATTTTGATAACTACTGAGGCAATGCAGGGAGAGCATGTGCTACATCAGTCTCTGGCCTCAGATCTCTAGGTTTTATCATTTTCACAATCTCTTTAAGCCTCGATTTTTTGACCTAAGAAATGGCAATAATAATTTTGGGGGGTAACAGCTTTATTGAGATACAATTCACATGCTATATAATTCATGTATTTAAAGTACACAATTGAATAAGTTTTAGCATATTCACAGATTTGCACAACTAGTACCACAATCTAAGTTTAGAACATCTCACTACCCCATACCCATTAGAAGTCCCATACCCTTTAAGGAGTCCCCTCCATTTCCTCTCAGCCCTTTGTGCCCTGGGTGGTCACTAACTTACTTTCTCAATAGATTTTCCTATTCTGGAGGTTCATGTAAACAAAATCATACAGGAACATAATCTTTTATGACTGGCTTCTTAACATGTTTTCAAGGTTTACCCATGTTGTAGCATGTATCAGTACTTCATTCCTTTTTATGCCCAAATAATATTCCATTATATGAATATACTACATTTTATTAATCCATTCATCAGTTGATAGACATTTGGGTTGCTTTCGTTTTTTAGCTATTATGCATAATGCTACTATGCACATTCATGTACAAATTTTTACTTCAATGTATGTTCTCATTTCTCTTGGTTATTGTCTAAGCGTAGAATTGCTGGGCCATGTGGTACTCTATGTTTAACATTCTGAGGAACTGAATCTGCAATATTTGGATGTATATGGAATAGATGTTCTAAATTAGCATCTAGAACAATACTCTGAGTTCTAGATGCCTTGGTTGGCTTAGTTCTGACTTGTAGAGGAGTCTTGTCAAACACTCTTGGGTGGGTGATAAGAACAAAGATACAAGGACCAGTATATGCCCTATGGCATTGTGTAGATTTAAAGGAGGTCTTGAGTTATTGCTGGGGACTCTGCAGGTTTTAGCAGTTAATGGAAACGGTAATTGGGTATATGAATTACCTAAAAGAATTCATTTACTTAGGTAATGTTATTGGTTTTAATTGTCAAAGTGCTAGACTTTGGTCAGGTTTAATGTTGTCACTTGATAAGCACTGTTTCCATCAATAATTAATGAAGTACACTGGTCATATATTGTCTCAGATGGACTGAGCAGTAATCCTAAATGTCTGAAATAAAATATCAGATATACCCAATCAGTGTAGTTAAATACGACTTCGGTGCTTTCTGCCTGTGCCCCACTCCTAAGAGCTGGCTCTTTTCTTATAGGTCCCTTTTATGTGTTCCTCAATGACTTCCCCTCCCCCTGCCTTGCTGGGCACTTTTCACTGTTTCATTTCCTAATACTTTGAAAAAATCTGTAGCTAACCTTTTATCAATAGATAGTCCTCTTAGCTCCTGATTTCAACATGTGACCTTTTAAGATAACTGAAGCCTGCTACATTCTATGGTGTTCACATGGTCTACAGGAAAACTTTTCTTGCAAGATTGCTAGTATAGGGCATTTCTGCTGCAGCCCTCTCTCTCTGCTCAGTCATCAAAGGCCTCTTTGGGTAGTTTGTTGCCTTTAGATTTTTCAGGTGACATAAACTACAGGGCACAGAGGTCAAATTGTCTGAATTTCTTAAAATTCTTTCACTTGGCTCAAGGTGGTGATAGGATGGAATAAGCACGTACCCTTCTCTCTCCACTCTTGGGGAAGAAGAATGAAAAAGGCACAGCACTCCAGAAAATTGTCTCCTGAGTATTTCCATTCTCAATCTTTTTTGATCAATTCTGCCACATCATTCCCCGGAGGTACATGAGGGCTAAGAGTTGCTAAATGGGCTGCCCTTTCTCATAGCATGCCCTATGTGGATGATTTAGCATTCTTTTTTAGAATGTTCAGGGCACTTGGCATCTATTTTCCTCAGCTTTGGAGCTTCTGCTGAAAGACATGGAAAAGTCCCACTTGATATGCCATATATCTTAGAAATATGTCCCAGGGAATGTTCTAAGTTCTTAACCATTTTTTGATGTCATTGGATTTTGATGTCAATGGATTCCATTGACATTCTGGTAAATCCTATGGACCCCTTTCTCAAAGTAATGTTTCTATGCATATAAAATAAAATATGTAGGATTACCAAGGAAACCAATTATATGGAAATAAGAGTTTTATCCTTGGATTCCACAGAAGTACAAGTAACCCAAGTTAAAAACTTATATAAGAATCTTAGGTGGGGAGGGATGAATGGGAGATTGGGATCGACATACACACCACCATATAAAATAGATAACTATGGGACTTCCCTGGTGGCACCGTTTTTAAGAATCTGCCTGCCGATGCATGGGACATGGGTTCGAGCCCTGGTCCAGGAAGATCCCACATGCCATGGAGCAACTAAGCCTGTGTGCCACAACTACTGAGTCTGCGTTCTAGAGCCCGCAAGCCACGAACCACAACTACTGAACCTGTGTGCCACAACTACTGAAGCCTGCGTGCCTAGAGCCCATGCTCCACAACAATTAAGCCCACACACCGCAACAAAGGGTAGCCCCCGCTCGCCGCAACTAGAGAAAGCCCACACACAGCAAGGAAGACCCAACGCAGCCATAAATAAACAAATAAATTTATTTAAAAAAAGAGGATATATGTATATGTATAACTGACTCACTTTGCTGTACAGCAGAAAGTAACACAACATTGTAAATCAACTATAATCCAATAAAATTTTTTTAATCCTAGAAAAATACCTATATAAGATTCTTAGTGCTTTACAGGTATTATTACATTTCTCTTCTCAACATCCCAATGAGGAAACTGAGGCATAATGAGGGTTAGTACCTTGCCTAAGACCATGCACCTAGTAAGTGGCAGAGAAAGAATTCAAACCGTGGCAATCTGACTCCACAGTATTGTTCAATACTATGCAGACAGGATACCCAAATTCACTAATGGTTGATGTAGCAAGTACCTCAGTATTTGAACAATAACAACAACTAATATTATTTCATGAATTCCACTTCCTGGTTTGGTGAGCACTACATGATGACTTTGGTTATCTGGGGGAGGATCAGACCTTTAGAATTAATCCAAGTGCCATTTTTTTTCCTGGGCCAGGATAGCAGAAGAGATCAAAGATATCAATGTTCAAATATAAGACTGTGTCCATCTGTTGCTAACATCCACATGGATCACCCTGTCCTATGGTTTAAGCTACTATTTGTTCAGTTTTCTTTTGCTTCTGGCTAACAGCATCCTACCTGATATATTCAATAATGACTAAGATTGAATATTCTGGTAACCCAGGAGAAGGGAGGCTTGGAGCAAATTACACTGATTTAGCAAAATAAATAAAATCTGATAGTTCTTATTCTCCTGTTAAAGAGTAAAATCCATACCCAGTGTGTAATAATATCTTTCTCATAATGGTTATTGTGGAATTAAAGGAGAGAGTGTTCATAGGAAAGTTGCTTTAAGTGGGAGTCATCATTATTACTGTTCTTCCCATTAGGCTGAACGTTTGGAAGTTGTGGGAAATAGGGAGGAGGCACAGACAGGAGATGGAGGAATAAACAAACATAGCCTTATAAATTCCAGGTTCTTCAAGTGTCAAGAGCACTGTTCACAAGCGCACAATACTTTCACACACAACTCAGTCTGTGTATTTTTAGCTATTGTTCATCCGGTAACATCAGACACTGGCATTACCATTCTCCCTACTTTCCGTTTCACTAAATGGGAATTTCGAACACTACCAGAAAAGACTGTTCATTCTTGATTCTTAGATAGGAATAGTAGCATGTGCTCTCATGTTTTAGCAATCCTTACAAAATTATTTTGGCTTTTCACCACAAATATGCTCAGAAATTGGAATTTTAAAATCTGCAGTTCTGATGGAATGTTTTGGCTCAGGACTGCACATAGAAACAGCATGTTGTTTTCTGTTGTTCTCCCTCCCACCCTATTAGTTTACTGTGTATTAGACAGAACCTCGGAGCTGTGAATACATTGCCTAACCCCTCAGAGTTGACCATATTCACATATTATTTGGTAGCCTAATTCAGTAGGAAATGTGGAGAAAAGCTAAAGAGGAATTGAAATCAATAATAACTTCATCATTACTACAGGATTGGAATACCTCAACATTAATTTGTTTGGGGGCTGAGCGTCTATATTAGTTCTTAATCTGGGACCTGTGTATTGGTTTTGGGCATCTAACCTCATATATATATATACACACACACACACACACACACACACAATTTTTTCTTTTAATAGTATGTGAGTGTAATTTTTAACACTGTATTTAAATGACATATGGGGAAAAGGCCCCATAGTTTTCACCAGATTCATAGTATGGTCCTAGAGCCCTCAAATGGTTACGAACTAGGATGCTAGCTCTTGACAGCACTGTAAGAGGATGCAATTCTTCCATTCTATATTTTACGTCTATCTGGCAGGGCGAGAGCCTCTACCCTCAACAAAAATGGCGGGAGCTGCTTCACACGTAGCCCCTCACGCAGAAAGGCTAGGAGGTCCCCGCGACTTTCTCTCCACCTTCCCACTCCTGACCCCGGAAGGACTTCGCCCCCGGGGTCGGCCTGCGGCTCGCTGCGGCGGGGAAGTAGGCGTGGGCAGGCTACACTTACCCTGGAGCGCCAGGTACGGGGATGGAGCAGGCGGGCGGAGGGTCGGGTGGGGTCGCAGCGGACAAGGGATAGAGGCTGCTGGGCAGGCAAGAGCGCCAGCCTGCGACCTCTGGACTCCGAGTGCGGGTGGAAGAACAGAAAGCCGGAGGGAGGCCCGCCCGGGACCGCTGAATCAGGGTGGGCTGGCGACCGCTTGGAGCCGGAGCGAGGGTCGGTCGGGGCGGCTGAACCGAGAGGGAGCCCCTTTCCCGGTCCTCTTGGTAAAGAAAAAGGAAGCCCTCAGAGGAGAGCGCGGTGGGGGTGAGGGAGACCTGAGGGAGGGGCAGCTAGTGTGGTACAAGTTCCTGCAAGAATGTCAGTGGTTTGAGCAGGGAGTGGTTTTTGGATGTGGAAGATTACGCTTTCCTTGAAGATGCTTTCCGAGAATAATTTAGCATCGGGAGGTTTGTGGCGTTAGAGGCCTTCTGTAAATAAAGTTGTTCAACTTTTATTTTCTGGAGGGAGGACTCCAAAAGGTCTTGCTCATGCACAGACCTTTATTTTTTATCATTATTGCAAGTAAGCATTTTTTGCTGTATTTCAAGGATCTTCTCAGATTTCGGTTGTATAGATTATCAAAATTTTGTGGATATTTCAGACTTTCATTCTTGCTTGGATTATAAAGTCCAATTTTAGGGTATTTAAGAAACAAATTCTATTTATGACACTTATTTTTAACTCTCTCGTGGTTAGAATGGAGAGAAGCGAGTAATATTACAGAGTATAATATTTTTAGTGATGTTTTAGACCCCCCCTCTCGAAATTCGAATAATCATGAAACTGCCTTCATGTTTTTTAAAATGAATATTTATGAAAGCAACTGAAATGACCAGTTTTTAAAAGCTATTCAGTTATTAATGATTAAATTTGGAATCACTTCCTCAGTGATTTTAAATGAAAGGGAATGAGGTGGTTAGAATGCAAAAATAGAAATTTGTCAGAATTCTTTTAAGAAAACCCCTGCAGCAAATTGAAGTGATTGCTTTATTTTCTTTCTCCTCTGCTTAAAAATCTGGAACTCTGTTACGGAGAAAATCACTTTGGGTGAATTACTCTCAGTATCTTTTTTTTTTTTTTTAATTTTTAATTCAATAGGACAGATAGCTTTAATGATCCAGAATCTATTTTGTTACCAAAAATGTTTCTCTAAAAGAAATTGTCAGGTTTTTTGGGGTTTTTTTTTTGAGGGGGGGATAAATGTGCTTCCCCTCCTTTTTTTTGTGTAACATTTCAAAAAAGAAGTACATGTAGGCACTTAAACAATCAAATATTACAGAAGCACTTATAATGAAAAACAGTGGTTCCCTGCCCAGCCTCCCAACATCCCTAGTCTCATTCCTCAGAAGTCTATTTTTCACTTGTTTAACTGTTTCTTCATGATTTCCTTTGTATTTCTGAATAATATGTCTCTATCACAGTTTGTTGGTTAGAATAAATGTACTTCAATTAGAACTAATTACACTGAGCTGAAATATTCTAATTAGAATATGAGTGAGGGGGAATTAAGTTTATACTCCTTGAGTGTCCCTAATAGGGAAAAGGTAAATGGTCAGTAGCAGTAACTCACCTTAAGAAGTATTACTGTGCTTGATGTGAAAGGAAACTACTACTTAATCAGTAGTTTTTTGTTTTTGTTGTTGTTTTTTTTTCCGGTACGCGGGCCTCTCACTGCTGTGGCCTCTCCCGTTGCGGAGCACAGGCTCCGGACGCGCAGGCCCAGCGGCCATGGCTCACGGGCCCAGCCGCTCCGCGGCACATGGGATCTTCCCGGAGCGGGGCACGAACTTGCGTCCCCTGCATCGGCAGGCGAACTCTCAACCACTGCGCCACCAGGGAAGCTCTTAATCAGTAGTTTTGATAGTTGTCCGAAAAAAAAAAACAAAAAAAACGGGGCTTATTAACGGAAGGGATTAGTCTACTAGAGTTTAGAAAAAGAGAGCAGAGATATATGCAGAAATAAAGGACTTAAAGTATAGCAAATAAGTTTTTATAGAGGGATTGTTGGTAGTTTCTGTTTTCTCTTTGGTAGTTTGTACAGCACTCTGCAAGGGAAAGAAGTATTGAATTCGGTAGGCCTAAACATTCTGGCTAGTGGGGAAGCCTACTCTTGTACACCAGAAACAGTTCTCAGGCTCTTTCCCAGCTTGTATGAAATATTCCTTAGGGTCCATTAATTTTGTGCTCACCACACAGCCTTTTATACTTAATTCAACTCCCTGCAATGTCTTATTTCAGAAAGGGTATGTTTCGATAGCATATAAAGGTATTCTTTCACTAGATAGTGTACTTCCTTATTATAAATAAGCAAATTTGTAAACTAATTTATATTAATACTCTGTGAATTTGTTTAGTGTGTATCCAGCTGGGTACACTGATAAAATTGAGTTTCTGGCTCTACAAAGCATAGACCCAGACCCTGAACCATCATGTTTCTGTCAGTGTTGTGCTACCTTTAAGGGCCTCTCTCAGTGATGACTGCCTTCTCTGTGGACAACTGATGTTTCTTTCTTTGGTTTCAATAGAAATAGGCATTCAAACAATATTAAAATTTCGTAGCATGTATGTCATTTCTTTCAAGAGCTTTAAAATGGGATAGTAGGATCAACTATATTCCAATATAAAATAAAAATTTTTCTAAAACGGGACAGTAGGAGAATAAATGCATGAGTTCTGAAGTTCAGTGAGCCCTGAGGTTCATTTTTAGCCCCTAGAGTCAAGATTCCAATCAGATTTCTTTCAGTACCTGCCCCCACCCAATGCTGTTATTGGAAGGAAATAAGTGGGAAGAAAAATATTTTAAATTACTATTTAATAGCTGAAACATTTATTTAACCAGAAAAGAGAGAATCTAGAACCTGCAGTTTTCTAAGGAAAATTTACTACTTGAACTCAAAATTGAAATCTAACTCATTTTCTTTTTGGTTACTTTGGTGATTAATAAACTTTTAGCTCAAGTAAATTTGGCTCAGAATGTTATTTTCTTCAGGTTAGTGTGCAAAAAAGACAGCTGTTTAATTAAGTGCAAAAAAGAAAGCTGTTTAAAAAGAGTTAAAATTTCAATTTGTATCTTTCATTTGTAAAATAACCAGAAATCTTTGTGGCTAATATATTTTTTGTTTCATTTATTGAAGATTAGAAGAGGAGTCATGTCAGAAGAAACAGTAAGTGAATCACAGTTTTCCCTGAGGACAGCAGCACTAAGAGTGTTTGATCTTCCTCTGTCTTGGTACTATTCTCTCTGCCAGGTAAAAAAAAAAAAAAAAAAAAAATGAAATATGAAGTTGAATAATAAGTCTGTTACTCAGAGCGTATTGTGTTTACAGTATTTACATTTCATTTGGGGTTTTAAATGCTTCAAAGTGTTTATTAAAGAAGTTTAAAACTTACTTGGTTTTTATTTCACGTTTTTTTTTTGTTATCATATTCATAACTCTTAAAAGGAGATTGTATTACTTTAAAAAAAATCTTCCTACCTTAAGTGAATTTACAGTCTATTACAGTTATTTTCAGAGAATTATGTTATTCAGATAGGCTTGTTCTCACTATTACAGTCCTTTAATTTTAACTTTATTTTATTGTGGTAAAATATATGTAACATAAAATTTACCATTTTAGGGCTTCCCTGGTGGCGCAGTGTTTGAGAGTCCGCCTGCCGATGCAGGGGACACGGGTTTGTGCCCCAGTCCGGGAAGATCCCACGTGCCGCGGAGCGGCTGGGCCCGTGAGCCATGGCCGCTGAGCCTGCGCGTCCAGAGCCTGTGCTCCGCAACGGGAGAGGCCACAACAGTGAGAGGCCCGCGTACCGCAAAAAAAAAAAAAATTTACCATTTTAACCATTTTTAAATGTGCAGTTCAGTAGCATGTGATACATTGACACTATTGTGCAACCAATCTTGAGAACTCTTTTCATCTTGCAAAACTGGAACTCTGGAGCCACTAAACAGCAATTCTTTATTCCTGCTCCCACCTGCTACTGGCAACCACCATTCTCTATTCTGTCTCTATGGATTTGATTTGACTACTCTAGGTACCTCATAAGTGGAGTTACATAGTATTTGCCTTTTTGTGACTGGCTTACTTCACTTAGCAAAATGTTTTCAAGGTTCATCCATGTTGTAGCATGTGTCAGAATTCCCTCTTTTTCCCCAAGTTGGATAACATTTGATTTTATGAATATACCACATTTTGTTTATTCATTCATTCATTGCTGGAACTTGGGTTGCTTCTACCTTTTGGCTTTTGTGAATAATGCTGCTGTGAACATGACTGTACAAGTATCTATTCAGATTCCTGCTTTCAGTTATTTTGGGTATATACCCAGAAGTGAAATTTCTGCATCATATGGTAATTCTATTTTTAATTTTTTGAGGAATTGCCATACTGTTTATAATAGTAGTTGCACCATTTTTTATTTCTACCAGCACCGCACAAGGGTTCCAATTTCTTTACATCCTTGCCAACACTTGTTTTCTGTTTTTTTAATAGTAGCCACTCATGGTAGTGAGTTGGTATCTCATCGTGGTTTTGATTTGCATTTCCCTAATTAGTCATGTTGAGCATCTTTTCACGTGCTTACTATCCATTCGTGTATCTTATATAGAAACATAGAAGCTGCATGGCCTGCAGGATCCTAGTTCCCTGACCAGGGATTGAACTCAGGCCCCAGCAGTGAAAGCACTGAGTCCTAAGCACTGGACCACCAGGGAATTCCCAATCCTTATATATATATATGTACGTATTTTTTTTTTTTATTGCCGTACGCGGGCCTCTCACTACTGTGGCCTCTCCCGCTGCGGAGCACAGGCTCCAGTTGTGCAGGCTCAGCGGCCATGGCTCACGGGCCCAGCTGCTCCGCGGCATGTGGGATCTTCCCGGACCAGGGCACGAACCCGCGTCGCCTGCATCGGCAGGCAGACTCTCAACCACTGCGCCACGCAGGAAGCCCATTTTTAAATATTTTTTAAAAATAAAATTTATTTATTTATTTTTTTGGCTGCATTGGGTCTTTGTTGCTGCACACAGGCTTTCTCTGGTTGCTGCGAGCAGGGGCTACTCCTTGTTGCGGTGCGTGGGCTTCTCATTGCAGTGGCTTCTCTTGTTGCGGAGCACGGGCTCTAGGTGCATGGGATTTAGTAGTTGTGTCTCGCAGGCTCCGGAGTGCAGGCTCAGTAGTTGTGGCGCATGGGCTTAGTTGCTCCGTGGCATGTGGGATCTTCCCGGATCAGGGCTCGAACTCGTGTCCCCTGCATTGGTAGGTGGATTCTTAACCACTGTGCCACCAGGGAAATCCCTCCTGTTATTTTTAATATATGCTTCTAATGCAGTTTACACTCCATTGTAGTAAATAAAAAGATACGTATGGAAAGTAGCATTTATTTCACTAAACTTAAACATTGAATTTCATCAAATCTAAGATGATCATTTTTCACATTTCAACATTTCTAAAACTTCCTTGCATCTTAAAAGGAATAGTACCTTAGATTGATAAAATATAGTATAATTTTATTTTATTTTTCTCTCTTTTTCTTTTTTTCACCATGCCACACAGCATGTGGGATCTTAGTTTCCCAACCACTTCCCCCACCTTAGTTCCCCCATCTTAGATCCCTGTGGATTGGATCCACGCCCCGTTCTGTGGAAGTGTGGAGTCTTAACCACTGGACTGCTGGGGAAGTCCCCTAGTATAATTTTATATAGGCGAGGATGTTACACAGATAAGATGTATGAGAATAATACTAGTTAGTATTCACTATGTTTAAGACATTAGTTAGGTCATTTTTACATATGATGTCTCTAATCCTTAAAATAACCCTGGAATTTCTGTATCATCTCCATTTTACAAACTGGCAGCTTTTTAACAGCTTAATTAACTTGTCTAAAATTGCATATATTATATGGGATTTGAACTTGCATTTCTTTGATCCCGAAATCCATTTTCTCTCTCTTTCTTTCTTTTCCTTTTTAGGATTACATGATTAAAAGAAAATTTGAAAAATACAGAAAAGAATTAAAGAGAAAATAAAAATTGCCAACAACCCCTCTATAAAAGTTTATTGGCTGTACTTTACTTAGGTCTTTTATTTCTGCATATATCTCTCTGCTTCCCAATCCCTCCCCACCCCACCACTCTGTCCCCCTAATTTGAGATTATAAAGTTGTATATTTTGAGCATTTTCTCTGTCATTAAAAATGCTTTATAAGTATAGGTGTACTATAGTTTATTGAATATTTCTCTATTTTTGAGTTTTTGGGTTGTTTCAGCAGTTCATTATTTATATTTAAATCTTTGTCCAATTTTTAGATTTTTATTAAGGTAGATTCCTAGAGATGAAAATATTGAGTCTAAGTGTTTGGTATTTATTCTTTTATTCATTTATGTTATCACACCATGTGGATGACATTTAAAAAGACCAGCAACAGGACATAGCAGCACCCACTGTGTGTAAAACACTGTGTTAGAGATTTTATATTGGTTACATTTACAAACTCTTTAATCCTTACAATGATTCTAAAGTAATATTATTCTTTAAAATTTATTATTTGAATAGCTATTACATTTACATGGTTCAAAAAACAAAACTACACACACACATATACACACGTACATACATGGAGATGTTTTCTCTCAATTCCTATCCACTTCTATAGGTAACCGTTTAGATTACTTGAATATCTTTCAAGGTTTCTTTATTCAGATATCAGCAAAAGCAATTATATTTTCCTTCCTTCCTTTCTTCCTTCCTTCCTTCCTTCCTTCCTTCCTTCCTTCCTTCCTATTAGTTGCCCCATGGCACGTGGGATCTTAGGTCCCCAACCAGGGATCAAACCCGGGTGCCCTGCATTGGAAGGTGGATTCTTAACCACTGGACCACCAGGGAAGTCCTATATTCTGTTTTTTAAAAAATATTTATTTATTTATGGCTGTGTTGGGTCTTCATTGCTGTGCGCGGACATTCTCCAGTTGCAGCAAGCAGGGGCTACTCTTCGTTGTGCATGGGCTTCTCTTGTTGCAGAGCACAGGCCCTAGGAGCGCGGGCTCAGTAGTTGTGGCTCATGGGCTCTAGAGTGCAGGCTCTGTAGTTGTGGCGCATGGGCTTAGTTGCTCCACAACATGTGGGATCTTCCCAGACCAGGGCTCGAACCCATGTCCCCTGCATTGGCAGGCGGATTCTTAACCACTGCGCCACCAGGGAAGTCCCAATTATATATTCTTATTTTCTCTTTCTTATAGAAGGTATCATACTACTTATGTTCTTGCTTTTTTTATACTTAAAACATTTCCTGGAGATTTTTCCATATTAATGTATGTAGTTTTTTGTTTTTGTTTTTATTCCTACAGCTACATGATGTTTCTGTATATGGACATTTGGCTTGCTTCTGATCTTGTTCATTACAAGCAATGCTATAATGAATAAGCTTGATATACTTCAATTCACATAGGTACAGGTATAGGATAAACTTTTAGACTTTGGATTTCTGGGTCAAAGAGTAAATGTATTTAAATTTTGATGGATGTTGTTAAATTTCCTTCCATAAGGATAGTATTGTTTTGCACTCCCCAAAGCTTTGGGATTTTTGCCAATTATTTTTGTGTGTTTTGTCCACACTGATTCTACTATACAACCTGCTTTTCAATCCTAAGAATAATTTTCTGAGGCCAGGACTATTGTCCACATTCTTCCATGGAATATTTTTTAAAAAAATAATATAAGGAATCATTGCAAGTAAACTTAAGGATACATCCTCTACTCTCAGTCATAGTATTGAGCATCCAAAACTCTTTCCATGTTATGAAATGCACTAAGGTGGGTCAGCAACCTACAGGCTATGGGCCAAATCCTGGCCGCTGCCTGTTTTTACAAGTAAAGTTTTATTGGAACACAGCCATGCTCATTTGTTAATGTATTATCTGTAACTGATTTTGTGCTACAACAGCAGTGTTCAGTGGTTGCAATAGAGACCGTATGTTCCACAAGCCTAAAATAATTTACCTGGCCTTTACCAAAAAAGTTGTTGGCCCTGTACTAAGAGAGTAAGCTATAGTTTGAATAACCTCAAAGGACCAAGAAAAGACCAAGGAAAAGCTCAGAGTTCTTGTTCAGACAGTTCTGTAGCTTTAAATAGTTTTGTTGATTCTCCAAATTCAGAGTGTTATATGGAAAAGACTAAGAATTAACTAAGCACTTAAAAAATAAAAATCTCTCTAAATGTAGTGTGGTATCTTGAGTTGGCCTTAGAATAGAAAAAGAACATTAGTGGGAAAACTGGTAAAATCAGAACATATAGTTTAGTTAATACTGTACTAATGTTAATTTCTCAGTTTTGACAAGAGTACTATGGTTATGTAGGATGTTACTATCAGAGAAAAACTGAGTGATATGGGAACTTTCTCTATTATCTTTGCAACTTTTCTGTAAATTTAAACTTATTTCAGAGACCCGTGAGATGCAAGTAGGAGCAGTGTACAGGGTAGTTGTCTCTGAGGGGTGGCAAGGGAAAAGGATTAATAACCATGTCGTCTTTGATCAGAAAGGTGATCAAGCACCGCGAAAGCCCCAGCGGCCATTGGTCCCTACAGTCAGGCTGTGTTAGTCGACAGGACCATTTACATTTCAGGACAGCTAGGCATGGATCCTGCAAGTGGACATCTTGTGCCAGGAGGGGTGGCAGAAGAGGCTAAACCAGCTCTTCCAAACATGGGTGAAATTCTGAAAGCAGCAGGCTATGACTTCACGAATGTGGTAAAAACAACTGTTTTGCTGGCTGACATAAATGACTTCAATACTGTCAGTGACATCTACAAACAATATTTCCAGAGTAGTTTTCCTGCAAGAGCTGCTTACCAGGTTGCTGCTTTGCCCAAAGGAGGCCGTGTTGAGATTGAAGCAGTAGCTGTCCAAGGACCTTGTGACAGCATCACTCTAAGTGGGCCCAGTGTTACTTAGTCTGGAATTTTAATAATGTTTTTAAATTAATGTCTTAATTTTTACAGTCTTTGTTGGAAAGTGTAAGGTTGACTGAAATATCTGAAGTTATTATGGAAATACCATATAATAAGGGGAATTGAACATGAGTTGAAGATTAATGATGAATCTAGTTACTGAAGTTATAAATTACACTTCTATAACACTCATATTACTGGATGTGGGAAAAGAGACACACATTACATAGTTACTCAGAAAAATAAAAGTAAAGGGAAATAACATGTAGGAAAGATGAGTTACTATTTCTGAGAAATAATACAGAGCACACCTAATTCAGTTCAACTATTAATTTAATGATGTGAAATATTCAGTTTTCATGTCAGATACATGATTCTGCTTTTACTTGAGTAAAATTATTTAAGTTTGAATGTTAGAGGTAAAGGAGAAGAAACTGGACCAAATTTTATATAGATAATATTTTTCTAATGGAAATAAAATAGCATGCAGATTTTAAAAACTAAATAAAATAATATCAAAATAAGTTGTTTAAAAAATTTTTTTAAATTAAAATAATAAGAGCGCATATTTTTGGAATGTGTACTATGTGTCAGATATAACTTTACGTATGTTATCTCCTTTCACAACAACCCTGTGAGGAAGATGGTATTATTCTCATTTGTCCAAAGGTCACAGTTAGCATATGACATGTGTGTTCAAGTTACCAGAGAGATTCATTCAAACTATGTTTATTGAGTATCTACTCTGTTTCAGTTGATATAAAGTGGTGAACAAGATCTAGATATAATCCCTGGCGTTATTGAGCTTAGAACTTCAGTAACGCTCTTAAGAGTCCCCCTGCCAAAAAAAAAAAAAAAGGAGTGTTAAGTACTGTGTTAGTGGAATAGATCAACTTAGTTCTAGTTAGAACTTCATGCTGAATAAAGGGAAATAGGTTATTGGAGCAGGAGACTTGTGTGTGACTAAATAGCTATTCTGTCTCCAGAGAACATTAGATGACGGGGGAAACTTGACAAGAACATTAAACAATGGCATCGGGTTATGGAGTGGGGAGGATTGTGAAATCTGAGCACCAGGAACAGTGTCTTATTCCTTTCTTTGTATTCTCAGTGTTTGGCCCATAAGTTGGTACTCAGTTCATGTTGAATGAATAGGACACATGTCTGGTTTCCATTTTGTCTGGGGGTAAGGAACTGTATCACCTCGAAAAGCCCCTCAGAATTTGGGATTCAGAGATGCAGTATTTTCAGTGTTCCAGGCAATGATAATAGGAAGTAATTGACTTTCCTCTAGGGAAGAAAGAAGTAACAAACTGAGAAGTGATAGGCAGGAGTAATAGAGACTTTCAAACCTTGTGTCATCTAGATTACCTGTGATAAAAATCTTTTCCTGGGAAATTTACCTTATTTTTGTCATGGAAAGGTTTCTTTTTTCATGAGATTAGGACTGTAAGTTGTAATGGGTCTTTTATGTAAAAATAATATTTAACATATACGCAGAACTTGGATCTTAATAAAAGTGAATTGATTTATATTGTATTTGAATTCATATTAAAAAAAGCATGTTATATTTCTGACAGTGGTTTTAATTTTGTATTTATGTCTCCTAATAGTTCTCTAACTTCAGTGCCCTAAGATATAGCAGAACTGACAATTTAAGAACATGTGATCACTTAGTTATGGCTGGGCCTGTGTTAATGGATTATTTTCTTTCTTTCCTTTATTTTTTCTTTTTTTTGGCTGCACCACATGGCTTATGGGATCTCAGTTCCCTGAGGAGGGATTGAAACCAGGCCACAGCAGTGAAAGTGCCGCATCCTAACCACTAGTCCACCAGGGAACTCCCAATAGATTATTTTCTTTAGTTGAGGTCTTGATTTTGTTATCTTACGTTTGCTTATTCAGTAAATACTAATTTTTATATTTGATCTAAGAAACATTTTTTGGGGGTAATGAAGTTAAGGCAGTTCATAAAATATAATGAAAAGTAAGGTGTTCTTAATAATAGTGCTATTTTTTAGGATTTATTTTATTATTGGTTGTTTAGCATCCAAATTCCAGGAACTGTTTTGTTTTGTTTTGTTTTGTTTTTTTCCCCTGAATCTCATTTGGTTGCAGTGAACACTGGAGCTATGGTTCCAGAGGGAAAAACATAGAAATGGAAAGAAACAAATATTTGGCAATTCCTTTATGGATACATTACTGAAGAGAATAATTCTTACAGTTTGCAAAAGGAAAAAATCTGAGGCAACATTGGAATGTTCCAATTTTCCATGATAGTTTTGGAAGAAATTAAATGGATTTGAAAGAAAAGTAGAGTAAGAATAGTTCTAAATTTTTGTTAGATTACAGTCACTGAGGCCAAATAATAATGGCAAGTGGAAGTAAATAATTTCTGGTATACCAAAAAATGAGCAATTATTTGGGATTTATGTGTAGAACCAAGATGTTATTTTTTTATTTATTTAGTTTAAAATTTCTATTTATTATTTATTTTTGGCTGCATTGGGTCTTTGTTGCTGTGTGTGGGCTTTCTCTAGTTGTGGTGAGTGAGGGCTACTCCTTGTTGCGGCGCACGAGCTTCTCATTGCAGTGGCTCCTCTTGTTGCGGAGCACAGGCTCTAGGTGCATGGGCTTCAGCAGTTGTGGCACGTGGGCTTCAGTAGTTGTGGCTTGCGGGTTTTAGAGCGCAGGCTCAGTAGTTGTGGTGAACGGGCTTAGTTGCTCCATGGCATGTGGGATCTTCCCGGACCAGGGCTTGAACCCGTGTCCCTTGCATTGGCAGGTGGGTTCTTAACCACTGCACCACCAGGGAAGTCCCGAAGATGTTATTTTTCAAAAACAGCTTTATTGAGGTAAAATTGACACACATTAAACTATACGTGTTTAAAGAATACAATTTAAGTTTTAACATATATGTGTATATGCCTGTGAAATCCTTGCCACAGTCAGGGTAATAAACATACCTATGATCTCTAAAAGTCTATCATTCCCTTTTGTAATCTCTGCCTTTGCATCTTCCTGTCCAACTCCCCTCCCCCACTTTTCCAGGCAAGCACTGATCTGCTTTTTGTCACTATAGATTAGTTTGCATTTTCTAGAATTTTGTATAAATGGAATCATACAGTATGTACACAGGCTCTGGACGCGCAGGCTCAGCGACCATGGCTCACGGGCCCAGCCGCTCCGCGGCATGTGGGATCTTCCCTGACTGGGACACAAACCCGTGTCCCCTGCATCGGCAGGCAGACTCTCAACCACTGCACCACCAGGGCAGCCCAACCTAATTATTTTGAAATATATGCATGTTGCATGTATCAGTAGTCAGTTCTTTTTTTATTACTGAACAATATTCCATTGTATGGATATACCACAGTTTGTTCAGCTATTCACCTGCGATGGACTTTTGGGTGTCCTGTTTTTTCTTTTTTTTAAAAAAAACTTATACATAAAGCTGCTAAGAACATTTCTGTACTAGTCTTTGTATGAACATATGGTTTCACTTCCTTGGGTGAATACTTAGGAGAGGAATGACTGACTCATAAGTAGGTATATGTTTAATTTTTTAAGAAAATGCCAGACTTCTTCCAAAGTGGTTATACCATTGGTATGGACAGTCTTTTTAATTTTTGCCATTCTAAAATAGGTGTGTAGTGGAATCTCACTGTGGTTTTAATTTGCATTTCCCTAATGACCAGTAGTGTTGAATGTGCTTTCATGTGCTTATTTTCTATCTGTTTATTTTCTTTGTTGATGTGTCTGTTCAAAGCTTTTGCCCATTTTTAAAAATTTATTTATTTATTTTTAACATCTTTATTGGAGTATAATTGCTTTATAATGGTGTGTTCGTTTCTGCTTTATAACAAATTGAATCAGCTATACATATACATATGTCTCCATACTTTGCTCATTTTTAAATTGGGATTTTTGTTTTCTTATTATGTTTGGAGAATTCTTTATATACCCTAGATACAATTCCTTTGTTAGATAGATGATTGGCAGCAATTTTCTCCTAATTCGTGGATTGTCTTTTCATTCTCTTAACAGTGCCTTTTATTTATTTATTTGTTTTGTTTTGTTTTTTTGTTTGTTTTTTTTTAACATCTTTATTGGAGTATAATTGCTTTACTATGGTGTGTTAGCTTCTGCTTTTTAACAGAGTAAGTCAGTTATACATATACATATGTTCCCATATCTCTTCCCTCTTGCGTCTCCCTCCCTCCCACCCTTCCTATCCCACCTCTCTAGGTGGTCACAAAGGACCGAGCTGATCTCCCTGTGCCATGCGGCCGCTTCCCACTAGCTAGCTATTTTATGTTTGTTAGTGTATATATGTCCATGCCAGTCTCACTTTGTCACAGCTTACCCTTCCCCCTCCCCATATCCTCAAGTCCATTCTCTAGTAGGTCTGTGCCTTTATTTCCGTCTTACCCCTAGGTTCTTCATGACCTTTTTTTTTTTTCCTTAGATTCCATATATATGTGTTAGCATACGGTATTTGTTTTTCTCTTTCTGACTTACTTCACTCTGTATGACATCCACCTAGACTCTAGGTCCATCCACCTCACTACAGATAACTCAGTTTCATTTCTTTTTATGGCTGAATAATATTCCATTGTATATATGTGCCACATCTTCTTTATCCATTCATCCAATGATGGACATGTAGGTTGCTTCCATCTCCTGGCTATAGTAAATAGAGCTGCAATGAACATTTTGGTACATGACTCTTTTTGAATTATGGTTTTCTCAGGATATATGCCCAGTAGTGGGATTGCTGGGTCGTATGGTAGTTCTATTTGTAGTTTTTTAAGGAACCTCCATACTGTT